>NC_138762.1:25941876-26401876 GCF_965113315.1 Podarcis vaucheri | reverse complement strand
GTTGCTCTGAGCTTTCAGATTCTATTTTTTATTACCACATTATATTTTCATTATGATTTTGATTGGAGCAAGCAGGTTTGAGTTTCTGAGCGCTGAATGTCAGGCGCGTGCACACACAAAATTCCCTACCAAAGCAATCTCAAATCCAGAAGCAACATGTCATTTGGGTTTTTCCAAATACTTTGGAAAGAGAAAAATACTAAAATGTGGTTTGGAAAAAGGAATGATATGTTTTTTAAGTTCAGCTGCAGAGTCAAAGAAAATACGTTTTATTTAAATGCACCTCTTTCTGGGTTATTTATATATCTGTAAATCATTCTATGAGGAGATTTGTTTTGTTTTCATGGCTACAGATGGGTCTTCTTGCTGTCTCTGCATTCACATCTCTTACTAAAGATGACAGCAATGCCAGGATGTGTGAAGGAATCCTGCGTTCTTCAAGTGAAATATATCTCATAATAAGTTCTTCTCTAGGATATACTTTTCCTAAAAACAATGACGATGTTCACAAGTAATGATAAGTCAGACTTTCTGGCTTACAATGAACGACCAGAATGCTGCTGCATGTTGACTGGTGACTGCAACACTTTATCTCTGCTGTGGACAGGATCAAAACAAAACAAAACAAAACAAAACAAAACAAAACAAAACAAAACAAGAAAGCCTTGACTTCCCTTTAGGTCTGAACCAGAGATCATGGCTTCTTGCTCCTTCACAAGCCATGATCAGTTAGCCAACAACAATCTATGCCTTAGGACTGCCTAGGCAACAGATCATGACTTAAGGTTGGCTAGTCAACAAACCATGGCTTGTTAGGAGCAACAAACCACCATTGGAAGGTTTTCTGGTTTGCTTGAGGAGTGAGGCAGGAGTGATCAAGCAGCATGCAAAAGTATGCTTTCTGTTCACAGATATACCTACAATAAGCCAGAAAGTCTGGCTTAGCATTATGTGCAAATGCAGCATTGTGGTTTGAGTGCCGAGCAAAAACACCTGAAGCTTTTGTGAGGGAAGAACTTGAGGAGAAAACATTCCACGATTGAGCAGTTATTGAACTATTTGCACCAATAGTCAGGAAAGACCCAGAGAGTTTGGGTTACAGGAACTGCCATCAAATCGAAACATACACACCCCTCCCTTATATGCCCACGGTAACTAAAGTCATTAATTTCATTTTCTCTCTCTCAACCCAGAGTCCTCTTGTTTTGAGCATCCGCAGTATCTTCAGAATATCCACTATATATTCAGAATGTTTCCCTCAGTCAAGATGGTTGCTATTCAGTAATTCTCAATGGTAAGAATAAGAATGTAATGGCTTACTGAACACCTAATTGCAATTTATATAGCACTGCAACATGTGGGGATGTTTAGGATAATAGGCAAGGAAATATTTGTTAAGTATTACCCTTCCTTCACTCACTTTAGTGAGTGATGTAGCAGAGCAAATCCCCTCCATATTCACGGAAGCTAGTTGATTAGTTTGAATCTTTACAAAATGACCAATCCAATCTGGCTTGCCCAGATGGATTACTCCTGGTGTCCCCTTTTCTCCCTCTTAAAATACAATAAAGACTCAAGAGTCTGTCTTTAAAAGTATAACAATGTTTGCTCACAAGTTGTTCACAGTACACATCCTAGAAGGCAGGCATTAAGCTTCAGGTTACAAAGATATAACGTGGCTCACATCCTTTGTGCTGCTGGCTGAGAGCCAGAGACTTAACTGAACTGAATCGAACAGAGCTGAAATCGAAGAGAAGGCAAAATGGCTGTGTGACTCTGCCTTTTATAGAGTCACTCATCTGCTGAGTCATTTGCAAGAGGATCAGGAAGTTACATATTCCCCTGTCTCTGTCCACTCTAGGAAATAAAGCATGTTGTAATTGACTGTACTGCTATAACACAACCCACACAACAGCGGCTTCACAATCCCAAGTAGTGAAGATCTTAGCTTTAGTCAGGTGTTAACCACATCTAAGGTGTTGCTTGGAGTGTGGCTGTGCTTTTAGCCCTGCCTTTCCTCAAACAACTGTATGTCGTCCATGGCTGTCTGAGGAGAAAACCCAGCACATGAGTTTTTATGAATGTCTGTAGTATCACACGAAGGCCCTAAACAAAAGAAGGAGTTTGCACATTGGCTTTCTCTTCAGACAATCATGAGCAATGCATGGTTGTTAGAAGAGAAGATGTAACCTAGGCAATAGGGCTATAGGTGTGGCTTGATTCAAGTCACCATGATAATGGTCTACACATAATAGCATGTGAATAGGACTCTTGTCTTGAAAGTGGAACTATCCAATCAAGTTCAACAAGGAAGTGTAGTGCTTGGTGTCATAACAGTGAAAGAGGAAAGAATGTCTTCTCACCAATGGATTAAACAAGGAGCTCTCATTGTTCCTTGACGTTTTCCCCCAATGGGCCAAACCAAAGCCTTTTTTTTTTTAAGGAAACAAAAGTAATTTCATATACAAATGTAAAAACAGAGGGCCAAATTCAATTAACTCAGTGTGCTAGCACAATGTGGTTTTCCCCATGCCTCCCCCAAATCCACTCTGGAGGATCAAGAGAACCCCCAAAGCAGTATGTCACATCTAGTATGGTGTTAAATTCCACCCCAACCCCCAAATTTAAGGTCAACTGGAAGAAATTTCCACTCAACAACTATAAGTTAGGCTGGTATTTTTATGTCCATCTTCTGTGTTTGTGCAATATGAGGCAAGTCGTGGCTTGCTTAAGACACACTTGGCAAACCCTCACTGTGATCAGTTCCCAGAAACCTATGTCCCCACTGTGGAAGGACGTGTGGATCCAGAATTGGCCTCCACTGTCACTTATGGACCCACTGTTAAAATCGTGTTTATGGAAGACAATCTTACTCAGCTATGAGTGATCACCAAAGAAGAAAAGAAATAAGAACAACAAGCTTAAGACCACTGAATGAATATATGACTGAGGTGAGATTTGAACTGGGGACTTCAAAGTTCATAGTCCAAATTCAATGCCCTTGTGCTACAGAAACTCAAATCCCAGAGAGTTTGAATGGTTAGTGCAATCTTGTTCTTTTCCATTATATGCATTAGACTTCATTAAGCAAAGCTGTGAACATGTAAAAGATGATTTTGCAGATGACCAATTGTGGATTTAAAACTACACAGAGCAATGATATTGTAGCTGCTAAAGGTAGGTGACCTTACTGGGTTCCAGGATATCTGAACATCATCAGCTTCCTGAAATCTGATCTGACTTCAGCAGATTCCAGTCTCCTCCATGACTTCAGCCAGCTCTTGTTTCTTTCTGTGAACATCCCTGCAAACTCTCAACAGGGTTATTATTTTTCTTCTCCCACTGGATTGTGGGAGGGGACTCTAGTCCTGTTGGTTGCTGGAACTGCTCATTTCTCCTACCTTGCATTACAAGGCTGCAGTTATTTGTTAGGATATGGTTGCAACAGAGTAAAAGAAGTAACCCAGCCCTTTTCTCGTATAGGAGGTACTCCATCCCACTGATCATTCCAGTTGCCCATTTCTCAACCTTTTCCAACTCTACAAAACCCCCTTTGAGGTGAAGCAACCAGAACTGTACACAGTATTCCAGATATAGCCACACCATTTTTTTTTAATAACAGCATGATTATACCTGCAATTTTATTTTCAGTTCCCTTCCTAATGATCTTTAGCATGGAATCTGCCACACACTGGGTCAACATCTTCATTGAGCCAGCCGCTATGATCCCAGCCAGAGTAGCCTATGGACAGGGAAGCTGTGGCCCTCCAGACATTGTTTATGGTGCCCATCATCCTTGAGCATTGGCCATGCTGGTTGGGGCTGATGGGAGTTGGAGTCCAACAATATCAGAAGGGCCATTGGTTCCAAATCCATAACCTGCTCCCTCTCCCTGAAGTCCTATGCAATATGTATGTATGCATGTATGCATGTATATGTATACACACACAGACAGACACAGGTAGGCAGGTTATGATACCACCTTATCAGGCTACCACCTCAATCTTCTATATGTGCAAATTTTTGCTGCATTAAATGGTGCCAATTCTTCAAGAGGAATTTAACATAAGGCCACCAAATGAGGAATGCTTAAGTTGGAATATCTGGGGAAAGTATCTGACAGCATGGTGCAATTCACATCATGGAAAACTTTTTGCAAAGAAAAGACTTTGTGAAAACCCAGCTCCTTGGGACATTTAAAAAATATGAATAATGTACAATTACAGCAGGACCACTCCTGCCTTTACTGGAAAGCTGAATTGACCTCATGACCAGAAGGGAGTCTTGCCATTTCTGCTAGTGGAGTCCAGATGTCCACACTTTACTGTGAAGAAATTAGAGTAGCATAATGGGACACCAAACACATTAGCTGCCTTCAGGTCCTCAGCCAGGTGCTGTCCAATGTTTCAACAGGAATAACAGCATAAGAAAAATGGCTCAAAAGGGAAAGGAAAACTATTCCCACAGCTATCTAGGGGAAGCGCCATGGCTCAGTGACAGAGCATGCAGAAGGTCACATGTTCAATTCCCAGCATTTCTAGGTCAGGCTGGGAGAGACTCCCTGCCTGAAACCTGGAAAGCCATTGCCAGTCAGCACAGACAGTACTGCGCCAGATGCATCTATGGTTTGACTTAGTGTAAGGTAGTGTTCTATGTTCCTGTGTTCCTTTGGCCTTACAGTGTCAAGCATACACCTCTGTTGCCAGGCATGTCTGACAGTCCTCTTAGTAATAATAAGAGCAATGGGGAGCCGTAAGCAGGAACTGCTGAATTCAGGCCTACAGGCAGCAAGCCTTCCCGGGAAGGATGGCCAGGGCAGCAGAAAGTGACATGACTTCTACCAAAGGAACTGCATTTCCTTGCCAGCATTCTTGGTATGAACTTGCGAGTTTTGGAGTTGTGTACAGGCAACCCTCCATTTAAGTTTGTCCAATACGTGTGCAACCATGCATACACACATCACGCCGAACCCGGAAGTGACGAAAAATGTAACACAATTTTAACCATTCAAGTATGAGTTGGGAAAGTTCATTTTCAGTTCCATGCTTCCTATTGAGTATTAGTAACAAGTTTATATATTACAGTGGTACCTCAGGTTAAGAACTTAATTTGTTCTGGAGGTCCGTACTTAACCTGAAACTGTTCTTAACCTGAAGCACCACTTTAGCTAATGGGGCCTCCTGATGCCGCCGTGCCGCCGGAGCACGATTTCTGTTCTCAACCGGAAGCAAAGTTCTTAACCTGAAGCACTATTTCTGGGTTAGCGTAGTTTGTAAACTGAAGCGTATGTAACCTGAGGTACCACTGTACAAGAGTTGTAGCCGACATGGTTCCCTCCAAATGTTGTTGGACTACAACTCCCATCAGCCCCACCCAGCATGGACAATTGTCAAGGATGATGGGAGTTGTAGTCCAGCAACATTGGGAGAGCGCCACGTTGGCTACAAACAGATGAGGACTGAATAAGCCTATTTACCAGGAACATTCAAAGAATCCCTGCACATCTATAACTCTGGTGCAATCTTTCAGCTGTAAAATTGCCCAGATAAGAAAGGAAGCTGATAAGCATTGTTTCAAGGACAAAATGAGGGAAGAGTGAAATGCAATCGTGTCCCACTAGAGGGTGGTCTGGTCCCCTTCAACTGCAGCAGCAAGGTATGCAACTATGCAAGCTGCTTTCATTAAGCCTGTCTGTACTGCATTTATTGGAGGGACATCAAAGGATTCTTGGCTTCCAGCATTTTCCTACCCCTTCATGTTGCATCAATAGTAAAAGCATCCCTTAAATTTCAAAAGTATTGCAGAAATCCCTACATACCTCAAAACTTAATAAATATTAGTGTCCTCTAAGAGTAGCCAAATGCTGCTGACGTACATGCAAGAATACCAGCCCTCTGATTCAGAATACCCACGTTGTTCTGCATGTAGGCCCAAACCTGATCAAGGGACTGTTATAAGAATTCTCAGGTCTCGAATATAAAATAAATGTTCACAAATGTACAAGGCAAATACATACACATGTGTTTGAAATAGTACAGGAGAACAATCCTGAAGCCATTTTGACTCTCCCAAATTGACCTCAAATATTTCTCTGCAAGGAGGAAGGAAATGGGAAAAGCTTTGGACTGTAGGGGCCTACACCTCCCTGCAAATACAGTCTGGCAAGTATCTGTTAAGCTGAGCAAACTATCAATACATGTAAGAGGTTCAGGAACTAAGTATTTACCGTCTCAAAGGAATGGCCAGGCTACCCAGAAAATGCAACCAAGTAAGGCATTATCAGGTATCCTGGCAGACAGGAGAGAAGCAACACGCTCAAATTTCTGCTGGAGACCGCCTCCTTCTGTGATGTATGTATGATGTTTGGGGGGGTTTTTTTGGGGGGGGATGTCTTGGGCTACAGGGTGGGCAACTTCAAAAGTCTATATAGTGGCTTACGCACCATTGTTCGGGGTTCTCCTCCCTCCTGCATTTGGTGAGTGGGGACCCTGTTGCAACAGTTTATTTCCTATAATAAAGATCAGGCTTACTAGCCACTTTGCCTCTCAATATATTCTGGTTGGCCTCTATTATTTTTCTCCTACCAATAGGGAACCCACTTAAGGACTGTATACAGGCTCTGGAATACCCCATAAGGGAAAGGGAGCAGTTTTTTCTTATAACAGGACATAAGCAGCGGCAGATGGGACGCGGGTGGCACTGTGGGTTAAACCACAGAGCCTAGGACTTGCCGATCAGAAGGTCGGCGGTTCGAATCCCCGTGACAGGGTGAGCTCCCGTTGTTCAGTCCCTGCTCCTGACAACCTAGCAGTTCAAAAGCATGCCAGTGCAAGTAGATAAATAGGTACCGCTCTGGTGGGAAGGTAAACAGTGTTTCCATGCACTGCTCTGGTTCGCCAGAAGCGGCTTAGCCATGCTGGCCACATGACCCGGAAGCTGTATGCCGGCGCCCTCGGCCAATAAAGCGAGATGAGCGCCGCAACCCCAGAGTCGGCCACGACTGGACCTAATGGTCAGGGGTCCCTTTACCCTTTACCTTTAATCAGCGGCAGAGGGGAATCTTCCTAGAGTACCAACACCCAGATCTGACCAAAGGAGGAGACCAGCTAGCGGGGCAAGAAAACCTCTTAACAGGCCTTGCAATCTGAACCAGCTGAAGCTTCTGGGCCAGGCCATTCTGGACTGTGCTGTGGATTGGGCCCCGAGGGAGGAGGCATGCAAGGGGCAGTGGAGACAATGACAAAGAAGGGGAAGCCCACCCAGGGAGTGAGGCCTGCAGCAGGCATCTTACCCAGGAGCTGCCCAAAACCTGGAGTCAATAAAGAAAACTTCCAGCTCAGATTTGCTCATTGGGTTGGCAGCAAGGGTGTGTGTGTGTGTGTGTGTGTGTGTGTGTGTATGTGTGTGTGTGTGTGTGTGTGCCTTCACTTTTGCCCTGTCTTTGCACAACAGGAGTTGGATCTTTCATAGAAGCAGCAGGTCGGTTATATGTAAAGGAATGCAGAGGCAGAAGAGTTCATTGTGTACACAGGGCATCTCAGCCTCATGAACAAATGTTCTGGATTAAGCTGCAAGACTTTTTAAAAGCAACAACAACAAAATAAATAAGTGGAGGAATATCGCAATCAAATATTTAGGAGCTGTTGATCCAGCCAAGATGATTTCTGTCCACATCGTTGATCCAAACCTCAGATTCTCTGAATATATTAAGACTCACAGGATAAGTGAGATGGTAGTTTAGAGTTGGGTTTTGGGGGGGGGGGTTTTGGCCAGTATTGGCTTTTAATAGTTTTGGGGTGAGCCTGTTTAAATATATCTCCCAGGAGTACAGACCATATAATTAATAAAGTCCCCTATATTTTATCCCAAGACAGGTCTTAAACAGTGGGCTAATACAAGCCTAACATTTTCATAGTAAATTGATGTTTCATATACGCTTTTCAAATGACTGCATTTAGCAGCTATTGTCTGGACTACAGTGGTACCTCGGGTTACAAATGCTTTGGCTTACACATTTTCAGGCTGTGGACCGTGGGAAACTCAGAAGTACTGGAAAGGGCTATTTCCGGGTTTCGCTGCTCGCGCATGCGCAGAAGTGCTAAATTGCACTTTGTGCATGCGCGGAAGCGCCAAATCGCATCACACACATGCGTAGACACGGCGCCGCAGGCTACGAACGCTGTGGGTTGCGGACGTGCCTCCGTCATGGATTACGTCCGCAACCTGAGGTTCCACTGTATTAATAACAGCAAATGGGTTTTTGTGAGTATATATTTCTGGAGAAAAATTGAATCTGAGGAGCCAGAAGTCTGGGTGTAGGGGCCTGACAATATTTCTTTCAGGATATGGATCTTGGACCTCAATATCTGGACAAAATGAATAGCTGGAGAGTATTATGTTTGTATGCCCATTCAACTGCATTTTCCTGTATTTTCTGAGCTTTGGGGAGGAAACACTCAGTTGTGGGTATGAAAACATTTAGCAAGGATGAATAATAACTCTGCAAATGCAGTTTTCAGACTGCAGTTGCAACATGAGATGTGACATACCCAGATGTATGAAATCCTTACATATTTCACTTGGTGGGACTTCATCTGATCAATTTTGTATCCTTCTGTGGCTATTCATTCTTATGTCCTTGGCACATGCCGAAAATGAAATAGAACCATGGAAAACAGTACCCAGGAAAATTACTGACAACCCTGGTTTCACCATATGGAAATACACCTAAAGGAACAAGTACCTGCCCTGTGAAAAAGTCCAAAAGAATACAAGAAGAGCCTGCAGGATGAGACCAGTGGCCGATCTGGACCAGCATCCTGTTTTCACAGTGGCCAACCAGATGCATGTGGGCAGTCTGCAAGGCAGACATGAGTGCAACAGCAAAGATCCACTTAAACCTCGACTTCTCAGTGTCCTTTGTGTAGGCACCTACTTTTGGTTTCATTTTCTCCACACCTTTGGCTTAGCCCAGCGTTCCTCAGTCTTGAGTCCCTAGATGTTATTGGATTACAACACCCACTATCCCTACCAAGCATGGCGAAAATAACTGGATGACCATGGTTAGGAAAGACTGGTTGAACCCATGTGAGAAGATTCTTCTCATGAAGGAACAGGTGCTCCTGAGCTACGGGAGCCTGTTGCTGATAGCTTTTTCTTCCATCGCTGCTATCTGTATAAATATTGTCAGCTGTTAGCACTTCCATGTAAATATGGATTGGGCAATTTTGTTTTCCAAATAGTTTCGTTTTCAGTACTTGAGGAAGCCTGAATCTGAAATAAATGATGAGCTTGTATTTAACAGAGTCAAGATTTCATGCACAAAAACAATTTCAAACAGGTTTATTTAGAAGTAAATTTCACTGATTTTATTTGATCTTATGTGTGCTGGAGACCATAGTCTTTGATATTAAGAAAACTCCTGGATCAACTTTCCTGAGAGTAATCCTCATTGAATTCAATGAGGCTTACTCCTGAGCAAACCCTACACATTGCATAGGCCTCCCTTGGCAGTCCTCTGCTTCCCTTTGAAATCAGTGTGACTCCATTCTGAGGAATCATCCTCTGTGAAGAAATACAGCCATCTTTCCATAAGCAAACTTTCACGAAACCCTATGGGAGTTTTCCGCGAGGTATGGCAACATTGCCCTGTCTCAGTTTCATTTTTATTAAATTATTTTTACGAGCACATTTTTACCATTAAATGGACATACAAATGACTTAATCTGAAAGAATATCAAGTTCGTTCTTGAGAATTGGTCTTCCCTTAGGGATATTTCTGACATCTGCATAAAGCTAGGAGGGAAAAGAAGGGAGGCTTCATATTGTAAGATGGAACAGTATTCTCTGCCACATTAAAATTAAAAAACGAAAATCTTCCATAAAACAAGAAGAAGGGAGGTCTGAGCATAGTGGCTGATACAGAAACAGATGTAAACCAAACTTAAAGCACTTGAAGTAAAAACTGGATTTTGTGACATAACTCGATCGTATATTATGAAAGAGAAGCTATTTTCCTAGTTGGGTTTTTGTGTGTTTCACAGAATTTGGACAGCAAAACCATTTAGTGTTATTAAAGGATTCAGCATTAGCAGCTTCATGCATTCAAATCATATTAACAGACAAGGTTCAGCTCTTGTTGATGTTTAGATAATCTAAGCTGTGTTTGTAAATCTGAACCCAATTCATATTGCATCAACATTCAGGAACAGAGAAGAAATTTCTGAAAGAGTCAGTGAAATAAATTATTTTCTCATTCATCTCACCTGGGTGAAAGTTATAAATCAAGAGTTCTGCTCTCTTCTCATGGTAATCATTCTTCAGTTTTTGTCATTGAGAATTTGGCATGAAAGAATAACCTATATACATTTGTTGTTTCTCCACCTGTCAGGAGGAAAATATTTTCTCATTCATATATATATATATATATATATATATATATATATATGAGTACACACACACACACACACACACACACACACACACACACATGAAGACCTCATGAATGAATCTTAAGAAATGCACGCCAGGCACTTCTGTCTTCCACTGCCTCCCGCAGTTTGGTCAAACATGCTGGTAGCTTCGAGAACACTATCCAACCATCTCGTCCTCAGTCGTCCCCTTCTCCTTGTGCCCTCCATCTTTCCCAACATCAGGGTCTTTTCCAGAGAGTCTTCTCTTCTCATGAGGTGGCCAAATACTGGAGCCTCAGCTTCAGGATCTGTCCTTCCAGGCAGCACTCAGGGCTGATTTCCTTAAGAATGGAAGCGTTTGATCTTCTTGCAGCCCATGGGACTCTCAAGAGTCTCCTCCAGCACCATAATTCAAAAGCATCAATTCTTCGGCAATCAGCCTTCTTTATGGTCCAACTTTCATACATCACTACTGGGAAAACCATAGCTTTTACTATATGGACCTTAAGAAATGCATTAGAAATATTTATATCTAGTTCTTTGCCCAGTTAGCTGAGAAATTTTAAAAGCTGACTCTCCTCCACATGCGATCATTTCCAAAGAGCACTTGAATTTTTGCCCAATGGCCATTTTCTGTTTCTACACAATGGGGGCACTCTGTTAGGTCTGCAGGCTAAGAGCATAACCCCATTGCTTCTAAACTGGAGCGGCTGTTTCAGCATTGTGAATAATATTGCTATACTTCTTAAGAGGTATAAAAAGAAGAAAGCACAATTAACGCTTTTGAAATATAGCTTTTGGTTTTGCAACTTGACTAGGGTTGTTTCCTGACCACCTGTTTACTGAGCGTGCATTCTGATTTGTTTGCACAATGTTGGCAGAGAGGTTATACAATAGAGCATTCGTTCTGTTTTGTATTCAGGGAGGTTGTACAACAGCACAGGCTGTATCTATGTTTTACTCAGCATAGACCCACTGAGATCAATGGATTTAAGTTAGTTCTTTGCATAATTTTCAGTAGGGTCTGTCTTAAGTATGACTGACATTTGATACAACCATATGTCAAGCAATTACTAGCCCACACTTTCCAGTACTGTACATTTATTTCACTTTCCGTATTGCAGGGGTGGGGAACCTTATCGGTTATCAGGATCTAGCCTCGTGGGCCAAATCGGACAGTTTGGCTGCTCACTTGTCAAGCACCTGACACTGCAATAATGTCTGACAATTGCACAACCTCAGTTTGTCACTATGCCATTCAATCACATGCATAAATAGTGACAGTCTGGAAGCAGCCTATATCCAATATTTGACCTCTAAACCAAGTGTGGGGGGGTCTGTGATGTTGCAGATGTTGAACTACAACTTCCACCATCCCTGGCCATTGGCTGATGGGAACTGGACTTCAACAACATTTAAAAGGCCACAGATTGCCCACACACGCTTTATACCTTGCCGAGAATAATCTTTGCCATCCAACCTGAAATTCAAAATGGCACCCCGTGTCCACATTAAGGATGCTTAATCGATCCTTCGATTTAAAACAAAACAAAACTGTACACAGGATTGCAATCTGTAGCTGGCAGTCTCAGCGATTTGTTTGAACATCTGGTCACTACAGCCAAAGAAGGCTCTGTTTTCTTGGGGAAAAACATGTGGACTTCATTTAAAGCACTGCAAACTGTATCGTGGATGTAGACTATGAAACGTTATGGAAGACGACTACCGTTTTCATTGTGGCCTCAGACAGAAAATAACAACTAGCGTATAAGATAAAGCTGTGCTAGCGCTCCAGACTCTTTTAATAGGTTTCTCTATTGCAGATAAAACAAAAGACCTCTCCCTGCTCCCCACCTCCTTTTACAGGCCAAACCAATTACCCAAGGAAAGGCACCGACTTCACTGTTTTTGGTTCCTATGTGAAGTTATAACCCCAAAGCGTAAATGCATTGAGGGCATAGTTAAAATTAATGAGGTTGTTCACTTAATGCCATGTTTCCCTGCCCCCATCCCACTCCCACTAGCCTCTTTCTCACACATACAATCTTGATCGGCTACAAGCCCATTTATATATTTTTTATATTCAATTAAAGCATAATTAAATGGCAGCAGCCTATCTCTGAAAAAAACAGATGAAAGGTCTGAGGAAGAATCCCTAGGTTAATCCAGCTGTTTAAAATGTGTGTTGCAGTTGACCGGTTGCCAAGAAAAGTCTGGGATTACATGAGCCAGCTGGCACAGGGGATGGCTGGTGGGAATCTCCCAGCTGATTAGGACCGTAGCTGAGGGCCTTTAAACGAACATGCCAGCTC
Organism: Podarcis vaucheri; assembly: GCF_965113315.1. Lineage (NCBI taxonomy): Eukaryota > Metazoa > Chordata > Lepidosauria > Squamata > Lacertidae > Podarcis > Podarcis vaucheri. The sequence continues at coordinate 26,389,152 of NC_138762.1, read as the reverse complement.
TTCAAAAGGAAGGCGTAAATAAAAGCCAAGGACACGGCAGCCTACCTTGTCTGCCCGGCTGCCATGCCAGTGTCGAAATCTTAAAATTACTCCCTCTTGCAAAAAAATAAAATGCAAAATGTGATTTGTGTATCATGTTACCTAAACCATTGGGCCAAGCAGTTTATTTAGATTCCTTTTAAAATATCTGTCTGGGAGAGACAATACATCAAAGCTGGATTCCTTCGGAACTAAAGAGCACTGGATTGTGATCCTGGCAAATAGCAGTCCCTCTGACTGGGGTGGGGCAGGGGAATTCAACTGGAATGCATCAAATCTATGCAGACCTGGAAGTGTGATACATGTAAGAGCCCGAGAAGAGCCTTCTGGATCAGGCCAAGTGTCCCACCTAGTCCACCCTGGTCTTTCAGTGGTCAAGCAGGACTTGAGCATAAAAGCACTCTCCCCTCTGGTGGCTTCCAGAAACAGGTGTTCAGAGGCATTGCTGCCCTTCAACCACGGAAGCAGAGCGCAGCCATTGTGGCGAGTAGCCATCGGCAGCCTTACCCTCTAGGAATTGGTCCAGTCCTCTTTGAAAGCCACAGGAATTTAGGACTTGTCTTTTGAGACTATTCCCACTTGGCTTATGCGGAAAGCGCAGGTGGTCAGCAGGACAGAGGCCATATTGCGAAGCTTCGTGTGTTAAATCTTTTAGTGGGAAGGAGCACAGTAGGAGGAAGTGCAGATGGTAATGTCCATCACAGAGCCATGCGTGTGGGAGCCTTCCTGTGGGAGCTAAAGGATGTTTTCTTTGGGGGATATCTCTTTGCTTACTGCCTAAATCCAGCACAGGGACGTTATTTAGGGATGGCAGGAGGTGAAAGGCAACATGGTGGACGGATAAAAGAAAATATTTCTTCATGTGGCGTGTAGTTATACTATGGAACTCACTTCCACAAGAGGCAGTGATGGCCAGAAACTTGGATGGCTTTAAAAAGAGGATTGGACTGATTTGGGGAGGAGAAGGTTGTCAATGGCTACTGGCCACAATGGCTATACTGCGTAATATTTTATTTTTCAACACAGGTGGCATCTAAGCATCCATTGGCCATTAAAAACCTCAAGAATTACAACACATTGTGGCAAAGATTGCAACACAATGCAATGTTATTTTTTTTAAAGGAAGAAATCAAATGAACAGGGCCACATAAGAAGACCAACCCAGTGATTACTTACTATTCAGTTGAAAGGTACAGTGAAAAAGCACCGCCTTGCCTTACGTACTGTACCTAGGTGCCAGAAATCCTACAAACTTTGTGCCAGTAATGAAATGACCCTGTCTTGTCTACTCCCCCACCACACTTTATCTGGAGCAAGACATCCACTGAAAATCAAAGTCTGCATTCACACAGTATTTTATTATGTTTCTCTGATGCTTCACTAACAATTTCCATATTACATTTGAGATTTCACATGATATAAAAGCGTCTTCTGGAAATCAAGTTTGATTAGAGTGGGTTAGCGCACATTTCCATGTTTGTTGGTTCCAGAAACCAATCTAGAAAATCGTGGGGGTGAAGTGATGAAATCTGGGGTGGTTCTTTCCTGCCATGGCCATGGGCGAAAAGGTAAAGGACCCCTGGATGGTTACGTAATTCCAGTCAAAGGCGACTATGGGGTTGCGCCGCTCATCTCGCTTTCAGGCCAAGGGAGCCGGCGTTTGTCCACAGACAGTTTCCCAGGTCATGTGGCCTGCATGACTAAACCGCTACTGTGATGAGTGCCAGAGTGCATGGAAACTCTGTTTACCTTCCCGCCGCAGTGGTACCTATTTATTTACTTGCACTGGTGTGCTTTTGAACTGCTAGGTTGGCAGGAGCTGAGACAGAGCAACGGGTGCTCACCCCGTCACGGGGATTCGAACTGCCTTGTTTGCTGGAAGTGGCAGCAGAAAGGTCTAAACCACTGAACCTCTTGGGCTTGCTGATTGGAAGGCATGAGACCTTTCTGCTGCCACTTCCAGCAAACAAGGCAGGAGCCAGATTAGCAACGAGAGGGATGTCCACTGTCAAGAGGGTGCATGAAAAGGGAGAAAGGAGAAGGTGTATCAATGGGTGTGTATGTATCAAAATGCACGCCTGCAATACAGGTGCCATTATGAAACACACCATATTGACCTGTATGCTGCAACAGATGGGCCTGTAATGATATTATTTTAATCTTTACCACCTGATGTTTGCTGCAGCAACATGCATGCCTTGCCATGTGAAATCTGTGAAGCAGTCAAAAAACAGGAAAGAGATGAGGATTCTCCCCCCCACCCCCACAAGGCCCTGGTGAGCTGGCCTTCTCAGTCATAAACTTGATGACACTTTTATTTCCCATCCCTCAAAACTCAGGTGATTGGTTCCTCTCTTTTTCTCCTCCCTGCCCAAGAGGTTAATAAGCAGCAACAAGCCTTTTCCATTCCTACAACTTCCTTTCATTATGTCAACTCAGAGTTGCCACACCACTTTCCTTAAAACCCAACCCTTGAAAGTAGTGTTCTTGTCTCAGATCTTGACATGAGCACAGCAGCCACCAAAATGTTGCCAAAATTAGGAGACCGCCCTATGCCAAGGTAGACTACTTGTACATCTACCCTAGTTCACTCTGACTGGCAGAGGCTATCTGGGTTTAGGTCTGTTTCAGGGCCTTTTTTCCAGCTGGAACTTGCCAGAACCCAGTTCCAGCACCTCTCAGGTGGGCACCATTGCGATTACAAAAGAACAAGGGTTCATGGTGAGTTCTGGCACTTCTTTTTCTAGAAAAACAGCACTGGTCTTTCCCATTGTCCCCTCCCAGAGCTACAATTTCCAGAGTGGTTTAGCACTTAATCTAGGGTTGCCATATTTCAAACAGTGAAAATCCAAACAGATTTTTTGTTTTTGTAAAACAGCAAAAAAAAATGCTGTTTTGAGCTCTTTTTATGGAAAATCAGCAAAAATGACACTGCTGACACTTTCCGGACGTTCTTGCCAATTTCCACCCAGACACTGCTGCCAACTGCAGTATTCCAGATGTGTCCAGAATATTCCGGACATATGGCAACCCTAGCTTAATCTCATTTCCCAAGGAATTCTGGGAAGAGGGGTCTCCTAACAACCCTTAGCACCCTTGACAAAATACAGTTCTCAGAATTCTTTGGGGGGAGCCCTTACTGTCTCAAGTGGTACGACGCTTCTCTAAATGTATTGTGCAGATGCAGCTTTGAGAGGTGCCAATTATTGCTGGTTTCACGGGGATCCCTTTTAAGTGGATTACTTGACCGAGACCTCCAACTCCTTTCAGATAGACCACCAGCATCAGATTTGTTTACAAGGTAGTTAAGGAATGACATTTCTTTCGCCACAAGTCTCCGTGGTAGCTATAAATCCCTCCCCCCACAATAACCTCCTTTAAACAACAGTCAGAGAACTGACCTCAACCTGGAAGATAGAACGGTGTGAGTGGAATATTCAAAGTCATTCTCATAAAGAAAATGCATTTATTTAAAACAAAACACATTGTTTCTACAGCTCCGTGACAGGTAATGAAATAAAAGTAAGCCACAAGCTTCCAGATTGCAACATTAGCTGGATTTCCCCAGCACCAAGATCAAAGCGAGGACATTTTAAGTTGCTGTCAGATAGTATCAGACACTGAGACTCACCACAAGGCTTGTGGAACCCAATCAGCCCCTTCCCTTGTTAACAACCACCCACCTCTACCACATTTACACAACACGGTGTGTTTACAATATCCTGCCCTTTTGTTCAGCGTTCTAGTCCATTAGATACACTAAACCTTGAGTGACCTTGCCGTGGGTCCCACACTTCCAGGAACAATGGGCTCAACGGCTTGGCTTGGCTTTGATCAATAAAAAACAATAGGCAGTGGGCTTCTTGGAAATCTGTCACGCCCCATGGGTAACTTTTTTGGGCAGCATCCCAACGTTTTTCTTGGACCACCCTGATTTGAGTTTACCTGCATCTCCACCACCACCTGACAGTCTCTTGTCAGATGCTACTACTAATTTGCCAATCAGTTTGGTCCTTCTATTTGTCTCGTATAGCCCGTACAATTTTTTTGGCTAGGGAAATAGTACAATTCTGTTCTGTACTAAGTTTAAAAAGCAGGTGGATTTTGAAAGTAAGATCCGGGAGGTGTTTGAGTAGTGAAGAACTTAAGAACATAGTAAGAGTCTGCAGGATCAGGCCAAGAGGCCATCTAGGCAGTGGCGTAGCGTGGGTTGTCAGCAAGGCAAGTAATTTGCGCCCCCTAACCCGTGGATTTGCGCCCCCTAACCCTAACCCCCAGATGTTGCACCCGGTGCGGCCGGCCCCCCCTGCCCCCCCACGCTACGCCACTGCATCTAGGCCAGCATACTGTTCTCACAATCACCGAACAGATGCTTGTGAGAAACCAGCAAGCAGGATTTGAGCGCCAGAGCACTCTTCCCTCCTGTGGTTTCATACCTTCATTTTATTACTATCCATTGTCTATCTCTGCTCCCTCATATATTTATGAATTAAGTCAGCAAGTCCTTGACTAAATAAGCTTGAAATGAAATAAATAAATAAATAATTGAATGTTTAGCTCATTATATTAATCCTCCCCTTAAAATTATTTCATGTTTTGATATTGGTATATTTCAGAGGTTTGAGCTGTAAGCAGCCTTTTTCAACAGGCTTTTGAGTTTACCTCATGCAGGTGTGTGGGCTGGTGGGTGGGGGTGCATGCATGTGTACTTTTGAATTCTGGCTCTCTTGATTTTATTTTCTCAGAGGGTTTTTTAAAAAAATAAAAATAAAAATAAACAGGAACTGTTTGTGGGAGGGTCATTGATTCGTATTGTTTTGTTTCTTGTTTTTACTATGTATTTTGCGATTTTATTTTATTTTATTTTATTTATTAACATTGTATACCGCCCTTCATCTGTAGGTCTCAGGGCAGTTCACAGCGTAAAATTACAGTATAAAAAACACAGAATACATAATAAAGTAAGAACAACAACAAACCAATAATTCTCCCTCCCACAACACATTTAAAATGGCATTGGATGTCAATCAGCCAAAGGCCTGGTTGAAAATGAACATATTCACTTGGTGCCTAAAAGTGTATAACGAAGGTGCCAGCCAAACCTCTTTGGGGAGAGCATTCCACATACGGGAAGCCACTGCAGAAAAGGCCTGTTCTTGTGTAGCCACCCTTTGGACCTCTTGTGGAGGAGGCACACAAACAAGGGTCTCATATGATGATCTCTCTCAGGGTCTGGGTAGGTCCATATACTGGGCCACCAGCCAAAGCTGATAGAAGATACTCCACACAACTGAGGCCACCTGAGCCTCAAGCATCAGCAAAGGACCCAGAAGTACCCCCAAGCTGCATACCCACTCTTCCAGAGGGAGTGTAACCTCATCAAGAGCAGGCCACCTCCCAGCCATCTGGTCTTAAGGAACCACCCATTAACAGTGTCTCAGTCTTATCTGGGTTGAGCTTCAGTTTGTTGGCTCTCAGCCAGTCCATTACCCAGGCAAAAGAACTGTCCATCACATCCACTGCCTCACCTGCAGATGTAAAGGAGAAGTAGAGCTGAGTGTTATCAGCATACTGCTGACAACATACTCCAGATCTCTGAATAACCCATCCTAGCCATTTCATGTAGATGTTAAACAATGTAGGGGATAGGATCGAGCCCTACGGAACCCCACATTGAAGCCTCCATGAGGCTGAAGAACACTTCCCAAGCATCACCTTCTGGAAACGTCCATCCAAGTAGGACCAGAACCATCGCAAGGTGGTACCACCTACTCAGACTCAGACATCCGCTCCAGAAGCATACCATGGTTGATGGTATTGAAAGAATTAACAAGGTCTCTCTCCTAACATAGAAGTCACCATACAGGGCTACCACAGCACTTTCTTTGCCAAAACTGGACTTGAACCCCTATGGAAATCGATCTATAAAAGAAGTTTCCTCCAACGGCGCTTGGATCTGGTTTGTGGCTCAAGAACAGGGGTCAGCAAACTTTTTCAGCAGGGGGCCGGTCCACTGTCCCTCAAACCTTGTGGGGGGCCGGACTATATTTTGAACAAAAAATGATGCAGGAGCTCCACGAGCCCCAGTGGCTGCTTACCTGTGTCCTGCGAGTGGCAGGGGCTGGCAGCGGCGGCAGAGGGATGATGAGCGGTGTGCAAAAGGGCTCTGAAGAGGGGCTGCTTAAAATGGCAGCCGCTCAAGCTGCTCCAACAAAGCCCAGCCCCCTTCCTCCTCTTGGCAGGGCAGGGAGAAGCCAGGAGGAGGGAGGGAGGAGATGCCGCTGCCGTGTGAGAGAGAGGGAGGGAGAGGGAAAGAATGCTCACACTGGCAATCCATGTGGCGATTCTGGGATTGTCCATGGGCCAGATCCAGAAGGCAATTGGGCCTGATCCGGCCTGTGGCCCTTAGTTTGGTGGCCCATGCTTAAGAACCTTGCTGAGGAAGGGGAGATTGGCAACTGACTGGTAGTTACTTAGTTTTTCTGACTCCAGGGAGGGTTTCTTGAGGAGTGATCTTACCACTGCCTCTTGCAAGCAGGCAGAGACCCCCCTGCTCTCGTAAAGAGGCATTAATCACCTCCCTGGCCCAGCCAGCTGTTCCCTTTCTGCTAATTTTTATCTGCCAAGAGGGGCAAGGGCCCTGACTGCAAGCAGTCACCCAGATCAAACCAAGCACCCTGTCCACACCATTGGCATCTTTATGCTGTGAACTTCCCCGAGATCTTTGGAGGAGATGGGTGTATACAAATTTAATGAACAAATAAATGACAGGAAACTGTCTTATACCAAGACAGACATTGGTCCATGTGGCTCACTCTTTGTCGACTTTGTGCCAGGGGACACTCCACCTGCTAAAGTTCTGCCTTTCAGGCTGCTGCTCAAGGCAAAAGGAGCGGGGGCCTGTAAAACAGAAAATCAAAGAAAAAGCTTTATAACATCATGCGTCTGGTATCCAAAGTCTGAGGCAAAGAGTGGCTAAAAGTGAACGACTAAAAACCATGTGTTTTTGTTTTTAAGGAGCAGCGGAGTTTGGGTCAGCTGTTTGTGATAAAGGAAGCTTCAGTTCTGCTGAACTCCTCTATAAGAAGGGATTACTGGGTTCACCACAGTTTGGAATTCCTAACTCACAGAGTAATTCTAAGTGTCTGTGGTATTTGTTCTAATAAAATTTATTTGGTACAAAATGATGTCTTCTTACAGGTGTTCCATCAGCATTCAGTACAGGGTAATAATTACTGTTCAAGTTTTTAAGCTACGTAAAATATGGTGCTTTTGAGGCTGTAGAGCACTGTCAAACAGCAGGATTAGCCGATCAGTCGGGACACAGCAGGTTTCTGTTGTATTGCAGCTGCGTCTCTAGGCTAAAATAACTCTCTTAATAAAAGCATGACATTCAGGCTTGTCGGAATGAGTTCTACAAGGAACGAAATCCATAAAGAGCAGAGCATTTAACACAAAAAAAGAGTTGTGTGTATTATGTATCTATATCTGTGTGATACCCCGGGCAGAAATATCACAGAATATTATATTAAACTGGGGGAAGCAAATACTCTCGTACATCGTAAATGGGTTTTGTTTTTTCATGGGCTACTTCAAAATAGTTGCCCACTATATCCCATTCTTTTGCTTTCTGTTCCATATCATTTGGGACGTGGGTGGCACTGTGGGTTAAACCACAGAGCCATGGACTTGCCGATCAGAAGGTCAGCGGTTTGAATCCCCACGACGGGGTGAGCTCCCGTTGCTCGGTCCCTGCTCCTGCCAACCTAGCAGTTCGAAAGCACATCAAAGTGCAAGTAGATAAATAGCTACTGCTCCGGCGGGAAGGTAAACGGTGTTTCCGTGCGCTGCTCTGGTTCGCCAGAAGAGGCTTAGTCATGCTGGCCACATGACTCGGAAGCTGTATGCCGGTTCCCTCGGCCAATAAAGCAAGATGAGCGCCGCAACCCCAGAGTCATCCACGACTGGACCTAATGGTCAGGGGTCCCTATACCTTTTACCGTATCATTTACAACCTCACTCTTCCTGTGTCTTCTTAAATCCAGGCACTTTGCCACCATGACTTACTGAAGAATAATGCAGGAACAAGAAAAGAATTATAAGAAGGGGACCAAGCAACTAAGTCTGATGTTTTGGGATCCTTCTCCTTACCCCAGTGTTGCTGTTTCTATGAACAAGATCGACCCTTTAAATCTTTCTTCTTCTTCTTCTTCTTCTTCTTCTTCTTCTTCTTCTTCTTCTTCTTGAGGAATATAGGAAACTGTCCTAAAATGAGTCAGACTATTGTTCCACCTCACTCACTGTTGTCAATACTGACTAGCAGCAGATCTCCAGGGTTTCAGACAGGAAGCCTTACCTGAAGGTGCCAGGGATTGAATCTGAACCATCTGAACATCTGCATGCAAGGCAGATGTTCTACCACTGAGCTGTGTACCTTTCCTAAAGGAACAGAGTGAAAGAGGTAAGGGATAGCTCAGCCAGTAGAGCATGAGACTCTTAATCTCAGGGTCATAAGTTCAAGCCCCACATTGAGCGAGAGATACCTGCATAGCAGAGAGTTGGATTAAATGACCCTCATGGTCCCTTCCAACTCTAGAATTCTATAATATGCTATGTAGTGAAGCAATAATAATAATAATAATAATAATAATAATAATAATAATAATTTTCATTTGCACCCTACCCATGTGACTGGGTTGCCCAGTTCTCAAAGCTGGGCTTTTGTGAACAGAGCTCTGAAGTTGCTGCAGTCATAAATGATATGGCTGGAAACAGCCTCTCTTGAACAAGACTGCAATCCTATACACACTTTATCAGGAGTATGAATAGGGTGGTGGGTTATTTCTAAGTCTTTTCTGCAAAGGATTGTACTGCAAGAATATATGCCAGCACTTAACCCAGGTGTGTTTAACTCAGAAATAAGTGTCAGACACATCAAAGAAACATTTCAGTTAAACACATTGCAAACTTTGTATGAGAAATCGGGTTAGCAAAAAATGGAACTCCACAGCGCCATCTGGTGTCACCGTGTTAGAATGCATAAACAACACATATAAAGTGTTTTTTCTTTGCCAGTGTAGCTGAGTCCCCAGCGTGTTCAGAACAGAAGCCTGAGCTCTTTCCCTAAACTCTAGTTCCTAGAGTTCCTGCTTGGAGGTGGGGCATGCGGACTAAACTTGGAATAGGTTTAAATTTGTTCTTATTCTTATTATTTATTAAATTTCCTAGTTGCTTTCTTTTGCCCAAGACAACCCAAAGACAGACAGACAGACAGATGCTGGATCCTCTGACTTTCTTGCATGCCATTTAAAGGTGGTATATCAAAGTTTGAAATGAAAAGAGACTCAATGGACAGAATAGTGAAGCAATTACCTTCCCTAGCCTTACAACCTGACTAAGGATTTTCCACCACACCACTTTTCCCACCTGTTTCACTCATAGTGATACAAGGCTCTCTTTGTAGCTTCCCATTGGCTGTGTTTTCTGGAATTCCTTAGCAGCGACACAGCATTGTGCCACATCATAATACCCCAGGCACTCTCGGAAGTGCAGCTCTCCCTCCAGCTTCCTGCCAGCCACTCTTCCTACTAGCTACACTGGCAAAACACAGTTGTCATGTTCAGGTCCGATGCTGGATCTTGTGAGGAAGGCAGGACCACGGAGAGCTCTAAGTGAGCAACTTGCTCCAACGAAAGGTTGAAAGAAGGCCTAGCCTTTTAAAGCATCCTCTCCTAGATTACCTCCCCCAGGCTCCTCCCACTCAGGCCTGAATCCCAAACCAAATCAGGAAAGTTTGGCTGGTTCTAGGCTTTGACTGAGTCAGCCCTACAGCACTGTGAGTTTGACTGCCTAGAATGATCTGGGTGTGATGGGGGCTGGGTCTTTAAAAAAATAAATAAATGTTTTTTATTAAGAATTTAAACAAAACATATCTTAAAACATATCATCCTTAAAACATATCATTCCCCCCTCCCCCCTATAAAATGACCCACCCTCCCCTCCCTCCCGACTTCCCTCAGCTCCAATCTCTCTCTGGTTTCTCTACAAATGCTATTCTCTGCATGTTACAAAACTGTATAAATCCTTAATATATCTGACTGGTTATTGTCCATAAAAAGTTTGTGAGCGTTTATTCAAAACCTGCCAAGGAGTCCAATTCAGTTTGTTGTTTCTTTAAATACTTTGTAAAAGGTTCCCATTCATCTTTAAAGTCACAGTTATCCTTGTCCCGTAGTTTATGTGTCAATTTTGCCAATTCTGTATAGTCCATCAGTTTCTCTTCCCATAGTTCTTTAGTCAGGATTTCCTAGGTGAGAAGAAGATGATGCAGACAGTCTCTGCAAAGAGCAGCCCAGGTCTGTTTGCAAGAGGGCTTTTAAACAGCCCTACACTGAATTTTAGCTGTGAATGCCTATTCCCAAGAGGGCAACACATGTGTGCAGTAAGCTGGTAAGTGGAGCTTGCAGTCCTGCTAGCTGCAGGGGGTTTGCTTTTGGGTCTGCAAGGACAATGCTGCAGAAACAGACCCCGGCAGCATTGAAAAGGGGGTGTCCAAGACTAGGTTCCCAGGCAGGAATAGGAGTAGGGAGAGGCAGAGAGAAGAACTGGACCAGTGCTGGGGGTTGCTTGGTCTCTCACCATCGGTGATGACAGATGCAGCTGGTAATTTGTGGGGCTGGTGGTGAGGCGGGTCCAGGTCCAGTTCAAGTAGCCACTTCCCTTAATGCAGCAACAGCGATGGCAGCTGGGTGAGTGGCAGCCATGGGGCAGGAGGAGGAGGCATCAGTGGTTGGAGGGCAGGGAAGGGTCATCTGGGGCCTGTACACAGGAGGAGGGATAACTGAAGGAGGAGGACAAGCAGGTCTTGCATGGCAGCTAATTACATGCAGCAGCAGCAGCAGCATAGGAGCTACCCACCAATGGTACCCCCCCCCAAAAAATTAGCCCCACTCCCAAAATTTGGGGGTGGATCTGGGTCAGGGGATGTGCACACCCTAGAAACTGACACATTACTTTATCCACTTACAAATCTCAGTGTTTTGGAGGGTTCCTTAGACTTCCCAAGCAACTAAGCCAGGTATTTTCAGCTAGTAATAAAGAAAGAAAAATGGAGAAAGGAGGTTAAACCTTAAGATGCAACACACATGTTTTAATAAGTAAGTGCTCGTGACACAGTTAATTGCAGGCCTGAACAGACTGACTTAAATGCCCCCATTATAATACTGGAAATAAGGCTGCATTCAACTGAAATGACTGGATAACGTTTCAACAAAGGAAGGAAAAATGCACGGGAAGAGGAATCACTGGCTGAAGCTTTAAAAAGAGAGAATAGCCTCAGCTAATTAAAAAGTGAAACTCAAAAGGGAAGCCCAGGCCTTGTAACAGCTAAATATTTGGGTTTTACCTGAGCTTCAGGAAATGATTCAAGTCAGCTGAAAAGATTAACCATCCATTTTCTAGGGCTGAGAAATTGACAGGTTGGCAGCATTTCCACGGTCAGGTTAGGTGGAGCACAATAGTAGCTTATTGAATAGGAAGTTCCAGAAATTAAGGAGAGCCAATTTAAAAGTTGCTCTGGTATGTCACAAAGGAGGTTGCTATTTAATGTTTTGTTCTTTAAGCTAACAAATGCACCTGCGGCATTCCAGAGAAGAATAGGGAGATGGGGCATAAGTCCTGCTGTAAAACTTCAGGCAGGAGTTGGAGCTGAAACAACATGTTGTTAGGTTGGAGGAGAACTTGTAAAGAGAGCTTTGCTTTCTGGTGGAAGACATGGCAATTTTAGGGTGGGGATAGGGAAGTGATATCGAGAAAAGTGAAAGGACCTACCAGTGGAACTTCTCTGTATGGTGATTATGATGTTTGGGCTTTTCAACAACTAAGTTGTATCCCCAGTGAGACAGAGAGAGCAGGATGGATGGATGGATGGCAGTCACAGGCAGAAGGATTCTGGCTTCCACTAGCTGAGCTGCTCAGGTCCTAGAAAAGCAAGGGAAGCAGAAGACCCCAGGAAAGGTAGTTGAAACAGGGGAGCAGAAAGCAAGAGCCAAGAGCTGAGAAGGAAACAGGCCAAGGGAAGTAAGGAAGCTTAGGAAATGAGGGTTGGTACTTTGGAAAGGGAATGGTATGGATGGATGGATGGATGAAGAAGAGGAGAAAGCCAGAGGGGAAAGGGGCCATAGCTCAGTGGCAGAGCATTGTCTTTATATACAGAAGGTCCCAGGTTTAATCCTTGGCATCTGAGCTAAAATAGTCGATGCTATTTTATGCAAATTTTATGCATTTTTTGCATATTTATGCAAAAATATGCAGATTATTTAATGTTGCTATAAAAATAATCCCTTCATTGGTCTAACCTACTGGATGAAAGTCTTACCTATAATATTAAGATCGTTTTTAAAAAAAAATTGGTATGGTTGATGGCACATTTCTGCCTTTCTTCTACATACACATATCTAGCTTCCCTTTTTTTCTTGTGGACACACAAGGGACTTCAATATTACCTTGGATTTTTGAAGGTCTAGCTTCTGGGCTTTCCACATGCTCGTTTGAAATGTGAGGATTTAGCTTTATTTCCTTAGTGGCTCTATTTCTTCCAGTAGCACAGGCAATATGCCTCATGAATACAACTCGCTGGAGAATGTGAACGTGTGCTCCTGCCATGGCTTGTGAACTTCCCCAATCCAACTGGTTGGCCGCTGTGGGACCAGAACGTGGGATTAGATGAGTCTTTGGCTTGACCCAGCAGGACTCTTATTATGTGCTTCATTGGCAGAGAACTTAATCCCCCCAAAATTCATTCCCCTGGTCATTCCCCCTCGCCAACAGACTATTGGTGTAGAACATTTTCCTTATTGCATTTGCAGGTGTGCGTGCTTATTTGCTGTGAAGGGCATGTGCTGTCATTTTGAGAAGGCGATACTCTTGCAACAACATGGAAAACAAAAGCCCTTTAAAGAGAAAGGAAGGAAGGGGGAGAGTAGGAATGAATGACAGCAGATTAAGAATGGCACGTGAATGCATCTGAGATTAGGTCCACTGCTAATATTAAGAACAGCAAACTGTCTTTGCTATAGAAATCAGTATAACCCCCTCCAGGGCACAAAATTCTATTCAAACACTGTCATCTGCCATGTTTCTTTCATGAGGAACCGTAGCCAAGAGGTAGAGCTTCTTCTTTGCATACAGAAGGGCCCGGGTTCAACACGCCCCCCCCTGTCAACACCCCCTGCCTCTGACCCTGACAAGGTTCTGATCATCAGAATAAACTGTTCTCAGGCCCGCCACCATCATAAGGCCCAGCCCCTCAAGATTGGGGGTGGGGCTCAGCCCCATCCCAACAAACAGACTTGGGGGTGGTGTTGCTGAAGACATCTCAACCCTATAGAGTTGGCACCTATAGTTAGAGGAGTAAAACCAACGTTCCACTGAAATGAGGCGGCATTTTAATGTTTTAATGTTGTATTTTAATTTTGTTTTTTTAAGCTGTATTCTAATCAATACATTTTTTATATTTGTTGTTAGCTGCCCTGAGCCCAGTCTTGGCTGGGGAGGACGGGGTATAAATAAATTATTATTATTATTATTATTATTATTATTATTATTATTATTATTAATGGTATCTATTTGAAAATAATAATCAGGTAGGGGGCTCTCAAACACACACACACACACACACACACACGCTTCATTTGCAATCAGTTTGGAGCAAATTTACTACAACAAATCCACAAAATAACAAAACACTGGTATTCTGTACATGTTTATTCCGAAGGCTGATGTGCCTAGAATTACTACCAAATCACCCAACACTGAAACAATCTTGAAAATAGAAATGTAACATTCATCACTTCAAAGCATAATAATTTTAAGTTTTCTAGGATGCTTTTTTTAAAAAAAAACACCCACACACAACAACATTACATTTCCAGTTGTGGTTGGGTGGGTGAATTGTTAAAAGAAACGTAGCCTCTGGGGGTTTGTTTAGGGAAGTATTAGAGTCATTCATCTTCCTCTCTGGAGTACAAATGTCATCTCATTATTATTATTTTTTAAATTGTAGTGAATGCCTGGGTCATGCCAAATGATGTTAAATAAAGCTATGTGCTTTCAAGAGCAATTAAATTCAAAGGAGAGTTATGTCCACACTTATGTCAAGGTTCTTGGGCAGTCTCTTGCAAGTCTTTTGTTGCTGTGCTTCATTTGAATGACATTTTAATTGATTATCGATGTGTGTGTGTGTGTGTGTTTTAGTTTCTACTTTATAAATTGTCAACTGATTGGTAGCAAGTTGCATCTGTTAATGGCAGCAAGTACACTGGATTTTTTCTTCAGACGAAGTTGGGCCTGGTTCTCGGCTGCATGAACGCCACCGGAGGAAGCTCAAACCTTGATGACCCACAGCTGATGCTTTCATTAAAATGTTTTGGGATGTTTGGGTGGCGTGAGATGACAGAACTTTTATATTGCAATTGCTTATTCACACATACAGCCCCACGCTTCATGAGTTCCTGTTCCATCAGATTTCCAATGCCCAGGGTAATATCCAGCTAACTCATTCCATTGCTTGTGTCATGGAACTCCCCTCTCCCCCCCAAATCTGTTCTGGGTTTTCCTCCAATCCTCTGGAGCAGATTTGGGGAGGGCATGGGGCTCACTCTGGGAGAGGTTGGGCAAAGTTCCATTGCATGAATGGAAATCCTAGCATGACGGATACCAGCCACAGCATACCTTCCAACATGTTGCAGAGGAAAATTGGGACATGCATCCTTCAGAGCTTGCACAAGAGCGTGGCCCCCAAAAAACATGCATCTTGGGGGGCGCACTCTAACAGGAGCCAAAATGGGACATTCTGTTTTTGAAATTCATTTTTATTAAGTTTTCCATTTTAACAATCCAATCAAATCACATTAAATATTCCAAATTATACATACACATATCAAATAATCAAAATATTCTGCCAAATTATAAATTTTTTTAATGGGACTTCCCATGCTTCAAGTTCAGGGGCCTCTGATCATTTCATGTCTCTGCTGCTTTTCTTAATCATTTCCGATAGTTCCTCTAATTCTTCCTGTTGTTAACCTTCCTTCTTTCATGGCCTCTGAGTTGTTCCCACAAGCGAGTTGAAGCAAGCAATGATGTGTTTCTGTGTGGATTTTATATTGACGATTCCCCTCTATAGGTTTGCAGCACCTCCTCACACACTGGCGTTTTGCCAAATCAACCCAAAAGTCTTTTTGCTGCTGGCAGCCACCATCTTCCCTCAATTCCAATGAACAAAATGGGAAATTCTGGGATCCAGTCAGAAGTTGGGATGGCTTCTGTAATTCCAGGGTGCCCCGCTCAAATTGGGACAGTTGATAGCTATGTCATAGTTACTGCAGGGGCAATTTGAATTCTTTGTTTATTTCATTTCATTTCGTTGATATATTGGATTTTCATGCCACTTTTTATCCAAGGCATCTAAGGTGGTTTAAAATTTTGCAATCCTACTATTTTTCCACGCACTCAGCAGCAGATAAAAATAAAGCCCCTCCACCATCTATTCTCCTTCCTTCTCACAGGGCATAATGGTGCCCATTGGCCTTGGGGGAGAGGGGAGAGTCTGGCTGGTACAGGCCCTGATAGTGGCTCTGCTTGCCTCCCTTCATAGCTGTCAACTGTTCCCTTTTCTTGCGAGGAATCCTATTCGGAATAAGGGAATTTCCCTTTAAAAAAGGGAAACGTTAACAGCTATGCCTCCCTTGCTTCTGCAGGTGAGGCTCACCTTAGGCCATACCAGTTTTGGATCCCAACCACATGCTGAAGACCAGTGCTTTAAATTAAGCTGTAGCTAGCCTGTACAAGGTAGCTTTGTGTCCAACTTTGCAGAGGCCAGTCCTCTATTTGAAGGACCTGATAAAAAAAGACTTGTTGTTTCCAATAGCAAGTCTCATCTCTGACAACTCTGTGTGTGTGTGTGTGTGTGAGTGTGTGTGTGTGTTTGTTTCTGCTACCGGGCCCTAGATGATCACCTTAAGCACTTGAGAAAGATCTTCAGTCTCTAACACTGGGAATCAGCCTTGTTACCTCCCTCCTAAAAACTGTGTCCATCTGTTCAACAGAACTGACACCCTCTGTTTGTAGTAATCTGACCAATACGAGGTTAAAATTGGAATGTCTTTACTGCTGTGGGCTGGAGCAAGACTCCACCCTGCAACTTCTCATCCCGGTTCCTTTCCATTTCAGTCCAGTGTTATTCCAGCAATAAACAGCATGCTTGTTGGCCTGAAAACAAAGTCATTCTGGCTTTGGCTTTTACATAAGAAGGTATTTGCACTGAAACTGAAGTTTGCAGCTTGCACTTCAGAAAGCAAAACACGCACGTATATTCTGCAGTAAACTATGCTTGCATTGTCTGATCTTCGGTGAACCTCACAGAGTGGATCCTTCAATGCATGTCTCCCTCCGTTTTCTATACTTTGTTATGAGGACTAAAGTTCTTACTTTAAGCTATTTACGCTGGCAGCACTTCAAAAGACTACAAATGCCTTACTTCATGCCAGTCTCTGCAGCAGCCAGGAAGAAGAATCTCTCTCATAAGATGGCTCATATCTTTTTGACCTTTTGATACAGATTTGCCTCAACACATTTTTTTGCCTCCTCAGTACATACCTGAAATGACAGAAACCCGTTGGGGGAGAGGAGAGTGTGAGTCGTTAACCATATTCACACAGTTACAGATAGGTAGCCGTGTTGGTCTGCCATAGTCAAAATAAAAAAATTCCTTCCAGTAGCACCTTAAAGACCAACTAAGTTAGTTCTTGGTATGAGCTTTCGTGTGCATGCACACTTCTTCAGATACACAGATACACTGTGTATCTGAAGAAGTGTGCATGCACACGAAAGCTCATACCAAGAACTAACTTAGTTGGTCTTTAAGGTGCTACTGGAAGGAATTTTCATATTCACACATTCACTCTGGTATAAATTTGGCATGTAAGAGGAGAGCTGTATGTGCGAAACCCCCTTCCCTGCAGATGCTTTCACTGTATCCATGGGGCTACTCAACACTCCTGATGTGGAGGAGAGGTTACTTCATGCTACCTCACTTTCCCATTTTGCAAATTGAGGTTACACCAGAGCACAACACCTGAATAGGACCACCGATAGAATGGCAGCCCAGTTCAAAGGGGCAGTTTTCCTCCTATGCCTGTAGAAGGAAGGGTCTACAGCCTTCAAAGTGTCTTATGTACGTGATTAACTTCAGAGTGCTGGGATAAGGAGGGTGTTAACTACAATGCCGTGCATCATAGAATCAATTCCAATTCAAAGATTCATTTTTCATATGGCACCGTCAACATGTTGACTTTTTCAGCAATCTTGGCATGTTGAACTATTCTTAGGAATGCTTTGGTTCGTGTCCAGGTAGCGACTTCACCATGCCCTTTAAAAGCAACCTAGCTAAGCCAAAATGGATCCTGCCCATATATATTTGTGCCTTTACTGAGTATCAAGGATGCACATATCTAAATGGCATCTTGTAAAACAGAAATGATTCCATATTTGCCCCCAATAAATGTGGCTCAACAAGCTCGGTTTTGTCATGCTGTTAAGATTCAGGGTGCCGTGAATTTTCCCAAACTGCCAGTTGTGTGTGAAAAAGTTGTGTCATTTGTTATTAAACTGCCACTATTTCATCCAAGATTAGATGAAGACTTTGTAAAGTGGTCTACTTAGGGGCGTAGGAAGGGGTGGGGGTGGGGCGGACTGCCCTGGGTGCCCTCACTGAGGGGGGGTGACCTTTAAAGCCCTTCACGGCCTAGGACCCTCGTACCTATGGGACTGCCTCTCCTGGTATGCTCCATGGAGGACCTTAAGGTCCATATATAGCAACACCCTAGAGGTCCCTGGCCCTAAGGAAGTTAGATTAGCCTCAACCAAAGCCAGGGCCTTCTGGGATCTGATCTCTTTCCGCAGGGCCTGTAAGACAGAGTTGTTCCACATGGCCTTTGGCTTAGAATCAGTTTGATTCCCTCCCCCTCTTTCTTTTTCCTTTCTCCTCCTTTGAAGAGATTGCACCCTAATGTTTTAATGTTGTATCTTAATCTTTTAAATTGTATTTTAATCAACTTGTTTTTATTATTGGTTGATAGCCGCCCTGAGCCCGATCTTGACTGGGGAGGGCGGGGTATAAATAGTGATGATGATAATAATAATAATAATTCAGCACGCCGCCTGCTCATGACTCCCAAGCCTACCCTGAACCATTGGGGTAAGGGAGGGTGCTGTGCTGCTTTGCCAGTGGCATTTCCCCCTTCCCCCTTTGTTTTGACAGCTTGGGGGAGGCTTGGGAGTCGCAGGCAGGCGGCACACCGAGTCTCCGCCATGGACGTCTTGCTCCACCCCTAGCTGCAGGGTGCGCGCCCCGCTGCGGGTACCTGAGCAGCTATCCCACGCCTGTGAGGGCACTCTCCTCGCCATGCCCCCCCCCGGGAGCGCGTCCGCCCTAGGCATATGCTCCCCTGCTGGGTGTACAGGTCATCTGGTTTTCCAGAGATCTGGGAGATTTACGTTCAAATCTTCACGAGTACTGAATCTCTACTGAATTTGGACTAATGTTTACAGTTGCCCGTGAAGTATGGTTTTGCACCAAAACATGTTGGATTTCAGCTGGGGTTGTGCACAGCTAACTAGATTTGCTTTGGACCACGTTCTGCCCTCCTGATTTGTTTCGGACCAATTTGGATGCTGTTGCATTGGAATCTGAATCATACTTCAGGAAATGTTTGCGGACTTACTGTCTACACTGTTTCTTTGATGTCTGAATATTCAAACCACTCCCAAATCTCATAGGAGGTCTCTGGTTCAGTTTGGGGGCACTTCCCAGACAACCTGCTTCAGTTCAGACCATCCCCAAATCCTTCTGAAGCAGCCTGCTTCATCTTGAGATTTGGGTGTTTTTTTTCTGAATCCAAAACACGCCCCTAATTTCAGCCACCTATTTCAATAGACTCTTTCATATTTCCCTTTGACTTCTTCTGTTCATTGGTGCTGGCTCTTCCTATTAGTCTGCAAATCCCTCTTCAGCTATGAACCAAGAATTGGACGAGTTACTATTTCTTTGCCTAACCTAACCCATAGGTTTAACCCAAAAGACCAGAACAAACCCCTATTTTCCTCTGAAAAAGAAGAAATGGTGAACCGTTATCCGATAGTTTGTTTTTAACCTGAACAAGAACAAATCTACAGCCAAACATTGCTGATTCATTCACAAGACCAGTTCTGCAAAACAGAATATACAGAGTCAACTCGCATTAACTTAATTTGTAAAAACTAAATCATTATTAATTATGCAATCAGAAAGAAGTGCTCCCCCATTCCCCTGGTTTTTTTTTCTTATTCCCAACTACTCCAGGTACCATGTAGGCCTATGTTTAAAAGCATGCTTCCCAACTTAGAGAGCAAAGGCATGTTTCTACATGCCATGGTTCTCCCGGCCCCTCCTCCACCCAAGAGTATACCATTTGTGGTATAATATTTCTTGATGGCCACTTTGCTGGCAGTTCCTTCAGAAAGGTAAACAGATTGTCCCTCTTAGGTATTATAGAACACCATGGGCAGCGGTGTGTATGGGGGAACGGAACTGCTTTTGCATTTGTTCATTCTTGTTTGCAAAATCTTCAGCTGCTTACTTGGGCTTTAAGCATGTGAAGAGCCAGATGAAAGGCAAGATGGTTTCTGAATACCTTGGCACTTCACACCAAGCCTCTCCTGCCCCATCTTAAAGGTGTACTTGGCAAACCTATTGTAGAAAGGTCAGCATGCATGAAATCAAATATTTTGTGGGTTGTCTTCTTCATTGCATTTTCTAGATCTTCTCATAGGACAGTGAGAAACCTGCACTAATTACATAGAAACCTGGTTTACAGTGAAATGAGAGCTAGTGTGGTGTAGTGGTTAAGAGCGGTAGTCTCGTAATCTGGGGAACCGGGTTCGCTTCCCTGCTCCTCCACATGCAGCTGCTGGGTGACCTTGGGCCAGTCACACTTCTCTGAAGTCTCTCAGCCCCACTCACCTCACAGAGTGTCTGTTGTGGGGAAGGAAGGGAAAGGAGAATGTTAGCTGCTTTGAGACTCCTTTGGGTAGTGATAAAGCGGGATATCAAATCCAAACTCTTCTTCTTTCTTAGGTTATTCTTCATCTACAAAATTGAAGGGTCATAACTCTGGAAGGTTCATCCTGGGTCACTGAGCCTATTCTGCTCTATGGTGAGATTCAGTTAAATTAGGGGTGGAGAACCTGTGGCCCTCCAGATATTGCTGGACTACAACACCCATCATCTGTAACCATTAGACTACAATTCCCATGATTCTTTGGGGCTATGACTATTTAAAGTGGAATGGTACTGTTTTAAATGTATAATGCAGATGGAACCTTAGATTGCTGTCCAGTAATCTGAGAGATAGGGAGGAAGCTAGGAATAAAATGGAAGTGAAATCATGACTGTGGGTATATTTTATCAAGCCAGTTTCTTGCCAAAATCTTTATTATTTCATTTTATTTATAGCACTTTTTTTTTAAGGATTCACCTGTCACCCTCCAGTACTGCTACTTCAAGGGTGCTTAACTGTCAAATAAACATATTCACCATAGTATTCATAAATCGTACATGATATAAAAGGGCAGTAAAAACACGATCTTAAGCTCACAGCAATGGAGTAGAACTTATAAACTCAGTTTGATTTTAAAAGGCCTGAGGAAAAAACCACGAATGTGCTTCTCAGATCCTGACTTTGGTTTTGTTTGGTTTTTTAAAAAATGAAATTCCCTTCAATCAAAGAATCCCTCACCCCCCTTGGTTCATTTTAAAATGGTCTAACTAGCTTTTCCACAACATAGCTTCAGGATGGCTTAAGAAGCCTGTAAAATCCACACCATAAAAATAATTACAAAATCAGCCAACAAGTTAAAACAGTAGTTAAAAGCAATTGAATCAATTAAGTGTTAATTAACTAAAGGAGTAAAAACCAACCATTCATATAGTCCAAGCTGTAAGCCAGACAAATAGAGAGTAGAGTGATAAAATATAATAAAATGCTACTAACCACCAAGAGCTTTAGCAAGCGGAAAAACTTTGCCTAGTATTATTAAAGGCCACATTCACGCTATACATTTAAAGTACTACAATACCACTTTAAAAGTGATAGCTTCCTTCAAAGAATCCTGGGAACTATAATTTCAACCTGGACACTGAGATCCAGTTCCCAGGGTCTTCTGGTAGTTCCCTCACTTTGAGAAGTGAGGTTACAGGGAACCAAGCAGAGGGCCTTCTTGGTAGTGGTGCCCTCCCCGTGGAACGCACTCCCATCAGATGTCAAGGAAATAAGTAACTATAAAACCTTTAGAAGATATCTGAAGGCTGCCCTGTATAGGGAAATTTTTAATGTTTGATGTTTGGTTATGTTTTTATACATGCTGGAAGCTGCCCAGAGTGGCTGAGGCAACTGGTCAGATGGGCGGGGATACAAATAATAAAACTACTACTACTAGTAGTCGTAGTACTAGAAGAACTACTATTTCCAGAATTCTCTAGGAAGAGGGACTGATTGATAAACCAATCTTGGAGCTATAGCCAGTCCAGGGGGATCATCAAGAGGTGACTCTTGTTATGTAGAGTAAACTGAAGCTCTGTGGTAGGAATTCATTCAAGGAAAGGCAAAACACTATGTGATACTGGAACTCTTTGGCCAAAGAACTGCGAACGAGCTACTGGACCAATCTACTCTTCTTACAGGCTAGTCTAATAGTAATAGTAATAGTAATAGTAATAGTAATAGTAATAAAATAGCTTCCAAATCTTGGCTGCATCTGCACTATACTTTTTAAGCAGTATTATACCACTTTAAGCAGCCATGGCTTCCCCGCTAAGAATCCTGGAAACTGTAAATTGTTATGGGTGATAAGAGTTGTATCATATTCTTATACTGTGAATTTGAATAAATAAGAAATATAAGAAATAATTTTTTTTTTTTTTTAGGAAACCCTTATTCTCCCTCGCAAAGCTACAGTTCTCGGGGTAGTTTAAAAGTCAATCCCTTCTCCTTGGGAACCTCTGGAAACTAGCTCTGTGAGGGGAACCGGGGTCTCCTAACTCTGAGCACCATTAGCAAAGTACAGTTCCCAGGGTGCTTGGGGACATGCCACTGCCCTGGCTATTTAAAGTGGTATGATACTGCTTTAGATCTAAAGTGCAGATGAGGCCCAACTCTCATTCAGCTATTGAGGTCCTGCTTGCTTCTTGACAAAATCTCGAGGAAAGTGATGGCTTTCTTTTCTTTTCTTTTCTTACTTCTTGTTTCTATATAATCTTCCCAATTTCAGATGGTTTCCCCTTCAAGGTAGGATTGCAAACAAATTAGCAAATAATTCCGCTTCTCTTTCCCACCTATAAAAACCCTCACATCCTCATAAAATGCCAACCTCTCTCAAGGGCATTGTCCTTCTCCATTTCCCACAAAGCATCCTTTCCCATTTCTGTGAGAACCTCCTGAGGTACGCAGCATGGAAGATGGTGTTCTATGGACAAGGTCCAGCTGGGTGTGTGAACCAGTCTCTCTCCCTGCCCCCATCTGTTTCTTCTGCAGCAACTACTTGCTCCAAACCACAAACTTCTTGTTAAAAAATCCCTGAATTTTAAAAGCAGTTATGGGGTTGAATTTGAGGCTGAGCAGCTGAAGTGGAAACAGGTGGGGAAAGACAGGTGCCCAGATAAATCCAGCACACGAGAATCTCTGAGTGCCAACATTTGGCTTTACTTTCTTTCCATTCCACATGATGTCGGGGGCCTTGTTCAACCAGCCAGCCTTTGCCAGCCTGTCCCCCCCCCCCACACACACTACAATTCCCATCAGTGCGAGCCAAGCTGGAATGTAGCACAAGGATTTCTGCTTGGGCAGCGGAACTCTCCCCCTCTGTTCTCCCCCTGTGCACCCTCTAAATCTGTTCCTGGATTTCCCCCCAATCCTCTGGTGCAGATTTAGGGGGATGTAGGGCATGGAGAAGGGACACGGGTGGCGCTGTGGGTTAAACCACAGAGCCTAGGACTTGCCGATCAGAAGGTTGGTGGTTTGAATCCCCGCGACGGGGTGAGCTCCCATTGTTCTGTTCCCGCTCCTGCCAACCTAGCAGCTCGAAAGCACGTCAAAGTACAAGTAGGTAAATTGGTACCGCTCCGGTGGGAAGGTAAACAGTGTTTCTGTGTGCTGCTCTGGTTCGCCAGAAGCAGCTTAGTCATGCTGGCCACATGACCCGGAAGCTGTACACCGGCTCCCTCGGCCAATAAAGCAAGATGAGTGCTGCAACCCCAGAGTCGGCCACATCTGGACCTAATGGTCAGGGGTCCCTTTACCCTTTACCTTTAGGGCATGGAGGGACTAGAAAGTTAAGGTTCCTTATGCAAGCAGAAATTATTGGGTGAAGGGCTGGTGACAAAGGGCTTGTCCGCACTTCTGCTTCTCCCATGCCTAGAAAGCATGTCAGAGAGGTTTCCCACTTGTCCCACCACTTCGCCTCAGAAAAGCTGCTCTTTAGCACTACATCGGAGCCAACGTCAATCTGGAGAAAGCCCCATGGACATTTTCTCCAATTCAGCAGTAACAGTGGGTTTTCCCAGGGGGAATTGGCGGGGCGAGTAGAAGTGCAGATGAGCCTTAGTGTTGCATTTGAAATAAGCCAACCGTCACCCAAAAAGTGTGTTTAAAAGGTGTTAAATAATAAGAACTAATTAAACCCTCTGGTCTGATATTGAGATAACTTTGCTTGGCATTCCTTCTTTGAAATGCTAAGAGATGGAGGATGTGGAAATGGCCCCCCATGTTGTAAACTGCTTAGAGATTTGTTTGTAAGTGGTAAATAAATTAGCCAAATAAATATCACAGTTTGAATATTTAGCATCCTCGGGTACCTTATCTATCTTATGATTTTATTACATCTCTTTCTCAATTTATCTTCTCTCATGCTATCCCCTCTTGTAAATCATTTACAAGAAAAATCTGGGAGCAGATATATGATTTCCATTCCAACAACAACATTATTTGGTCATTTTATTCATGTTATATAAGCTCTGAAAAAAAACCCTCCAATTATTTTTCAAAGTCCAGGGAATTTGAGCTTATAATTGCTCCTAAATGTACAGCACTTCTTGGCTACTGAAGCACATTGGAGCACAGGGACTTGCCCACTGAAGGGATTTATGAATTCTGAAAGCTCGAACAGCCTCACCAACTGAAAACGGACCAATAAAAAGTTATTGCCTTGCTAGCAATTTGTCCCTTGCTCCTTTACCTAGGAGAACACCATTGAAGGATACAGCCTTTCAAGGTACTACATTGGAATGGACTTGGAGGGAGAGGTACCATGATTGAATGCTCACCAGGGCCAATAACGCCCTGTTAGCATGTAATGGGAAGATTTTTTAAGAGGGCTTAGGGTGGCGCTGTGGGTTAAACCACAGAGCCTAGGACTTGCCGATCAGAAGGTCGGCAGTTCGAATCCCCGCGACAGGGTGAGCTCCCGTTGCTCGGTCCCTGCTCCTGCCAACCTAGCAGTTCGAAAGCAAGTCAAAGTGCAAGTAGATAAATAGGTACTTCTCTGGCGGGAAGGTAAACGGTGTTTCCGTGCGCTGCTCTGGTTCGCCAGAAGTGGCTTAGTCATGCTGGCCACATGACTTGGAAGCTGTACGCTGGTTCCCTTGGCCAATAAAGCGAGATGAGCGCCGCAACCCCAGAGTTGGCCACGACTGGACCTAATGGTCAGGGGTCCCTTTACCTTTAAAATAATAATAATGAAGCATTCATTTTTCATGTGATCTCCCCCACTCTTTTAAAAAATAATAGTTTATTAAAAGTTTTTCATAGTACAATAAGATAAAAGAAACTAACATAAATAATAAAAAACAGAGAAAGAAAAAGAGAGAAAATCCCCCCCAAACATTCTGAAGTGGTGAAGTCCTAGGAAAATGATTCCATATCATCAATCTGCACATGCAAAGCAGCAATTAGGGATGATAATGGGTTGCTTGATTAAGCCTCCAGTGAATGTTCTGGCCTCTTATGGCATGGAGGAATAAATGATTTTTCAAGTGATTGGCGGGTGCCCATTGGCAGGCTCCTTATACCAGGGTTCAAGACTTCGCTCACTAAAACTACCCCCTCAGTGTAAATTGTCATCCGTTTCTAACAAGGCACGAAATAGGTGCTGTGATTGTAATTCAACATGCCCTGGAAATGGTTTGAAATTTAGGCAGAGTCAAGAAATTGCAATCTAGGACTCTCCTGCCTGTCTTTATTCTTTATTCAGAAGAAGCCATATTTGTGGCAGCCATTTTGTTGTGCTCAAAACAGGAAAAAACCAGGCGCCTACCTCTCTGGTTTCTCTGATAAGTAGGCTTATCCACACTTATCTTTTGCCCTGCTGTTTTCAGGCCCAGGTCTGCACTTAGAAGCTCAGTGTCCAAGAATGTTTTTTATTTTTATTTTTGGCCTGGAGCTTTCCCCACAAAAAACCCGCTCTTTAGTGCCAGTCAGAGCAAACGTCAGTTCAGGTTTTCTGCAGATTGCTGTTTGCTCTGATTGAGCTTTAAAGATCCGGTTTTCACAGGGAAAGCTTCGGAGGAAAAAGAAAAAGAAAAAGAGAGGGACATGGAGTTTTCAAGCATGGGCCATGCCTGGAAAGTGTGGAAGAAAGTTAAATGTGAATAAATCCAGAACCACTGTAGAACTGCACTAAATAACTACAATAAAATGCTATTATTTAAAAAGCAGTGAAGTCGTCTCTGTATTAGGCGAGTGCCTCAGAAACACACAATTTTTCCTTTGGTGTTTTATCAAAATGTCCTTTATTCAACAAAAGGCTGGAGACTCCATCTGATGTCTGGTTTTTCTGCTGTGTATTATAATGAAATGATAAAAGAGTCTCAGTCTTCATTCTGAGAAGGAAACGCACACATACTTTGCAGGTAATGGATGAGCTTCCCTTGAGGCGGAGGCATCAAAAGCCGAAGTATGTGTTAAACCCATTGGGCTATTGATAATAGCATTTCCCCCTTCTGTTTATCTGCTTAAACTCATCTGGGAATATTACTCAGAGAAGAAGCAGAGACTTAGTCCTTGTTGCTGTAACCCAGTCATTCAGAAATGGATGGTGATATGCCTAAAGGAGTTGAATAAAACCTCATAATTTCTCTGCGTGCAAAACACCTGCCAAATATTCCCTGCTTTTGGAAAAGACAAGAGGGATAAAACTGCTATGAGAGCCTTCAAAAAGGAAAAAGGAAATAAAATGGAAAAATCTGAAGAAGTGCAAAACCACTTAAAATTATCCGATGTTCCTCCTCTCCTCTGCTGATCTGAAACTTTAACACATGACAAAGGACTGGAAATGGTGCAAGGGCTGCTTTGAGACTAAGGCTGCAATCTTAATCCCATTTACCTGGGCGTAAACCCCATTGAATTCAGTGGGTCTTATATCTGAGTAATCATTGTTAGGACTGCAGGCCAAATGGCTGTTCTGAGTTCTGAATTGAAACACAGAGTGGCCACTTTCTTTTTTTATATATATAAATTTTTTATTGGTTTTACAAATTTTTTAGGACAATACAAACATATAAAAAGACATACAAACACGTATAGTTTCATAACCTTTTTTCATAAACCGTGTTTCTCCGACTTCCCCATACCTCCCCTTTCTGCATCCCAATGTCCAAACGTTTTTAGCAACTCTAAGTACATCTGTCAGTCCTCTGTCCTCTTACTCTTTTCTTCATCTAATCTTATTTCGCTGTAACCCTTTCTTACTCAAACCTCGACCTTCTAACATTCAGCGAGTTTATAGTAGTCCTTAAGGTAAATCTTAAATTTCTTCCATTCTTAGAATCATAGAATCATAGAATCATAGAGTTGGAAGAGACCACAAGGGCCATCGAGTCCAACCCCCTGCCAAGCAGGAAACACCATCAGAGCACTCCTGACATATGGTTGTCAAGCCTCTGCTAAAAGACCTCCAAAGTAGGAGACTCCACCACACTCCTTGGCAGCAAATTCCACTGTCGAACAGCTCTTACTGTCAGGAAGTTCTTCCTAATGTTTAGGTGGAATCTTCTTTCTTGTAGTTTGGATCCATTGCTCCGTGTCCGCTTCTCCGGAGCAGCGGAAAACAACCTTTCTCCCTCCTCTATGTGACATCCTTTTATATATTTGAACATGGCTATCATATCACCCCTTAACCTCCTCTTCTCCAGGCTAAACATGCCCAGCTCCCTTAGCCGTTCCTCATAAGGCATCGTTTCCAGGCCTTTAACCATTTTGGTTGCCCTCCTCTGGACACGTTCCAGTTTGTCAGTGTCCTTCTTGAATTGTGGTGCCCAGAACTGGACACAGTACTCCAGGTGTGGTCTGACCAGAGCAGAATACAGTGGCACTATTACTTCCCTTGATCTAGATGCTATACTCCTATTGATGCAGCCCAGAATTGCATTGGCTTTTTTAGCTGCCGCGTCACACTGTTGGCTCATGTCAAGTTTGTGGTCAACCAAGACTCCTAGATCCTTTTCACATGTACTGCTCTCAAGCCAGGTGTCACCCATCTTGTATTTGTGCCTCTCATTTTTTCCCCCCAAGTGCAATACTTTACATTTCTCCCTGTTAAAATTCATCTTGTTTATTTTTGCCCAGTTCTCTAATCTGTCAAGGTCGTTTTGAAGTGTGATCCTGTCCTCTGGGGTGTTAGCCACTCCTCCCAGTTTGGTGTCATCTGCAAATTTGATCAGGATGCCATTGAGTCCATCATCCAAGTCGTTGATAAAGATGTTGAATAAGACCGGGCCCAAGACAGAACCCTGTGGCACCCCACTAGTCACTCTTCTCCAGGATGAAGAGGAACCATTGATGAGCACCCTTTGGGTTCGGTCAGTCAGCCAGTTACAAATCCACTGAGTGGTAGCATAGTCAAGACCACATTTTACCAGCTTCTTTACAAGAATATCATGGGGCACCTTGTCAAATGCCTTGCTGAAATCAAGGTAGGCTACATCCACAGCGTTCCCTTCATCTACCAGGCATGTAATTCTGTCAAAAAACGAGATCAGGGTAGTCTGACATGACTTATTTTTCAGAAATCCATGCTGACTATTGGTGATCACAGCATTCCTTTCTAGGTGCTCACAGACTGTTTGCTTAATGATCTGCTCCAGAATCTTCCCTGCTATTGATGTCAGACTGACTGGGCGGTAATTATTTGGGTCCTCTCTTTTCCCCTTTTTGAAAATAGGGACAACATTTGCCCTCCTCCAGTCTGCCGGGACTTCGCCTGTTCTCCAGGAATTCTCAAAGATGACTGCCAGTGGTTCTGAGATCACATCTGCCAGTTCTTTTAATACTCTTGGATGCAGTTCATCTGGCCCTGGAGACTTGAATACATCTAAACTAGCCAAATATTCTTGTACTATGTCCTTAGTTATTCTGGGCTGTGTTTCCTTTGCTGAATCATTTGCTCCAAATTCTTCAGGTCGGGCATTGTTTTCATTATCGGAGAAGACTGAGGCAAAGAAGGCATTGAGTAGTTCAGCCCTTTCTGTGTCCCCTGTTTGCATTTCACCATCTTCTCCTCTGAGTGACCCCACTGTTTCTTTGTTCTTCCTTTTGCTACGAACATACCCATAAAAGCCTTTTTTGTTGCTTTTAACCTCTCTAGCAAGCCTGAGTTCATTCTGTGCTTTAGCTTTTCTGACTTTGTGTCTACACGTGCTGGCTATTTGTTTGAATTCCTCTTTGGTGGTTTCCCCCCTTTTCCATTTTTTGTACACATCCTTTTTTAATCTTAATTCAGTTAAAAGTTCTTTAGATAGCCACCCTGGCTCCTTTAGGCACCTTCCATGTTTCCGTCTCATTGGTATTGCCTGATGTTGTGCTTTTAGTATCTCCCTCTTAACAAACTCCCAGCCATCATGAACTCCCTTTCCTTTTAGTATTGTTGTCCATGGGATCTCACCCAGCACTTCTCTAAGTTTTATGAAGTCGGCTTTCTTAAAGTCAAGAAATTGAGTCCTAGAAATTCTTCTTCCGCCGTCTCCTTTCCCCGATCGCGGATTCTGCCAGTCATCTCAGCTAGTGTCATATAGTCCATCACTTTCATCTGCCATTCTTCCAGGGTGGGTAGATCTTGTGTCTTCCAATACTTTGCAATGAGTATTCTTGCTGCTGTTGTAGCATACATAAAAAAAGTTCTGTCCTTCTTTGACACCAATTGGCCGACAATGCCCAAGAGAAAGGCCTCTGGTTTTTTAAGTACCTTTTTCATTTCATTATATATCATTTCCCAGAAAGCCTTAATCTTCGGGCATGTCCACCAAAGGTGATAGAAAGTACCTTCAGTTTCTTTACATTTCCAACACTTGTTATCAGGCAAATGATAAATTTTTGCTAGCTTGACTGGGGTCATGTACCACCTGTAAACCATTTTCATAATATTTTCCTTTAAGGCATTACATGCCGTAAATTTAATACCGGTGTTCCACAACCATTCCCAGTCAGCAGACATGATGTTATGACCAATATCCTGTGCCCACTTAATCATAGCCGATTTAACTGTTTCATCTTGTGTATTCCATTTCAGCAGCAAATTATACATTCTTGACAAGTTCTTAGTATTGGGTTCTAACAGTTCAGTTTCTAATTTTGATTTTTCCACCTGGAAGCCAATTTTCCTGTCCTGTTTAAAGATCTCCATTATTTGGAAATATTGAAGCCAATCTTGTACTTTAGGTTTCATTTTCTCATGGCTTTGTAATTTCAATTTATCTCCCTCCTGTTCCAAGATTTCCCAATACTTCGGCCATCCGACCTCCATATTGAGTTTCTTCACTGCCTTAGCCTCCACGGGTGACACCCATCTAGGGGTTTTGTTTTCCAACAGATCTTTATATCTTATCCAGACATTAAACAATGCTTTTCTAACAATATGGTTTTTAAAGGCCCTATGCACCTTAATTTTATCATACCATAGATATGCATGCCAACCAAATGCGTTATTAAAACCTTCCAAATCCAAGATGTCTGTGTTCTCGAGGAGCATCCACTCTTTCAGCCAGCAAAATGCTGCTGCTTCATAATACAATTTTAAGTCCGGCAGGGCAAATCCCCCTCTTTCTTTAGCATCTGTCAGTATTTTAAATTTAATTCTGGGCTTTTTGCCCTGCCAGACAAATTTCGAAATATCTTTCTGCCACCTCTTGAAACAGTCCATCTTGTCGAGAATCTGCAAAGCTTGGAACAAAAATAACATTCTAGGCAATACATTCATCTTTATTACTGCAATTCGGCCTAACATTGACAATTTCAAATTTGACCATATTTCTAGATCTTTTTTAATTTCTGACCAACATTTTTCATAGTTGTCCTTATACAAGTTCAAATTTTTTGATGTCAAATAAACCCCTAGATATTTCACCTTCTTAACCAATGTCAGTCCTGTCTCTTCTTGAAATTTCTCCTTCTCCATGGCTGTTAAGTTTTTTTCTAAGACTTTAGTTTTTTGTTTGTTCAATTTAAATCCAGCTACCTGGCCGAATTGCTGGATTATCTCCAACACCCTTTTCGTGCTAGTGTCAGGCTCTTGTAGGGTCAATACTAAGTCATCTGCAAATGCCCTTAACTTATAATGTTTATCTCCGACCTGTACACCTTTAACCTGCTGGTCATTTCTAATCATGTTCAGCAACACCTTCAGAACTGAAATAAAAAGCAGTGGGGAAATTGGGCATCCCTGTCGTGTTCCTTTTTCTATCCTGAGTTCCTCAGTTACCACATTATTTACAATTAACTTAGCTTTTTGTTCAGAGTATATCGCACCCAAGCCATTCTCAAATCCTTGGCCTACCCCCATCCCGTGAAGATTCTTTTTCATAAAACTCCAAGAGATATTGTCAACGGCTTTCTCCGCATCCACAAAAATCAGCACTGCTTTAGTGTTAATTTTCACCTCTAGCAATTCCAAAATGTCTATTATATTCCTTACATTGTC
Organism: Podarcis vaucheri; assembly: GCF_965113315.1. Taxonomy (NCBI): domain Eukaryota; kingdom Metazoa; phylum Chordata; class Lepidosauria; order Squamata; family Lacertidae; genus Podarcis; species Podarcis vaucheri. The sequence goes on along the minus strand of NC_138762.1, from coordinate 26,358,054 downwards.
TGATAGGTGTCTTTTTGGGAGAAAGCCTGCTTGGTCCTTATGAATCTTCTCCATCAGCACTCTTTTAAATCTTTTTGCCAAAATGTCTGCAAAAATTTTGTAATCCACATTAAGTAATGATATTGGGCGGTAGTTCTTGAGTTGAGTCTTTTCAGTTTCTGTCTTTGGTATGAGTGAAATATACGCTTCTTTCCACGATTCTGGTGCCCTTTTCCCCTCTAAGATCTCATTGCAGACTTCCTTTAACGGGTAAACCAGCCACTCCTTCACAGATTTGTAATATCTGGAAGTCAATCCATCTGGCCCTGGAGATTTGCCCAGTTGCATGTCTTGAATTGCGCCCTCTATCTCTTGTTCTGTTATTCTCTGGTTTAGATCCACCTTGCTTTGATGAGAGATCTTTTGTAATCCATATTTATTAAGGAATTTGTCTATATCCTCTTGATTTTGTGGTCCTTGAGAATAAAGTTTTTTAAAGTAACTCAAGAAGCAGTTTCTGATCTCGTTAGGTTTAGATATGTTCTTTCCATCCACTTCTAGGTTTGTAACTGTATTTACCGTATTTTTCGCTCTATAACACGCACCCAACCATAACACGCACATAGTTTTTAGAGGAGGAAAATCCGTAGGCATGCCACCTGTAGGCATTCCCTCCATAACACGCACAGACATTTCCCCTTACTTTCTAAGAGGAAAAAAGTGAGTGTTATGGTGCAAAAAATACGGTAATTTCTGTCTTTTCTTCAATTGCCATGCCAGAAGTTTGCCACATTTATCCGCCGATTCGAATGTCTTTTGTTTCATTTGTTTTATCTTCCATTCAATCTCTTGGTTCATCAATTCCATATATTGTGTTTGATATAACTTAATCTCTCTCAAGATCTCCTGAGACTTTGGTTTTGATCTTAGTTTTTTCTCTCCTTCTTTTATCTTTTCCAAAATCTTTTCCTTCTTCTCACTCTGCTTTCTCTTTTTAATTGAGTTTTGTTGAATCAAAAATTCAACAAAATTCAACAAAATTCAACAACATCAACAGAGTGGCCACTTTCAAGGTGGAACTGTGGTGTTGTTATTTATTTTATTTTATTTATCTTTTCTCCAAGGGGTTCTGGGTGGCATACATGGATTTCCCCCTTCCCATTTTACCCTCACAACAACCTTGTGAGCAGGGCTTTTCTTCAGCCGGAACTCACCAGAACTGAGTTCCAGCACCTCTCAGGTGGGCACCACTGCCATTCTAAGAGACCAAGGGAGAACAATCTATTTAAGATTATTTTTTCTTTGTACTTGTACATGCAAATTTAATATTGTGTATGATACCAATGAACTTCAATAAAGGTTTAAATAAATAATGATAATAAAGGAGAACAAGGGAGGCCTTCATGGTGAGTTCTGGCACCTCTTTTTCTAGAAAAATAGCATCGCCTGTGAGGTAGATTAGGCTAAAACACAGTAGCTGGTTCAAGGCCACCCAAGTCTTAGTTCAACACTCTATCACAGGCATCCCCAACCTCCAGCCCTCCAGATGTTTTGGACTACAATTCCCACCATTCCTGACCACTGGTCCTGTTAGCTAGGGATCATGGGAGTTGTAGGCCAAAACATCTGGAGGGTCGCAGCTTCGGGATGCCTGCTCTATTGGCACCGATTGTATGAGAATCAATGTGAAGTTTTATGCACACATTCCCGAGTACACACATTTCTGTTTTCAGCGTTTGGTTGGAGGACCACACTGCGAAATTCAGAGAAGTTGAAGGCTATCCCAGTTTACATGTTGTCTCGGAAGTGCAAATTCCATAGTTCACATTAAACTGTGAACTGAACTGAATTTCCTCCCCTTTCCCTCTGCTCTGCCACTGCTATGTGTAGGACACTGGTCAGTTTGCTGTCAGGTAAAAGGTAAAAGTAAAGGGACCCCTGACCATTAGGTCCAGTTGTGACCGACTCTGGGGTTGCGGTGCGCATCTCGCTTTATTGGCCAAGGGAGCCGGCATACAGCTTCCGGATCATGTGGCCAGCATGACTACGCCGCTTCTGGCGAACCAGAGCAGAGCACGGACACGTCGTTTACCTTCCCGCCGGAGCGGTACCTATTTATCTGCTTGCACTTTGACGTGCTTTCGAACTGCTAGGTTGGCAGGAGCAGGGACCAAGCAACGGGAGCTCACCTTACAGGTAGATTTGTATAAAAACAGGCCAAAAAAATTCTTTTTTTTTAAAAAAAGGGAGATGATAATGATTAAAATTTATATACCACCCTTCATCTGAAGATCTTGGGGTTGTTCACAAGATTTTTTCCACAGAGAGCTGATGCATTTCAGGGTATTGCAGATTTCATGGAAACTGCGAGAGCTCTTTAAACCATAAGCGAAATACAGTACACTTTATTTATGAGCATTGACAAGCTGCTGGGGAAGAGGGCCAGCATTACCCGAGCAAATGTTCGTCCTTCTGCTCTCTTTGGGGGCCCAACATCACATGCTCCTCTCCTGGTGGGTGGCACTCCTATGACAAGATCGGACACACACTGATCTTCTCTGGAGTTTTTCCCAGTCTCAGACCTCTGCACGTATTGGGCTCTTTGGAGAATTAAAATTCAAGCGTCCCGTTTCCACCCTTGGACTATGCCCCCACCTTTTCTTCTTCTTCTTTTGGACAAAGGAATCCTCTTTCCTTTATTTCTCAGTTCCTGACTCCACTGACCTAGATTTCTTAAAGCCCCCTTGAGGGAGTTTTAGCACAATTTTTTTTTTTTGGGGGGGGGAACAGAATTTAAACATCACTATAAAGTGGAACTCTGGAATTACCATAGAATACAGCTGTTTACTCCTGCCAACTTAGCAGTTCGAAAGCATGTCAAAGTACAAGTAGATAAATAGGTACTGCTGCGGCGGGAAGGTAAATGGCGTTTCCGTGCGCTGCTCTGGTTTGCCAGAAGTGGGTTAGTCATGCTGGTCACATGACCCAGAAGCTGTTTGCTGGCTCCCTCGGCCAATAAAGCGAGATGAGTGCCGCAACCTCAGAGTTGGCCACGACTGGACCTAATGGTCAGGGGTCCCTTTATCTTTACCTTTTACAGCTCTTTACTATTGCAAGCAAGAAGCTGGACTTTGCTAGAAGGGGCTCCAAGGTGTGTCTCCCCTACCCCCCGCACAACACCTCCCACCTTGCGGAAGCAACAATTTCATTGGGGATAAATTCCCTGCAATAAAATGGGTTGCCACTGAATTCCGTGACAGCTTTCGTAACAAGAAAACGACAACTGTGTTCACTGTGAAAAATGAAGAGCCCGTCCATCTTTTAAAAAAAGTAATTGGCTCTGCTTAAACACTTGTGGACTGTTTTATCCATTTGTTCTTGCTCGCTCATCTCCAAAGTCAGAAATTATTTTTCAGGGTCAGAAAGAGAGACAACCATTTTTTAAAAATAAAATAAAATAAAAGTGGAATAAAATTCACAGGCTAAGATAAAATGGCACCATCTTTTTTTAAAAAAAAAAAGACAACAAAACCTCCTGGACTTATAAGCAGCCCAAGAGAACAAAGAAGCTTGAAACCGTTCATACTTCATAGTGCTGCACATTAAATATAGATTTTTGCTGCTGATTATATTGTTGCACATTCCATTGTTCCCTTGCCATTGGCCCTTCAGGACTTTATTACTTATGTGTCCAAGATCTGACACAGTCAGACTGAAATGCATCTGATCTCAATGAATGGCATGGGATGAAAAAAAACAACAAAATCAGTAAATTTCAAGGAAAATGAAATACCATATTAATTTCCCCGCAAGGCTATTGATTGGTGACAGATGTTACTTTTTTCCAGTTTAATTCCTCATGATTCATTTTCTAAATAAAAATAGAGATAGTTGTCAAAGTGTTTTAAATCATCCAGAGTGTTCATTCAAACAATGTTATTTTATTCATCTTTATAGATCAGCCAGATTTCCAGAGATAGCAACCTGGACTGCCTACATCATAAAGACCTGACACTATATCATTTGCAGGTTTTAAACAGTGAAGTCAGATTCATCTGTGACCTTATCAAGCAAGCAATAATCCAGGCAAACTAAAGGCACACCGCTGAAAAGTCTGGGGAGCCTGGGCGAAAGACCAAATTGCATCTCCACCTTTGAAAACTGAGTCACCTTAAAAGCAGATTTGGGCTCATATTTTCAAACTATGTTCACTTTTAAAAGCATTTGGGGGGTGACCCAGTTGCCTTTCGCATCCCCTCCACTGCACATTTGCTGCTCTTGTATAAAACTGCATGGAACTCCTCCTTTATGGCGGCAGAGCAGGTCTCCTGTAAAGTCTCTCCTCTTCCCCGAGGGGAGGCGTTGTGAGCGGGAATCACTTCCCGTGCTCACAGGGTGGGCATGGCCGGCCCCTGTGTCACTGGAGTAAAGTACTTGTGATGGATGGCCAAGTGATTGAGCACCCTGACATCAGGTTCAGCGATGTGGCTCTTTTTCGTAAGATGGATGGCGTCCATCTTTCCGATCGTGGTTGGCCAGTATTGTCGAGGGCATTAGGAACTGGTTGCAGTTGTGAGGGTATTCGGTGGTGAGCCTTTTGGCTTGAGTGGCGGTTAGGCATTGGAAAGTGCATTGTGTGTTGGAGGGGAGGTTGTGGCCATCTCCTACTCCTCCCCTTGAAGGGTATTCCATTAAAGGAATCTGGAGGCCGTGGTTCCTGTCCGATGCCGAGGTGGTGGCTAGGGCCATGGCACGACCCTCTGGTGACTCTAGGGCAGCCTCAACCTGTGGATCCCCAGATGTTGTTGAACTACAACTCCCAGCACCCGTAGCTAGCAAGGCCAGAGCTCAGAGATGGTGGGAGTTGTAGTCCAACAACATCTGGGGACCCACAGGTTGAGAACCGCTGCTCTAGGGGAAGGCTTCCAGTTGATTTGCATCAACAAGCTCCCCCTACAGGTTGTTAACCCTTGTGTGACTCCCTGCAGAGCGGGAGTCAAGTATGCAGTCATACCTCTTGTTACGTTTGCTTCATGATACGTTTTTTCAGGTTGCGTCCTGCGGCGACCCGGAAGTACCGGAAAGGGTTACTTCCAGGTTTCGCCACTCATGCATGAGTAGACGCGCAAAATGACATCACAGTCATGTGCAGAAGTGGCGAGTCGCAACCCGTGTGTGTGCAGAAGCAGGTTGCATTCCTTTCAGGTTGCGAACAGGGCTCTGGAATGGATCCCGTTCACAACCAGAGGTACCACTGTAGTGTGTTCGGATCCAGTGCCTAAGCCAATACCACCCACATTCTGGAACCAATAAAGTTGTGGCCTTTTTTAGCCCATTAACCTAAAATGCTTGTGTCCATGTGTCTTATTTCATCACAAAGCAGGGAGCGAGGCCTCGAGACACAAACAAGAGACCTGTGCTTGCAGGACAGCTGGCTCAGTACAAATGCGAGCAAAATGTTTTTGTTAAAGGTGGGTGGGAAAGCAGAGTCTCAGAGAGCTCAAGAGTCTTAGGTTTGGTTACAGAAAAAGGCCCTCTACCCAACACAAATGGAACTTAGATAGTAGGATTACAGAGGAAGTCCTCTATGGAAGGTATAAAAGGGGAGGCAGGACTTTGCGGGAGAAAAAGCTTTTAAGCATCCTAGTCTCAAACTGCTAGTTATGACTTTCAAAAGATCATACCCAACACTGAATTAAACCCATTCAGCAGGCACCATCAGTGCATGTTGTGTACCCTCAGATTTCCACCATTGATCCATATGTGCCTCTTCATCCCTCCTTGACTACAACATGAAGTGATAACTTTCGTGTGTGAATCAGCCACCCCAGACGGATCACATGACATCATCTCAAACATAACACTGAAAGGGTTTCATACAGCCATCTTTGAACTGTTGTATATGCAAATAACAGAGTGATGGAACAGCATGCAAGGTATCTTTGTCCTGAACTCAACCCCCATCCTGCAATTGATTCCTGCTTTCCTGCATGGCCCTTTTCTAACTGGGAAGTAAAACGCTGCATTCCCAGCTACCCAATTTCATTTGCACCTTTAATATGTAACTGTAGCACAGAAATCTCCCCCAGTGCAAAATAATGAGGTCATGGATGAGTGTGAGCCATACTCCCAGGGTCAGGATTGAACCAATACTGTACATCCATTTATGGTATTTGTAAGTTTTGCAATTTTTCATTCACACCTTCTTTCTGTCCCATTTCTGTATTATTTGTTTTGTTTTTGCTTTTTAAAAAAGAAGTTGGTATGAACATGTTGTATTTGATTGAAAGACAAATACGAATTTTATCATAAAACATGTATGTTATCTCAATGTACAGTATGTGTTTATAAATGTAGTTTAGAAAGACTTAAGTGATGTCTTTTAGATAGTCTGGCACTTTTTGAGCCAAAAACTGTATCAGAAAATGTGGAGAAGGATGGGGGTGTTAGTTTAGTACACCAGTACCTCTTTTCTCACTCTCTCTTCCCTCCCCCATGAGTGGACAAGCTCATTTTCAGAGACACGCTTTAATAGCAATATCTGCACTGCATGGCTACCGTGCAGTTCCTGCCAGCAGTTGATTCATCAGGTCTGGTCAGCTGATTAATGGCTTTTAGCGCAGAGTGAAACAGAGCTCTGACATAACAAAACTGACCATCTGGGCTCATGAGTGCCCGGTGTCCTCTCCCCTCCCCCCGTCCATCTCAGGGACAAATCTGCCACAAGTTGAGTGTCTTCTGGCAGTAAGCTGGTTCCGAGAGAGCAAGGGGAAAACATTTAGCACTGCTGTTGCTCAACCTTTGTTTTGGCAGCATTTGCAAGTTATGCCGTGCGAAAAGACATCGTTTCTCCTGTGCACTCTTTTTATGAATAATGATTTTTGTGCATCCTTGGTATGCATGCACACAGCCAATGTGTTACAGCTCTGGGGTCGTCGGTGCTTGAGAAGACTGCTCCTTGTTTCCTTTATCACCAGGTTGCAGTCCCTTCTCTAGTCACCTCCAGACAATAAGCATTTTGCAGGAACAATTCAGCATATTGTGGACATTTAGGCTTGTTTCTGTCTTCTTCAGGCTTCCTTCTGCCTCTTTGCCTCTTTCCATGTCTCCCCCTGATGCTTAGATGGTTCTTGGTGTTACGGTAAAATCTGGGTGCGGGGCTACTCTGCCACCCAGCTCGTCGGACTAGGTCCGCGGGTCCCTGTGGAAGAAAATGAGCTCAGCCGGAGACAGGAGCAAACTGCAGAAGATCCAAGTTTATTGTGCAACAGGTTCAAGGCGAGATTGAACAGCGAGAAAGGGGTGACATTAACTTTTGAAATTTCCCTCCATGTCCAGAATACAGTGCAAAATACATCCCAGTTACATCATGAATACGTTAAGAAGAGGTTGGGTTACACAGATTACATCATGAATACATTAAGAAGAGGTTGGGTTACGCAGGATTAACATATGGAGGAGGGAGGGGGGAATATGCAGAGCTGGAGATATGCGCAGATAAGCACATCCTGAGTACCTGATGAGAAGACAATGGTCCATGTATGCATGGTCTGCCACCTGGCCTTGCCCGGAGGAAAGGCTTGGCAGAGTGATTTGACAGGATTAGGGTCTTGACACCTTGCTTGAGGGATTATGGAGGACAGGGGAGGTGTCATGGAGTCCTAGAGAAACTGAGCAAATTGGCACGTTGATTTTCTATGATTTTTATAGATTTTAGTCCCTTTTGACACTGACAATTGGAAATAAATGGATATATTGTAGCGAAGAAGGAGGTGAAGAAGACATGCCCCCCCTTCCGTATCATTGGAAAACTTCCAAGAGGTCTTCTGTCATGTAAGTGGTATTTAATTTTTGTTAAGTAAATAAGGGAGAGGGCCTTTTCTGCAGTGGCACCCAAACTTGCCCTGGTATTTTAAAGGGTTCTGTTGCCTCCATTGACCATAACCTTCTGTTGCTGTTCAGTCTGTAAATAACCACAAATGACGCTATTATATTTGCTTTTTGTGGAAATAACACTGAACACTGCCTTAGAATCCATTGAATCCAGGGCAGTTTAGAAACATTAAAAAAAAAACACAAAAAAACACACAAAAAAAACAACCCACTGTTGTGGAACTGATGATGTTGATGATTTAATAACAGCAATTTATATAGTGCTTAATGCCAGAATAGCTTTCTAAGCAGTTCGCAAGTAGAAAAGCCAAGCTTTAAAAGATAAACACACCCTTAACTAAAATACTCAGTTAAAACGCACAATAAAAGAATCCCATTAAAATATAAGCATCCGTAATTAGAATGTGCAGTAAAAAAAAAATTTCTGTTAAAACACAGCACAATAATTAAAGCTGGAGACGTTGAGGATAAACACAGTAGCAATGGGAAACGGCTTTGTGAATTAGAGGTGGGAGATGGGAGGAACCTGCCAGAGGCTGGGGCCAAATGAAGCAGAAGGGCTGTTGCTTTCCTGCCCTGCTTGCAAGATTCCCAGAGACATCTAGTTGGCCACTGCTGGAAAGAGACTGCTGGCTTATCTGGCTCTTGGTGTGACCCGGTCATTGTAAGCAACAATGAAATAGTCAAATGCAAATACAGGGCTTTTTGTTTATTTGTCCTGTGTTGCGTTTAGGCTGATAGGAAAGCCCCATGTACACTTTGGTACCTGCACAGAACCTGTCACAGGCAAAGACTGCCATGTTGCTGCAGCCGAGGTTTCTGACAACCTGCCGGCGGAAAGCAAGAGGCCGATCGTGCAGGAAGATAAATGGCTGACTTGGATTGACTTCTCTTGACCTGTGGAGACTTGGCAAAGTTTCCCTGTTGGCTCCTAATCAGACTCCTGGTGCATTTCAGGCATCCGTGGTTTTCTCTAGACAGGGCACTCCAACTTTGGATGAACATAATTGGATATAGGCATTTGATACAGTGTGAATAGTGTAAACTGACAGGCTGAAAATGATCCGTATGTCGAGCCCTTTGCCGCTCAGAGCGATGACAGGCGCAGTCTTTATGTTTGCACTTGGTTACGCAAGCTCTTGTCAGTTTCCCCCATTTTTCTTCCAATTTGCTCTTCGCTGAAACAAAAGTACTGTTGACTCAAATGTTTCTGATTTAACTTTGAAAGCAACCTAGTTTGTTGGATAGCTGATAGGTTCCTCACTGTCTTGGTCTCGGTGACTAGATTAGACTAGACTCAACCTTGAGAGCCAGATTGTGATGTGACTGGATGTGCCACAAGGTGACACTTATGCCTGTCCCCTTAGAGGAGGGTAAAACGTATGGCGGACACTGCTGATATTGCCATTATAAGATGACAAGGGAGGAGTTCGTGGTGAGTTCCGGCACCTCATTTCTAGAAAAAAAACACAGCACTGCTTCCGGGTTCGGCACTGTGAGCGTGTGTGTGATCGTGCACCTATCGGACAGGCCTAAAATGGGGGTTGCCTTCTCATGATCTATCCAATGCCTGAGAGAAAAGACCACTTTGTTACCTTCTGCTGAAAGGATGTTGTTGATGGTTCCAGATGCTAGGTCCTCTTTGGGGAAAGCAGTCTACAGCCAGGGAGCCACAACTGGAAAAGCCCTCTCCCGTGTCGTTGTCCTCTGTACCTTCCTCTGGAGGGGGGCCTCAGATGAGGACCTAAGAGTCTGGGTACATAGTTTCCTATTTGGAAGGGCATTCTGAAAGTTTAGGGCAGTAATAACATTGACCAACTTTGCGGAGTTGCTAGGGTTGTTGAAGTGCCTTTGAACCCTCAGAATTACCCACGAATGAAATATTCCTATAATTGTAACTACTTCCTTGTGCTCATGTAAGAACTCAGAAGCGTCTTGCTGAGTTGGGTGCAATGACTATGCTATCTTCCAGGCAGGTGGGTCACTGTTGGTTACTGGGAGGAAGAGGGGGAGGAACAAGGTGGTGTGGAGGTCAGTGCGGTGCAAATGTACCAGCAGGAATGCAGGATTGGCTTGTAAGAATCTAGACAGTATAAAGAACCTAGCAAGTAACTTCCCCTGATCTTTTTCTTTTTGCAAATGTTGCCCCTAACAGATGATTATGGATGACCCTAAGTAAGCTTTTGAATTATGGTGCTGGAGGAGACTCTTGAGAGTCCCATGGACTGCAAGAAGATCAAACCTCTCCATTCTGAAGGAAATCAGCCCTGAGCGCTCACCGGAAGGACAGATCGTGAAGCTGAGGCTGCAATACTTTGGCCACCTCATGAGAAGAGAAGACTCCCTGGAAAAGACCCTGATGTTGGGAAAGATGGAGGGCACAAGGAGAAGGGGACGACAGAGAATGAGATGGTTGGAAGGTGTTCTTGAAGCTACCAGCATGAGTCTGATCAAACTGCGGGAGGCAGTGGAGGACAGAAGTGCCTGGCGTGCTCTGGTCCATGGGGTCACGAAGAGTCGGACACGACTAAACGACTAAACAACAACAAGTAAGCTTTGGCTCAAGTGAATCTCTGGGCTTGGTACTGCACATGCACACACACACACACACACACACACACTTAAATAAAAGGACTTGGAAAATGAATTTAATGAAGGAGCACATGGACTCAGCATTGCATATAGCATCCTTCAATCTTCAAGGATCCTGAAAACTGTCAAAAAAAATACCACTGATGTTCTTTGGCATTGAACAAGTTGCTCATCAGTCAAACCAGGATAAAACAAAACAATACATATTTTCTTAATGCATTTGTTGGCTAACTTGGTCATCCTCCTCAGCTCTAAAATCTGAAACTCTTCAGCTTTTTCTCTCTGGAGGAACTAGGAGCTAAATTCCTCCTGTTCTGGATCAGCTCAGTTCATTTTACCTTCTTGGCCCACACATATTTGGAGAGGGGAGAATAAATTCTTTTCACTAGTGTGGCCAGTTTTTATCTTCCATGTATCTAAAGGTGCTTCACCATGGAAGCCTTTTAATTTGGGAGGCATCCTCATGTATTGTATTTCAGACCTGAAAGCCCAGGCATAGCTTTGGGCAGAGGAGATGACTTAACGTAACTCTTCCCAACTCAGGGCCCTCCAGACGTTTTGGGCTACAATTCCTTCAGCCCCAACCAGCACAGGTGGCTGTGGGGAGTTGTGGTCCATAACATCTGAAAAGCCCCACATTTGGTAAGAGATAAAGTATAGACTGAGCTTGGATTTGGCAGTTCTTATCCAGGAAGGAAAGGTGTGGTTCAAAACACCCACCCACCCAAGTTCTCTCACCTACCCACCCAAAACACCCACCCACCCAAGGACTCATTAGGTTCCTGACCATCCCAGTTCTACACGGGAATGGGACTTGATGATGGTCCATAGCTCTCAATGGGAAATGTGCAGGGGGGAAACCATAGCTGGTTTTTACATCCCTATCCTTGGCCCAAGCTATATTGAATTTTAATAAGTAGGTGGTGCTGTGGGTTAAACCACAGAGCCTAGGACATGCCAATCAGAAGGTCGGTGGTTCCAATCCCCACGACAGGGTGAGCTCCCGTTGCTTGGTCCCTGCTCCTGCCAACCTAGCAGTTCGAAAGCACGTCAAAGTGCAAGTAGATAAATAGGTACTGCTCCAGCGGGAAGGTAAACGGCATTTCCGTGCGCTGCTCTGGTTCGCCAGAAGTGGCTTAGTCATGCTGGCCACATGACCCAGAAGCTGTACGCCGGTTCCCTCGGCCAATAAAGCGAGATGAGCGCCGCAACCCCAGAGTTGGCCATGACTGAACCTAATGGTCAGGGGTCCCTTTACCTTTAACTTAATCCCAGTAAGTCAGGGAGCTTCTCAGAGTAACATAATAAAAAATGACAGAACCCAGTAGAGTCATGAGGGAAAATGGGGCAGTGCCCCATCAAACGTAGCCTGGTCTCAGCCAGGGAGCTGCCCATCTTCTTACATACAACCAGTGCAGGGTGTGACCCTGGCTGTCAATTTCCTCCCTATTAGATGCTGTGTTGCCCTTGTAGAACTCAGCAGGTGGATGGGGCCAAAACTAGAATTAGCTGTTGCTCCTTGTCATTGGCTTTGGCTGTACCTACTGCTGGGCTCCCCACCATCCACTCTAACAGTCCAGATGGTCACTAGCTGTCACCGACAGGCCCCATATCTTCAGGAACATAGACCAAAAAGGTTGACAGTGTGGGGAGCAAAGGCAGACAAGGCAAGGCAAGTTGGGAAGGGGAGAGACAAAGAGAACAGGATATGAGTATGGGGGAAATGCACTGATGTGAACTCAGGTTCATTTCAGTGGTGGTAACGACTCACCTCTTGACTAAAGAAGACATGGGAGAGCACACACAGTAAGGTTACATGACACAGTCACAACTTTTACTGCAAGAGAGCAGTCCCTGTCTTAAAGTTCCTATCTCATGGATTCAGTTCCAAGGCTCCGGTTCACTTGTGGATTAATAGCCAAGCCATAAATACTACACCCAAAAATGAGTGGGTAAAGTTCAGTGCAGGATCAGCAGAGCTGTTTCATGCTGCAGAAGATGGCTATGAAAGCCAAGGAGAGGGGGAAAAACCCCTCACCTCCAAACTCAAAAAACATCTGTGCATCTTTTTCTGTTCAGGCTTATTTTTCCAATGCCTCACATACCACAAATACTTCAGGATGACTCCTCTGTTAGGACAGAACAAAAGAAGGGGGAAAACCCGACACAATATTTTATTAAAAAGAATTCTCTAGTGACGTGACAAATCGGATCCAACAGATTTGCCTCCCCACCACCCACCTCCCTGAGACTTCTTTTTTTCATTGGGATGTTTGGGCACTTTGTACACAACTACTCTGCCCCAGGTCATCAGCTGGCTCCAGTTTGCTTGGGGCGCTTGAACTGTCTTCTGATTCTCAGCCATGCTCAGAGGTTACTGAAAGGAAGAGGTTCAAGGGACCCGAACAGGTTGTCCGATACCTCTTTTGTTTCAGCTCATTCTGCAGAATGCATGCAGATCGTGTGCCTGGCCAGCGTATTTAGGAATGTTGACTGAAGTTTCTGATTATTCCCCCCAAATGTTTTCCTTATCTGCTTATTTCTCCCCATGCTTTTTACCCTTTCCTAATTCATTTTTTTATTCCAGTTAAAGAGGTTGTTGTGACCTTTAGGATGAGGTTCTGATAATTCCTGAGGCTGATGTACATGAGCTTTGTCATATAAATCAAAGTAACCCTGTTTGGACTACTTACAACATCCACATATGCCAACCATACCTTCCTCCACCCAACTTTAATAACAGCCTCTTATAGATGCCAGATGAATAATCTAAGACAGAGGTGGGGAATCTGCATCTCTTCAGATGTTACTGAACCACTGCTTCCATCATGCCTGATTGCTGGTCATGCTGGCTGGGGCTGATGGGAACTGGAGCCCAACAGCATCTGGGGGGCCATGGGCACCCCACCTATATATTGTGACATTTTGAGATGTTTCTCTGACATTCATGTACTTGACACTCCTGCCTGCCTTTTCACCTATTACAGATGTCTGCATTTTACCTGGGTGGGCTGAACATTGAATTCTTTTGGCGTACATAAAGTAAAGGTAAAGGGAGCCCTGACCATTAGGTCCAGTCGTGACCGACTCTGGGGTTGCGGCACTCATCTCACTTTATTGGCCGAGGGAGCTGGCGTATAGCTTCCGGGTCATGTGGCCAGCATGACTAAGCCGCTTCTGGTGAAACCAGAGCAGTGCACGGAAACGCCATTTACCTTCCCGCAGGAGCGGTATCTATTTATCTACTTGCACTTTGATGTGCTTTCGAACTGCTAGGTTGGCAGGAGCAGGGACCGAGCAACAGGAGCTCACCCCGTCACGGGGATTTGATCTGCCGACCTTCTGATTGGCAAGTCCTAGGCTCTGTGGTTTAACCCACAGCACCACCCGTGTCCTTGGCATACATAGGGAAGTGGTATATTTGGGAGCCAATATCAGGTGCAAAACCGCCTTTCTTCTTTTGCACTTTTTGTGGTGGGGGGCTGAAGTTCTAGGCAAGAGATAAATGTACCAGTGCTTCTCAACTGGCACTGTATTTTTTCCAGTTTCCCCTCAGGATGCCCTCAAGGTTTCACTCTGGGGCATTCTGTGGGAAGCAAAATGGCAGCCTCCAGTTGAGGAGTTGGTGACTTTTGCCCCTAACTCTCCAATTTGCCTAAAACCGCACCCCTGGTTTCACACATTATGAAGAGGGGTGCAAAACTGGACGCCATTTTGATCCGGCAATAAATTCTGCAAACTTGTTTGACCACTTTGCTACATGTGCTTACAGAACTATTCTTTATGGATATGGAATAGAGGAAGGACTAAAAAAATAAATAAGTGGGTTCCTTGCCCAAGGAAGCTGACTCAGGAATGTTGCTACACAGACTGTTGTTCATATGCCATCACAGGCGCAAACAGTTTTTGACCTGTGTTCATCTGAATAGAGCCCATTGGGCATAGGTGGCAGGCTATATCAACCTGTATTTGTTATCTGTCTGGGAATGGCAAAATCAGGGGTCAAGCACTTTGCAGGCCACAAGGCATGGTTAATAGAGTTGTGTGCAAGTAATGGGCCACAAATTGTGCAGCCCTATTACAACAGCTGCTAGAGGATGAAATGCAGGAGGAGTTCAATCCACAGCTGTTCTTTAACATTTCTTTGGAAGTGCTGTGGTCTGGTAGTAGAGCATCTGCTTTGCATGCTCAGGGTCCAAGGCTCAGTCCCTGACATCTCCAGGTAGGGATAAGAATATCCCTCTGCCTGCATCCCTGAAGAGCCACTGTCAATGTGGACCAGATGGACCAATTATCTGACTTTGCATAAGACAGCTTCCTATGTTCCTATGTTCAGTTGTGGTCATGGTTGGAAGTACTGGAATAGATTAGGCTGGCAAAATTTATAATCTGCTAAACTAAAGGCAACTCATTAGTCATGAAGGCTGTAGCCACAGGGGATTTTTTGAGCATGGCTGGCCTCTTCCAGGCCTTATTCCCTGAATGTTCAGGGTGGTTTTGGTTTGGTTTTTTAAATAATAATAATAATAATAATAATAATAATAAGAATAATAATAATAATGTCTCTAGTCCTTTTAATTGGGAAGATAGAAACAACAGTATGCAGGCACTATTCTACTCAATTGCTCACTAAAGTAATATTATTACATTAATTTAAATAGATTATGTTTTAAATGTTTGGGCTGTTATTCAGTTATTCCTTGCTCTCAGCACAGACATTCTGACTATGGGCTGGTGCCCACCCAGGGCTTTTTAATATGAACCTCCTCAGGATGACAAACACACGTGTGTGTGTCTGTCTGGCTAGTGGTCTTGCAATATGAGGCCAATGGTCTGTATTTGTTGCTGTGATTGTGACAAATTGATCTAATCTACTGATGTCCAGAACACAAGATGGGAGAACTGAGAGGATACATTTGACGTGAAAACTTCACAATTTCCGCATCTCATGTAGGACGGACACCTCAAATGAGGTCTCTTGGCCAAAACATGGGGCATCCTGCCAAAGATAGGGAGGAGCATCTCGGTGCTCATGGTTGCACTACCTTTCGCTCTTCAGTGTGGTTCAACACAGACATATACATATGCGTTGAGCAATGAAGTGCTACATCTGGTCACCACCTGTGCATGTACAAATATCATTTTAAAGGGCAACATGGTAGAGAACCTTCACAGTCAAGTCTGAGGTACACGGGTGCAGCTGTTCTGTAGTTCTATATAAAAATCAACTTTGATGAGATTTGCGCATTTGTGACATGTTAACAAGATGGGAAGATATAAGCTCTGAAGTGGAACACTTTAGTGAATAGCAGTATGACAAAACAAAACTCATTCCTTTTGCAGCCGCTCTCTCTCTCTCTCTCTCTCTCTCTCTGTGTGTGTGTGTGTGCAGCGGCGTAGCGTGAGTTGTCAGCACCCGGGGCAACGCAAGTAATTTGCGCCCCCTAACCCGGGGCAAGGCAAGTAATTTGCGCCCCCCCCAACCCCTAACCTGCGAGTTGCCGCTGGCGCTGCCGCGCAAACAACGCTGCTTGCCCGGAGGAGGATGGAGGCAGAAGCAGCCGCCGCCTGTGGTTGGGCCGAGGGGATGGCGGCGGCGGCAGGGTGCAGAGGCTGCCCGTGCCCGGCCAGGCGTCGGTGGCGGCGGCGGCGCTGCTGCAGCGGCTGCTCCTCCTGCGAGCAGTGAGCGAAGCGCAGCGACGGCGGGGGGCGCGCGCGCTAGGGCGCAAGGCTGGCGGTGGCGGCGGGGAGCCCGGCGGAGGAAGGAACTTGTCCCTTCCCTCTGGACTCGCGCCCCCCCCAGATGTTGCGCCCGGTGCGGCCGGCACCCCTGGCACCCCCCACGCTATGCCACTGTCTGTGTGTGTGTGTATGTATGTGTGATACAGAAAGACAGACAGGCATATATATTGTTTACTGAGAATAAAATATTTCTTGAGTGTGTGATATTAAAATCACAATGAAGCACAATATTTGAGGGGAAATGTAGACAATTAAATGCACCACACATCAGAAACTCAAGTTACTGAGCTGCAGCTTTTAAAGAAATGCTAATTGCCCATTGAGTTTTCCCCAGTGCAAGGCTATGTTGGACACACTGTCGGAAAAATAAAATGTCAACTGTATTGGAGCCCAGCCACCACTGTTACGCAAGAGCATAAGAAGAGGCCTGCTGAATCAAGTCAAAGGTCCATCCTCGTGCAGCATCTTGTTGTCATGGTGGCCAAGAAGAAGCCCTGGGGAAGCTCCCAAGCGGGACCTGAACGCAACAGTGCTCTCCCCACTCATGGTCCAGAGGGATGTTGCCTCAAACAGTAGAACACAACCATCAAGGCTAGTAGCCACCGATAACCTTATCTTCCATGAATTTGCCCAATCTTCTTTTAATTCAATCCAAGTCAGTGGCAAATTCCATACTTTAAACTATGCACTGTGTGGAGAAGTTGAGGGCATTGATCAAGGAGGGACCCGACTGGAGGTCACTTTGCACTCTCAGACAAAGATTCTGTGCATCCTATTGTGGTGTGGCATTGTGTAATCAGCTTGGACATATCAGTACTTTTGGCTTTATTTCTTTTGCCGCTTAGGTCCTTTGCTCTGCTGCAAAATTCCCATGAGGACTGCAGTCGCAGCTCCTCCTTCAGTGAGCACAGTTCCTCTAGATTTTCACTGGTTCAACTGGCATGAACTTTACAGTAAGCACTCGTTTCAGCTGTAACTCAAGGAGAGCAGATCAGTGGCAGTCCAAGCATGTTGCTCCTCTTTTTCTTTTACTGTTAAGGTGCTCATGACTCACTGCCTGCATGTGTGCCTATTCATACAAACACACATGCACAAATATACATGCCTCAAAACCTTTAAGGAGAAGCCATGCTTCAGCTCTGATAAACATTACCTCATACTTTTGAGCACTGCTGATTTCAACACCCTAAGCTGTTTGACCTTTTTTTTTTGTCAGCTCAGTGGGTGATTTCCGGCTCATTTTCCTTTACAAAGCCAACCGTTATTAGCCTTTTATTTTTTAAAAAACCAAACCAAACCTGGGGGCTTGTTGAACAAGATAGATTTTGAAATTCTGACAACTCCATTGAATTTTACTTCCTTCTCAACAAGGGTGAGGAATCTTTGAAGGATCATTTGACGAACTTTGAATTAAAAAACACATTTCATTTCCCCTTATTTGTTTATTAAAATCAGAGCAAGTGGCCACATGAGGGCCGCAGTGCGATTTCTTCAGCATGGCTAAGAATTGCTTGAATCGCACTCTTATTTTAGCTTGTTTTCACCTACAGAGACTCCAGAGATTCTCACAATAAGAACATTAGAACATACCCTCCAACACTTTCCCCATGAAAATAGGGACGTCCTATTCAGTGATGATGATGGTAATTTTACTATTTATAACCCACCCATTTGACTGGGTTGCCCCAGCCATTCTGGGCTGCTTCCAACATGTATAAAAACACAATAAAACATTAAACATTAAAAAAAACTTCCCTATAGAAACCTGCCTTCAGATGACTCTGCCTGGTTGCTAACACCTACACACACACACACACACACACTCCTTGCTAAACTGACTTATAGATACGTAGCAGAATTAAGCCTTACATTACAATGGGAATGATCCCTGTCTAGAGTGTAAAACCAGGAAGTAACAGGCTATCTTCTCAATAGAATAAGGAATTGCGGGTATGAATAGTTGGACTCAGATTGGGATTAAAGCTGCCACCATCACCAGTCCAGCAATGGTGACACAATAACTGGACTAAAATGCAGGAGGAAGGAAGGAAAATTTCTCATTTAGACTGAATAAGGGGTTAAAATAAGCCGAGTTCTGAGCATGTGCACACAGCAGCTTCCAAACGCTACCCTGGCCTGATGAATGCTGACTGCACAGGTGCAAAAGCAGGGTGTCAGCTTAAAATATGCCTTGCTATTAATTGCAAACAGTGTAAGAGTTTGAGGGTAACAAATACAAATATTAAGAGCTGCGACAATTTGCTTTGCAAGCCTTTTATTTGTGAACTTCATCACTATCTCTACCCTGTGAATTGCGTAAGTATGGTGGAAATGGAAAAAAACAGGTTGCTGTGCTCACATAAAATGTCACAGGGAAACACTGCCTAGAATGTGGTAGTAACAGGTCCGATGCCCCTTATTTCATGCAGCTATGTCCAAAGCTGACTCCAGGTTTGAGGAAACCTCTGGCAAGGTTGCCGGTCAGTTAGCAGGCCCCTATCCCATGTTGGCAGGGTTTCCAGGTCAGGGCACCCCAGGCCCTGAGATTTTGGGGCCCCAAACTGAGACCTAAGGGTGGTCCCCAGGTGATGGGTCCAGTGATGTCACAGGGGGCAGGCCCAGTGGTGTCATTAAGAATGACACATTAAACATTAACCACAGTCACCAAGAGCATGTCATTCAAGTGAAAAACACAACGTCGCTGGTTGGATTTTAAGACAGAAATCCTAAGTAAAAGGGGTGTTCCCAGATGCAGCTGAAGTGAGGGTATCATTTGTTTTCACTTGCTTAAGGGTCTGGATAGGGAAGGTGCTCTTGCTCTCCTGAGATTCAAGTGTTCCCACTGCCACCTGGGGAGTGGGACAGGCAAACCTGGGGACTTCAGGCCAGCTCTGGAGGTCTGGCCGTGTTAATAGCCCTTCCTTGGCCCTGGGCTTACCCACTGTCAAGGGCTTTGTGTTTGGAAAGGTGCCTGACATTTTTATTTCCCACTGTGCTCCAGGGCATGAACTCAAAATGGCGGGCAGCTTCCCAGGCCCACCTGAGAGCTCCAGGCACAGATGCCTTTACAATAGCCATAGAGGTGTTCTATGTAGAGAGCTGTACAGTGGTGCCTCGGGTTACAGATGCTTCAGGTTACATACGCTTCAGGTTGCAGACTCCGCTAACCCGGAAATAGTGCTTCAGGTTAAGAACTTTGCTTCAGGTTGAGAACAGAAATCATGCTCCGGAGGAGCAGCAGCAGCAGGAGGCCCCATCAGCTAAAGTGGTGCTTCAGGTTAAGAACAGTTTCAGGTTAAGAACGGACCTCCAGAACGAATTAAGTACTTAACCTGAGGTACCACTGTATAGCATTTGAGGTGATAGTTGTTAGGGACTGAATGAGGGCCTCTTTCACTGGTCCTCAGAACTCTCTGCCCAGATGACATCCCTCACCGGCCCATCCTTCCACCCTCCTTGAGTGTTTTCACCTGGCTGAAATGTGTCCTTGAACTCTGATAAGGGTTTTTCCTTCACCTGGATGGAGGATAGAGAGGAACGTGGATGCATAGATACTACTTTGCATACAAAGGTGGAATTTATGTTCAGTGCTCTACTGCTTTGCCCACTATTGGCATGTGGCCCTCAAAACATTTCCCAGGAAGGAATGTTGCCCTCAGGATGGGGGAAAAAAATTCCTACCCCTGCCCTGAGTTTTCAGATCAACCTAAGCAGGTTGTGCCTTTCAGTTGTGGTCTAAAAATTGTTCTAAACTGCTTGAACGTGGAAACAGACAAACAGGGCTCCTGTTGTACTCCATGCACATAGGGTTTGCACAGTGAGTAGGTCAGGACTGATGCCTTCCACTCTCTTCCCACCTCCACACCTGCATTCTGTGTACATGAAAGGTTAGAAACTGGACACACAACCCTCTCACAATTCGTTCAGATATTTAACTTCTAGAGGCCCTGGAAAGGGGACTGAAATGGAAAGAGCTCTGTTGGGCAGGTGTGCATGAAACATGCGCCAGTGTGGGTCCAATGGGGCTTAGGTGGAATAAAGCTTGCAAAGATTTAAGATGAACAACATTTCTTTAGCTGGAAACACAGTTGCAGAGAACAATACAGCAACTGCCGACAAAGGGAGAAATGTAATATGTTTGAACAAGAACAATGCAACCAATAGTCCCTTGGAGCCCAAAGGGAAAATTAGATATTTATTGCTTGCAAACTTTGTGGTCAGCCAGTCCAAATGTTTCCTTAATCCAGCAAGGTGCTGGACATTTCAGAGTTGCTCTCTGAAAGCAGCCATTTATGGATCACAGTTTCAAGGACAGCCGTGCAGACACAATAGAAATATAACAATTCCTTCGGGAAGGAAGTAGGAATACTTCCTTCCCAAATGCTTGCTAATTTACCATGCAAATATGGCAGTTGAATTCACCTTGTACAAGGTGGTTCCCTCTCTTGCATTTTAGTGCTACACACAGTGACTCCATTCCTACAGAGCTACAGCTAAATGAAATCCATCCAGATCATTCCCCAAAAAGCAGAACAAAAAAGCAGGTGGTGGAGGAAGGTCAAATCATAGGCTTGTATATACTAATAAATATACAGACTAATACATTGCTTAAAAATATTTATGCTTTTCAGGTTTATACATTTCCCTAATTTTACAATCATTTTAACATTTCAGAACCTGACTTCCTTCCCCCTCTTTCTGCAGTTTCTTAAATTTATTTTTAATATCTTCTGCATATCCAAATTAACTTACCGTAATTTGCTCATTTATTCATCGACTTTGAATATATACGCTTATAAAACTGTGGGTTATTACAATAATCCTGCCAATGTTCTTATCTGTTTACAATTTATCTGTAAATATCCAAGAAACCATTTCCATTCTTTTATAAAAGGTTTGCTATCTTGATTTCTTATTCTTCTGGGAAGTTTTGCCATTTCTGCATATTCCACAAGTTTTTGTATCCATTCTTCCTTTAGTGGGACTTCTGCTTCTTTCCATTTTGGGGTGAGTAACATTCTTGCCACTGTAGTAGCATACGTAAGTAAATTTCTATACAGTTTCGGTAGTTCTGCCCCAATAATTCCCAAAAGAAAAGCTTCTGGGTTTGTTTGTTTTTACAAACATTATTCTAAACATCCTTTTCAATTCATTATATATCATTATATAACATTTCATTTTAAGATGAAACAACAAGAGAAGACCACCATCTGACAGTGACAGGTATCAACAGAGGTAGGCAGCTGTGTGAGTTCAACAGCAGGGCAGGGAAGTCAGAATGGACTACTCCCTCCCCCTTCCTTGTTTTTTTTCACCTAACAAATCTCAAGCTCCAAAACAAATTAAATCAATAAGTAAAATTAACAGCTAGGAAGATAAGAAGTCAGGCAGGTAAAACAAGGCAGGCTTCAATGGAACTAGGACTGAATCAGATTATTGGTGCTTAAAATTGGAAAGGTGGCAGAGCAGCTTTTAAGCTGATTGTTGGGGGGGGGGTGAAAGGGAAGTCAACAGGAGCTGAGCAGCAACCAGTCTGGCATAAATCATGACTAAAAATGTTTATGAGTGTGCAGATTGGAGATGGGAAGAATTAGGCAATGAAGGTGCAAGTCCACATGAGATCAGTTCATAGAAGCGAAAGTCTCATTGGGTAAAATGCATACACCATTTGGAACGAGGCACTGTGTATAGTTGCTTATATGCTAATGCTAGAAACTTCTGAGCTAAGATAGGGAAGGTTGATATTTTTTAAGAGCGTAGATATATTGAGCATTACAGAAACTGAGTGAAACAGAGAACTTGTGGGACATGGTGATCTCTAGACACAAACCGTAGAGCAAAGAGTTCTGGAGGTGGTGTCATTCTGTGTGTCCAAAAAGCAAGAAATCCCCAAAGCAAGAAATTGCTGTGCGTTGAGATACCAAGTCGTTTATTTTGGGAGATGTACAAGCTAGAAATCTCAAAAGCAAAGTGTGCTCCACAAAACACTGTGGGTGGTGATGATACCAAGTTCTAAGAGCAAACTAGCACTAGGTCATACTATTTCCCTCTATCCCACCTGACCAGAATGTCCCAGGTGAGCTTGAGATGGAGAATGAAATGAAAGAAACATCCAAAAGAGATGCTGTGGTAATAGGTGACTTTAACTACTCATAGAATCATAGAATCATAGAGTTGGAAGAGACCACAAGGGCCATCGAGTCCAACCCCCTGCCAAGCAGGAAACACCATCAGAGCACTCCTGACATATGGTTGTCAAGCCTCTGCTTAAAGACCTCCAAAGTAGGAGACTCCACCACACTCCTTGGCAGCAAATTCCACTGTCGAACAGCTCTTACTGTCAGGAAGTTCTTCCTAATGTTTAGGTGGAATCTTCTTTCTTGTAGTTTGGATCCATTGCTCCGTGTCCGCTTCTCCGGAGCAGCAGAAAACAACCTTTCTCCCTCCTCTATGTGACATCCTTTTATATATTTGAACATGGCTATCATATCACCCCTTAACCTCCTCTTCTCCAGGCTAAACATGCCCAGCTCCCTTAGCCGTTCCTCATAAGGCATCGTTTCCAGGCCTTTGACCATTTTGGTTGCCCTCCTCTGGACACGTTCCAGTTTGTCAGTGTCCTTCTTGAATTGTGGTGCCCAGAACTGGACACAGTACTCCAGGTGTGGTCTGACCAGAGCAGAATACAGTGGCACTATTACTTCCCTTGATCTAGATGCTATACTCCTATTGATGCAGCCCACAAGACTGGGTCATAAATCTGTTTCAGTCATGGCAAAGAGGTAATATTTCTAGATGTGACCGCTCACCCCTGCACATGAAACTAGCCAGAGGGGAAAGCACCCCTAGGTTTAATCTTAAATGGGCCCCTGGACCTGGTGTGAGGTGTAAGCATTGTTGAGCCGTATGGGAACAGAATTTGACCACAGTGCTATCAAATTCAACCTATATGTGCAAGTGGACAACTGCCAAGAAACTCCAACGCTGTCACGTTTAACTTCAGAAAAGGAAATGTCTCAGAAATGATGGGATCGGTAAAACAGGACGTTGAAAGGGAAATTCAGGAGGGTCAAATCTCCCCAGAATGTTTGCGGCCTAGTCAAAATCACAGTTATAGACGCTTAGCTATAATATAGGCTGGGAAAGGTACCGCCAAGGCTTGCTTGTGGTTAATGAGCAGAATTAAGGAAGCTATTTTATGCAGAAGGCCCTAACTCCAAGGCATTTGTGAACAAGTTTAAAAGCCTACGTCCCAACACCAATCCTTGAGGGAGTTCACTTCTGACATCCCTCCCTGTCGCAGATCTTTATCATACTGCATGTGTTAATTAATGCCAGGGTGATTGTGTTACCGCCAACGCTGCCTTGCCAATTGCCACTGTAACTAACTTGTTTTCATGTAGTTCCCACTGCCCTTTTTGCATTTTGCTTCCCTTGGAGACCCCTTGGAGACCCCTCCTCGGCACTCCATCCCCCAACCGTGTGTGCAGATATGCCTGCCAGTTTAGCATTATATTTCATGCATCTGACGAAATGGACTCTGGCCAGAATAAACGTGTTCATCTGCCCACTGGTGCTTTTGTTGTTTCTGCTTCAAAATACGCCTGTACCTCTCTGCAAAGAGGGAGGAGGGTGGCGCTGTGGTCTAAACCACTGAGCCTATTGGGCTTGCTGATCAGAAGGTCGGCAGTTTGAATCCCTGCAATGGGGTGAGCTCCTGTTGCTCCGTCCCAGCTCCTGCCAACCTAGCAGTTCGAAAGCACGCCAGTGCAAATAGATAAATAGCTACCATTGCGGTGGGAAGGTAAACAACGTTTCCATGCGCTCTGGTTTCCATCATGGTGTTCCGTTGCATCAGAAGCGGTTTAGTCATGCTGGCCACATGACCCGGAAAGCTTTCTGGGGACAAACGGCGGCTCCCTCGGCCTGAAAGCGAGATGAGTGCCACAACCCTATAGTCGCCTTTGACCGGACTTAACTGTCCAGGGGTCCTTTACCTTTTACCTTTACCTCTCTGCAAGTTTCGGTCATTTTTTATGCTGAGCAGATTTTGCTTGCATTTGCTGTTATTATATAAACTAGGGGCTGACCCCCATCATGTTGCTTGCCGACCCCATCACCTCCCTCTTCTTACAGCCTGCTCCAAAACCACCCTTCCCTACCCCGTACAGCAGGGATGCACAATCGTTTCTGGTTGGAGGGCAAGAAATTTATTTTCCCCACCACTGGCAGGTCCAAGAGGACTGGTGTGGGGAGCTTCCCACCTGTCGGTCACTTGACACCACAGAGATATCCCATCGAAACCTGATAGCTGGGAATTCGAAGCAAACCACGGGGCTTTCAAACAGCGCTTTGTAAACATCCCCATGGAGGGATGCTCGCAAGCAGCTTTCAAAGCTCCAAAGGATTTGAGGAGACAGGAAGAGCGGGGTTAGAGGCCTGTTCCCATCTGGTTATGTGTTGGGGGGCAGGTGGGAGAGCACCTTCAAATGCCCTGCCCTCCATGCTTCTCCTTCAAACTTCTAGGAAAGAGAGGCACTGGGAGTTGAAGGGCTTATCTCTCCTTTGTCCCTCCCACCTCCCTGCATCACCACCAAAGCCGCTTCTCAAAGTGGCAGTGCCAACAATGGCAGTGGGAAGGGAGGCTCCAGCCAAACTGTTCTCTGATGCAGTGACCTCACCTCCTGGTAACATAGCTCCAGTGATGCTTAAAAGGGGGTGGATGCTGATTAGAGAGCAGTTTGGCAAACCACGTTCTCCGTGGTGAGGGAACACTGCTTCAGGGAGCACTTAGGCTTAGCAAGTCTCCACCACATTCTCACAGGCCTCTGCTGCCTATCCTGCTGCTCTCTTGTTGACCATTGTGGCTTCCACAAGCCACTACACCTCCAACCTCTGCCATGCAGCCCCTATCTCCGCCGCCTGGCCACCCTCTCTTTCATTCTTCGGTCTACACTGCCTGGCTGGCTAGCTATCTGATAAGTTTGCAGAGCCACCTACTGGCAACTACGTGAATTGGAGTGTGATGACATTTTCTTTCTTACTAAAAGATTATATAGTAAGAAATCAAGTAACGAAGTCTTGCGATTGTAATAACAAATTGGTCCGCCCCCGCCCCCCGAGGGACACATCCATGTAAATAAGGAAAATTTTAATATATAATACAGTTTTAACTTTGGGGTGGGTATGAGTGGGCAGCAGCTAAAAGATTTTCCCTGAAACATTTTTTCCCTACTGCAAAAATGTTTTGGAATATAATAGTCCCAAATATTAAAATGTGATAGAGTTATAGGGAATGCTGAGTTATTTCTCATGATCTTTCAGAACTGCGGTTGAAGTTATAATTCTTGCTATATTATCTGATGCACATAACATGAGAAGCCTTATAAAATATATTAAGGTAGTTTCCTATTTTTCCATCTCGATACTGATGACATTTCCAGCTGCTGTTTGCTTTATTGTTCTCAGTGATAAACTGCCAGCATAACACCTAACATATTTGTTTTCGATCTCATCCTCCCATCATTTCACAGCTTTTAAAAATATTTTTTATTTCCATTCAGTTTCATGCCGCTAAACCCGTTACATTAAAGCAAAGGTCTGTAACTTTTTGTAGTTGTTCCATCTCTGCTTCTGCAGTTACACCCTTGGTGTTACTGAAAATCATCATAAATGTTAAAGTCAGCCAGTTAATATTTATCCTGGGATATGTATATACTTGCATGTAGCCATGGCTGTATATTCGATATATAAAACACTTTTTAAAAGTCTGGGACAAGCTCACATTCCTTTACAATCAAACAATCTTTTGCGCAGCCAGGGACTTGCCCCTGTTTTTCTCTCGATTCTGCATTTGGTTAAATGTAGAAAAGCGTCCAAAACGGCCCTCCTAGATTAGTATGAACAAATGTGGACAATAAAATGAAGTAACTGGGCACAGACTGAGATAGTTTGGGTGGCTTTTTTTCCCCTTGGTGGCAAGAAACAAGAGAGCCTCTTTGGCTGCCCATATCCTTTCTCTCATGAGATGGGAGGACCAGCTCTGAGGAGGGACCAGCAAACTCCCACATTCAGCCTTGGAACTAGGCTTCGGAAAACAAAAGTATTCCAGTGGGTGGAGACTTGTCCCTGATTAGGGTGAACAGGGCACTGCCCCACCTGCATGCCTTGAATGGGAAAGGACCATCGCTCAGTGGAAGACCTTCTACCTTGCATGCAGAAGGCCCTAAGTTCAGCCCACAGCATCTCTAGGTAGGGCTGGAAGAGGACTCCTGCCTGAAACCTGGAGGGCCATTGCCAGCTAATGTAGACAGTACAGAGCAAAATGGACCAATGTACTGACTCAGCAGAAGGCACTTTCCTATGTTCACGTGCTTCTTCTTGCTTACACGCTGTCTCTCCTCGTCCCTCCAATGAACAGCTGTCATGCCCAGTGGTGGAAGGTACCCACTGGGACTGGTAGGGCCGGAAGGCCAATAGTAGGTGGAGTCAGAGCCAACAGCAGCAGGAGCAACTCCCTTACTGGTTGTAAGTAAGGCAGGCTGGAGCTGGCAGGAGGCAGACTGATGTTGGGTGTTTTGTTCAGAGGCCTGGGACTCCTGGAAATAAGAGTCAGGACTATGCTTATCAGAGAGCAGGTTTATTTTACAGTTCCTTCCTTGCTTACAGCTGCATGTGGGTCATATCCACACCATACATAAATCATACCCTCCAACATTTCTCCAATGAAAATAGGGACGCCTCATTCCATAATGATATTTTTACTATTTATACCCCGCACATCTTACTTGGTTGCCCCAGCCACTTTGGGAAGCTTCCAGCATACAGTGGTACCTCAGGTTAAGAACTTAATTTGTTCCGGAGGTCCGTTCTTAACCTGAAACTGTTCTTAACCTGAAGTACCACTTTAGCTAATGGGGCCTCCCGCTCCTGGTGCGCAATTTCTGTTCTCATCCTGAAGCTAAGTTCTTAACCCGAGGTACTATATCTGGGTTAGCAGAGTCTGTAACATGAAGTGTCTGTAACCCAAGGTACCACTGTATATGAAAATATAATAAAACATTAAGCATTTTTTAAAAAATCCCTATACAGGATTGCCTTCAGACAGCTCGGGGGTTGGATAACTCCATACCCTCCAGCATTTCTCCAATGAAAATAGGGACATCCTAAGGAAAAGTGGGACATTCCGGGATCAAATCAGAAACCGGGACGGCCTCTCTAAATCAAGGACGTCTGTGGAAAATAGGGACACTTGGAAGGTCTGCATAAAGCACTGTCCCACCACTTTAACAACCATGGGGACTCCTGGGAACTGTAGTTTGTTAATGGTGCTAGGAAGTGTAGTGTTGTCCCTGGGGAGATCCTGGGATGGAGCCACCCACCACTCCTTATCCAGCCAGCCCCTGACAGCAAGTGGAGATTGAATGACAGCAGACTGAAGTTGGTGCCCTGTTTGGCATAATGGACCAGCATCCATTGGAGGATGGTGTTGTGTCTCCAGGTCGCCCAGTTCCTTAAGTAAGTTCCTTAAATTCGTGTTTGCCAGGTTGTATTTCTCACCGGTGCTGGCTGACGTCAGGACCTTGTTGCTGTGTCTTCTGGGCGCCGGAATGGTGAGCAGGTTGCACTCCGCTGGTGCTAACACAAACATGAGTTTATTTGGGGTCTCAATTTGCTTAACCCGCTTACCTCAAGCCTCCCTTGACAGCTGCGGTGGACTTATAGCTCATGTTAAATTTTTTCACACTCTCTTGGAAGGTAAGAAGACCCTTGAGCTCATTCTGATTCTCTTTCTGGACACTCTCCAAAGCCGGCTTGCCGCCCTTTTTCCCGGCCAGACTGCAGCTGCAAGCAGAATGTGGGCCTGCCGAGCTCTCTCTGAAAATAGTTGTCTTTGTTGTGACTAAGTTATCTGGGGCCCTTTTCGCAGCAGTGCCTTTATTTGATTGACCGATGTGCCTGCAAGTTATTTTCAAATCCAGAGTTATTTCCAATTCTGATGTAAGATCTGATTTGCTTGTGGGGTGGAGTGAGACTGTACTCGGTGACACCTTTTAATCCAAAACCAGAAGCAAATTGGTTTGTTGTGTAAAGTTGGGGTGGGGTGTGTGTGTTTGTTTTCAGAAATACCAATGGCCAGGTTCAGGCAAAGGGCGTTCTACCTTCCATATTGAATTACATTTCCTTGAGGCAGAACAAGTCCGTTTCATGCTTTCCAGAGATGTCACAGTCTTTTAAAAGACATTTTCTTTGCTTACCGTAAAGAAAAACAAAACACTGCTCTGTTCAACAGCCTTTTTGTGTGTGTCAAGTTTACAAAAGTAATGGAATTCTCTGCGTTGTGGCAGTTGTCAGAAGGAGATTTACATGGATGGGTTTTAAAGGCCATGCGGATAATGGAAAGATGGCTTTCCATTAATGCTGAGTTTTCTTGGACGTTTTCACTCCACTCAAAACGCACTCCCTATTTTGGACGAGTTTCCCTCCGCTGCCCTGGTATTTGAAAAGGTGTGACAGTGTTTATAGGAAAATTCTAAAATCCAGACTTTTATGTGCATCACTGCGCAGCAACAGGGCTGAGAAAAAGCTGATAGGCTATGTGGGTTATGATATCGTTGCATTCACTATGCGATGCCTTGATTGCCTGGAATCACATTATGAAAAAGCTCTTTAACCTTTTCTTTTCTTCTGAAAGCCAACCACAAAAGTGGCAGCAAACCAAGGAACAATGAGTGTGAACAGACATGAACTAAGCATAGGATGAGGGACTTCTTCATGACCCCATTAACACTATTTGAAACACATAAAAAATTCAACGTATCAAAAATTCAATATAGCGCTTATGATGTTTTATCAGATCCACCAGCAAAAGCAGGTATCCACTTTACTCAATGTCGTTGTGCATTTACTTCTTCTTTTCATTTATTTCTATTATTTCCTTTAATTCCTTCTGTTTCCTTCCTTTCTGGAGATTAGCTGCCTCATGTTCCTTCAGGCAGTACCCTAAGCCCATACTCATGTAATGCTTTTAAATCTTTTCCAGTGTTGTTAATTGCTTTTAGAAGTTTTGAATGTGTGTTTATTTCATTTTTACTTGTACAGTGGTACCTCGGGTTAAGTACTTAATTCGTTCTGGAGGTCCATTCTTAACCTGAAACTGTTCTTAACCTGAAGCACCACTTTAGCTAATGGGGCCACCTGCTGCCGCCGCACCGCCACCACACAATTTCTGTTCTTATCCTGAAGCAAAGTTCTTTACCCAAGGTACTATTTCTGGGTTAGCGGAGTCTGCAACCTGAAGTGTCTGAGGTACCACTGTATTGTTTTGCTGTTTTGCTGATCTGGGCTCCTTTGGGAGGAAAGCTGGGCTACACATTTAAATAAATAAATAACAAATTTTATTATTATTATTATTCTCACTGGCCTTGCATATAGCCATGATGGCTATGTTCTGCTTCCTGTGTCTGAGACAGTATGCTTGTGAACACCAGTTTCTGGGAATCTCAAGTTGGTCGGGTGCTGCTTTCTAGCTTCCCATAGGCATTTGGTTGGTCACTATGAGAACAGGATACTAGACTAGATATGGCACTGGCTGGATCCATCAGGCTTCTTCTTAAATTCTTATGTAGATTGGAAAGGTGCCCTAGAAATGACTGTACGTGATGCTCGTTTTGACTGGTTCCCTGCCATCGTTTGGTTTCCTTGTACAGTGGTGCCCCGCAAGACGAAATTAATTCGTTCCGCAAGTTTTGTCGTCTAGTGAATTTTTCGTCTTGGGAATCACAAAATCCCATAGGAATGCATTGAAAATCAATTAATGCGTTCCTATGGTCAAAAAAAGTCCAAACAAAGCCAAATTTGGTACAACAACAGTTTATTAACTGCTCTTTAAAGTCACACATACTGTAAAGAGCAGTTCAAAAATTGAAGGGAAAATAAATTAACTTTATAAACAAAACATGTCTTTGTTTTTAGACAAAGGAAACAAAGTCGCGAGACGTTTTTGTCTTGCGAAGCAAGCCCATAGGTGAAATTCGTCTTGCGAGGCAAATCGAAAACGGAAAAACCTTTCGTCTAGCGAGTTTTTTGTCTTGCGAGGCATTCGTCTTGCGAGGTACCACTGTAATTGTGGTTCACTGGCTTTGGAGCTCTTGGAAACACATGTTAATAGAGGTTAGAAATATACACAATTAAGCAGAAGGAGCAATACCTGTCCCACAGGTATGGTGGGCTCATCATCCATCTATAGCTGCAGCCAGAATGCAGTTCCTGCAACTGCTTCCTGGCATGTGGCTTGCAGCTTGGAGGCAGTGCCTACGTATCACGCCATGTATGTTTGTTTGCATCAGTTTCTCCCAAAATAAGTGCACATTCAGCGCACGCCTCCACTCCGAGTGGCAGTTTTCTCGCCAGGGTCAGAGGAGGAAGGAATGTGATGAATACATTCTATGGCTCAACAACAGAGCTTCATTCATTAAAACGGCAGCTAGTTCCTTCAGCTCAAACACACTCCTGTCTAATTGAGGCCAGCTATTTTTCTTAATACAAATACTATTCTCCAGCTCAATTATAGTGCATTGTAACGGATTGAAATGGCAGAGCCTAATTAGCCTCTTGCTTAGATGATGACAACAGGCTACAGGTTTTATTTCAGATTTCCAAGTATATGGACAAAGCCACCCCAAACCCTGCTCTGTTACTCTCATTTTATGAAGACTGTTTTCTTTCTATTTTAGATGTTTACTTTCTTATGTTGCAGGGGGTAGGGGGAGGCAGTGGTGACTTTGCAGAGCAATATAGCTTCTAATGATCAAACAGCAAACTTGCTCCGATATCAGCTTATAAACTTAAACGCATCCCAAATCAAATGCAGCCAGCGTGGCGTGGTAATTATGTCAGATTTTAAAGGAGAAATAAAAATAGAACTCTTAAAAAGAGAATTCCAGTTGGGAGAACAAAAATGGCTTTCATACATATTTGTGATGTAAGTACTGAAACATGAAAGGGGTGGTGGGATTTGGTTTTAAAAGGGCTCGTCGTGAATGAATCAAACTCTGATAAATTGGAACATGGTGAAAAATACACTCATCAAGAATAAAGGAGATTAGTGGCATCTTTCACATCATTCAAGCTGCCTATGTCTAGCTGTAATCAATGTTTCAGTAGCAGAATCTGACCATAATTAGTATTAACTAGGCTTCACACAGCCCTGTACTATTCCACAAGGTAATCCAGTTTTGTATTTTAAAAACACAGTTCAAACGCACCTTGTTATAAATAAACATTTTTAGAACATACAAAGTAAGGTAGGATTCTGAAACTCTGTTGGGCTGAGGGCAATGCGGCTGCTAAACAAATTGAACCATGGGTTTTCTAATAGGATTGAGGTTTTCAGCCAAATATCTTGCATGGTGGTTCTGTTATTTCAAATCAACAGTCTTCCTTGATGTTCAACAGCAGGGTCACTTATGTGTGCTGCCGTCATCTCTAAGCAGTATACAAGGAACACAATACAATGAAAATAAAAATTGGTTCAAATGCTAAAATTAGAATCTACTTATTATGTCTGCTGGAATGAAAACAGGCTTTGGTAGATACCAAATGTATCAACAGGGAGGGGAACTATTTCACCTTGTGTTCTCACCAAATGAACCTCGTCTGTTGGTGGAACTCATAGGAGGGTCTTCAAGCCTTCAAAGATGATCTTAGTTTGCAGGCAGGTTCATGTGGGAATAGGCAATCTTTTACATATCTGGGATATCATTTTGACTTTTTGTTTCAGGTGTGAAAATGTTGCAGGCCAGCTCTTGTGAAGCATCCATTTGAGTTTCTCTCGGATTCTCATTCCTTTTCCAATCTTAAGTTCAGTTCGCCCCATTTTTGCATCAGGTTGCAGTCTGCTTTGCAAATTTTGGAGAAATGTATAATTTGAAGGAGACCTGCATTTCCATTCACACAGTGATTTGGGAAGAACCCAGTTGGTTCCCTATTGTTCTGGGAAGCTTGTGGTTCAGGGTGGCAGGAGAGGATATACATGTATTGTTTATAAATATCCTTCTTTATGTAGCAGAGTTACATTCCCCTTCTCAAACACAGCAGAAAGCTGGTTGCAGGCTCATTAGAACCTCTTACTATTATGCAATTCTATCTGCCTCGCTCTGCATCCCATACGGACTGTGCACGTGCGGCAGCCCGTACGGACACCATGCGAGTGGTGCCCATACTGACTGTGTGCGTACCCTCAGCCACTCTACAGCTGGGGGAGGCAGCGGGCCATCTCCCCCCCCACACACACACCTGAGTGGTGCCCGGGGCGGCCTGCCCCCTCCACCCCCTCCTTCGTACGCCTCTGATTGGACGTTCCTGGTAAGATCCCTTTAATCCCTCTTAAAAGAATAAAGACACCACAATCCTATTCATTGTTGTTTAGTCGTGTCTGACTCTTCGTGACCCCATGGACCAGAGCACACCAGGCACTTCTGTCTTCCACTGCCTCCTGCAGTTTGGTCAAACTCATGCTGGTAGCTTCGAGAACACTGTCCAACCACCTCGTCCTCTGTCGTCCCCTTCTCCTTGTGCCCTCCATCTTTCCCAACATCAGTGTCTTTTCCAGGGAGTCTTCTCTTCTCTTGAGGTGGCCAAAGTATTGGAGCCTCAGCTTCACGATCTGTCCTTCCAGTGAGCACTCAGGGCTGATTTCCTTCAGAATGGATAGGTTTGATCTTCTTGCAGTCCATGGAACTCTCAAGAGTCTCCTCCAGCACCACAATTCAAAAGCTTCAATTCATCGGCGATCAGCTTTCTTTATGGTCCAGCTCTCACTTCCATACATCACTATTGGGAAAACCATAGCTTTAACTATACGGACCTTTGCTGGCAAGATCCTATTCATAGTCAACAACAAGTAAATTTACTCAGGTTCAGGCAGTACACAGTATCAATCCTGAAGGCAGGCTTAAGGACTTAAAGTTACAAATAGCAACATGTGGATTTACCCCATAGGGGGGACAATCCCTGTGCTGCTGTTGGCTGCAAGCCAACAGAGCAGTCCTTGCTGGAAGCAGACAAAAGGAGAAAGAGAAAAAGAGGGGGAGTGCTGCATGATTCGTCCTTTTGATACCTGGACAGGTAAGGTCGCGCCCACCTCTGGTCACATGCAAGAGGAAGGATGCTCCAGGCCAGGAGGAACAGGAAGTTTCGACTGGCTGGACCAAAGATTCCCTTGCATGTCCACTCTAGCAGTACAAGGAATGCTGTACTTGACTGTTACCCGTGGGTCACATCCCACACAGCTATGGGCTACCAAGCAAAGTGGTGAGAACATGAGTGGTGCAAATGTCACTCAGATGACACACAACATAATCATGCCTACTGTGTGGCACTGCAGGCAGCAAAGAAGGTGCCCTTTGCAGACTGCCTGGCACCCTCAAGCGGCCAGCTGGCAGTGCTCTTTCAAGTAATCTGGGGTTTGCTGTCTCCAGGTTATACGGTTTTATGCACATCACTTAGATGATGATGATGATGAATGTCACTGCATGTATTGTTTCAGAAAATATAAATTGGGCAAGTTTGCCTTTAAATGCATACTGAGTTGAATTTCTCCCCCATATCAGAAGTAACTCCTATTGAATTCAGGTAGAATCTACACACACATATATAAAAAAACACACACTGTGAAAATGCTTTTTTTAAAAAAAAAAACTTTTGAAAAATATATTGAATTTGTCATAGCTCACCATGTAGTGTCACTTTTGTATACTGCACTTTACAACACACTTAAAACGTTTTATTTGCAGCAGTATAGCTGAGTCCTCAGTGGGGTTTACTGCCAGGTAAGTGGACTTAGGACTGCAAGTTCAGTCCACTGTTCCATCTAGCTCAGTATTGTCCACTCTGATTGGCAGTGCCTCTCCAGGATTTCAGGCACTAGTCTTTTCCAGCCCTTTCAGGAAATGCCCAAAATTGAACATGAAAATTTTTGCATGCAAAGCATGAGCTCTGCCATTGAGCTACGGCCTTCCTGCTCATTCTGTATGAAAAGCCATGGAGTTGTATCCAGCAAAGTCACCCCATTCATGCAATCACTTCCACTTGCATAATGGGACTTCCTCCCCCTGTGTGCCTCCTGCAGTCTGCCTCCGAAGATCAGCTGCATGGGATCATAAATGAGACGAATACTATTTCTTCTGTGTATCTGAAGAAGTGTGCATGCACACGAAAGCTCATACCAAGAACTAACTTAGTTGGTCTTTAAGGTGCTACTGGAAGGAATTTTTTTATTTTGACTATGGCAGACCAACACGGCTACCTATCTGTAATTATTTCTTCTGGGATCCATGTAGGCATCTGGGGATGCTGCAAGAACAAACTGCTGAAGTAGATGGGCCTTAGTTCTTAAGACTCTTAAACAAGTTCTTGAGAACAGATATGTCTTCTGGGTTTGTGCTTTCAAACTCTGCAGACACGTTATTCTTCCAAAATAGTGCCTTGCGCTTGTGGACAGTCTGGAATGAATGATAGCGCACAATAAGATGATCACATGGCAGGAAGAAATGCATCTTTATCTCATCCCATCTGCACATTAGCATTTGAATGTACTGTATTGCTTTATCTACGCTGTTATCAAAAGTGCGGAAACACTTAGAATCTCCGTGCAAATGTGCCTAGTTTTGGATTTAGACTCAAATGAATG
Organism: Podarcis vaucheri; assembly: GCF_965113315.1. Taxonomy (NCBI): domain Eukaryota; kingdom Metazoa; phylum Chordata; class Lepidosauria; order Squamata; family Lacertidae; genus Podarcis; species Podarcis vaucheri. The sequence continues at coordinate 26,323,157 of NC_138762.1, read as the reverse complement.
ATCAACGTACAATAAAAGAGAATGTTCCTGTAAGCAAGTTTTTAGCCTCTGTGGTTAACCTGCTGTTTCCACGGTCGGATTGTATGCATTTTAAGAGGTGAAATTTGCATTGGGGGTGGGGAGGGAATCTCCCATTGGCACCAGTGAGGGATTCCCTGCCCCCCTCCCCCGCCTTTTCAAAAGCAAATAATTTCAGAAGAGGGTTTTCCATCAGGATCCTAACAGGGGAAGAAAGGGTTAAATTCCACTCTCCACACCCACTGCCTCTAACCTCAAAAACTATCAACTCCACCCCCCAACTGCTTTTAACTAACAAACAAACCTACACCTTAGATGCCAAGATCCATGTGGAGGTAGGCCCTCACCTTTGGTGAATTGCGCCCCATAACTGGAAGTTTCACCAATATGACATTAAGAAAATTTGTTGCCAATGCCTAAAAAAGGAGTCACATCTGAAAATATCTTATTCATGGTTCTGCCTCTTGCTTTCTAATAAATTTTCAGTGTTGTTTTACGGTTCTGGTCATGGGTGGGGATTTTTTCTTTCTTTCACCTGTTTTCCTCGAGAGGGTGGTTGTTTTTCCCCTCCACTGGTCTAATTGCCTCATTTAGTTAAATGCCATGTTGCTGTTGTGAAAGCTTCATTCTAAAAAGAGCACCTTGGTCTTTTCCTGCTTCTAAAAATGGTGTCGTCCACCACAGTCACCACTTCAATGTGCCTTCTGCCTTTAGAGCCCAAATGAAGCTATGTTAAAAAAGAAAACAATCACTGGGAAGATTCAAAATCTCCTGTGGAGTTATGTCTTGTTCTGATCTGCCATTTTTTCCCCCAACAGTGGTGGGTGCAATGGGTTGAGGGTGAGGGAGTTTTTACACTCTTCCTTCTACAAAGCGTGTTCTCCCTAACAGAGAGCACGTGTTGCGGTTGGGGTAACAAGCCACCTTGCCATGACTAGGCAGATTTGTGAGAGACCCAAGCCTCCAAAGGGGTTAAGGTTGGGTTGCTGGGGCAGTTTTGTTGTTGCCAAATTTGGAGGAGGGGTTAGAGTCTTCAAATACAGGGGCCAGACGTTGGACTTCCTCTTGGCCGTTTTGCATCGGATCACCCACCCTCCCTCCCTTTAATAGGGTTCTTTTCTTGTTCGCTTGACCTTGCTATGCCTGTCATGGGGTCGTCCGCCTTGGTGCGGGAGCCTGGTAGGAATTTTGCCATCTGGCTGATTGGCTGGTGCCATTTGGTTTTTGCCTACTGCGTAGCAAATCGTCACAACTTGTAAGGTTGGCGGTTAGGCATTGGTTAAATTGGTGCTTGGAGGGGTAAGTGCCTACCCCTCCAAATGATGCAAAGGGAATTCCGTTAAAGGAATCCAGGGGCTTGCCATACAATTTGTCCTTGTCCCCGGAGTCGGACCTGCGGCCGTGCAAGCCCCACCGGAACATGAGGGTGAGTAGTGTGAGACTGATGCCCAGCTTCACTTTCTCACCCAATACTTGTTTCCCACACTGGCTTCCGTTGGTGTCCGGAATGCCAGCTCTGTCCCTGAGGGCATGGACAGATAGTCATAACCAATGCCTAAGCAACCACTCACATTTTTTGTATTTGAATAAAGTTGTGGCCAAAATTATGCCAAAAACGTAAACGAAAAATTGATGTGTGAAGTGTGAATTTTTTGGGGTGGCAATTGTGGGACTCAACACGCAACAGCCAGTCTAGGTACGCCAATCGTATCTAAGGCTCTCAAGTAAGCCACCACTTGGTAGGCTTTCCTTAAAGGTAAAGGTAAAGGGATCCCTGACAATTAAGTCCAGTCGCGAACGACTCTGGGGATCTGGCGCTCATCTTGCTTTACAGGCTGAGGGAGCCAGCGTTTGTCCGCTTCCGCTGACTGTTTTTCCAGGTCATGTGGCCAGCATGACTAAGCCGCTTGTGGCGAAACCAGAGCAACCCTCTAACCTTGGATGGAAGTGCTTTCAGGTGACCCAAGGCAAATTATTATGAGGGAAGGCAGGGAGAGTATCCAACTTAGCTGTGTCTCTCCCCAGGTGGCTTGCTTTTCTCTGTCAACCCCCACTTATCATGTATAGCACAAGCCAATCATCTAGGCATGTGAGGGATGAAATTCCCTTTGGATCTGGCTGGGGCTGATGGGAATTGTAGCCCAAAACATATGGAAAGCCTGCAAATTGGGGAAGAAGGTACATATGTGCTTCGGTAGGATTGTGTTGTAAATATGGCCCCTTCAAGTGAAGCAACCAATACCGTTTAAACTTTGTGCATGTGTTTCCAAAACCCACCTTGGAGAAAAGGGGGTAATAGATAACTTCTCACTGTCCGCTGGTTACACATCACTTGGGAAGACAGGCAAACTACAGTGGTACTTCAGGTTACAGACGCTTCAGGTTACAGACTCCGCTAACCCAGAAATAGTACCTCGGGTTAAGAACTTTGTTTCAGGATGAGAACAGAAATTGTGCTCCAGTGGCGTGGCGGCAGCGGGAGGCCCCATTAGCTAAAGTGGTGCTTCAGGTTAAGAACGGACCTCTGGAACGAATTAGGTTCTTAACCCGAGGTACCACTGTAATGCCAGTGTACTGGAAGAAGCAAATATCACCAGTGTCGAAGCAGTGATTATTCAACATCAACTTCGTTGGACTGGTCATGTTGTTCGGATGCCTGATTATTGTCTTCCAAAGCAACTACTCTATTCCAAACTTAAAAATGGAAATGGTGGTCAACAAAAGAGGTTTAAAGACTCTCTCAAGGCAAATATATATAACAAATGTAGGATAAACACCAACAATTGGGAAACACTGGCCTGTGAACGCTCCAATTGGAGAACAGCCTTTACCTAAGATTTCATGGACTTTGAAGATGCTCAAACTCAGGACAAAAGGGGAAAATGAGCTAAGAGAAAGGTATGTTTGGCAAACCCTACCATGATCAACTCCCACCCGGAAACCTATTTCCCCACTGTGGAAGGATGCGTGGATCCAGAATTGGCCTCCACAGTCATCTACAGACACACCGTTGAGACCATGTTCATGGAAGACAATTTTACTCGTCTACCAAAGACGAAGAAGTACTATGTGCTCCGAAGCCACAGTCAAATTGATTTTGCCGAGCTGTAGTAATGCCTGGCATTCACATTAGAAGAAAACGCCAGGAAGCCAGGGACTGGAAAATGACTACAGTCTTGGTGTTAAAAGAACCCAGGTCAGTTGAAGTAGCTGTCGGTGTCACTCCATATCCTAGCACAGAAGTATGACCATCTATAAAAGAAGGCCATCTATGCACAAGAGGAAATTCCAGCAGGTGTAGCATGCAGGACAAGTTACACCTGGCTGAAGGGTCATCTACTATTAGGGATCAGGCAGAAATTCAGCTCAGTTTGCATGGAAAGGGAAACCTACCTAATTTGCACATTCCAAAACAATGGAAATGGAAACATGTCTGTCCTTAGAATTTCAGACTGTTCCTGATTTTGCAATGCTGTTTGCCAGCCAGGTGAAATTTGTGCAAAAAATGCATCCATTAGGGTAATAAAAATGCATACATTTGTGGAAATAATATGCAAAAAAAATGCATTATATTTGGGAAAGGGGCTTTGAAAAAAAAATGCACCTGTGAGGGAAAGTTGCATTAAAATGTTAGGAGAAAATGCTGGTGAATTTCAACTGATGTGAAACTGTAAGGAACTGAACATAAACTGGAAAAGCAAGAAATTGAGAGAAACTGAAAATGACAGACCTGCCCGTCCCAATCTGCTGCACAATTATTAATTGAAAGAGTAAGAGAGTCAATGGACTGCAGCCCCCAGAAGGCTACACACAAAGGTATGTGGCCCTTGAGATGAAAAGGGTCTGCCTCCACCCCAATTAAGGAAAATGTTTTTCTTGAAGCTTTAAAAGACTCACTACCAGTACAGCTGCCTGCCAGCAACAAGCTGTACAGGAACTGTTGTTCTGTTGTCGTTGGTGACCAGCTTCTTCCTCCTCCTCCTCCTCCTTCTGTATTATTTATATTTTAAGAGCTTTCAGAGTTAAAATAAATAGAAACGTGCTCTGAACATGCAGGGGCATATGTTTAATTATAACTAAGTAAGCTGATAGTCTACTCTGTACACCTAGTCACCAGTTGAGGCAGGAATTATTCTTGGCGAAATGAAAGACTGGAGGGCAGAAGGCTCAGGATTGTTGTCTAAGAAAAAAGTCTAGCCCAGCCAAAACATCAGTTAATATGGAATAAGATGCAAGCAAGAAAATGGAAGCAAGACTCTTGAAGAAAGCAGACTCCATAGTATCTTGGAAGAATGAAATGCAAATCTGGGACATGGATTTATCTTCCAGAGCTCCTGAAACTGTCCAGCATGTTTTGTGTGAAAGATCCACAAGTATCCCTACTGGTCTTACAAAGACTTTTGCCAGCAATCATTAGCCCCCTACTTCCTTGCTATTGTCATAGGGGAAAGTTGCATTAGAAATGACCAGCTATGCAAGCAAAGATTCAGTGGCCGGGTTGGCATATGATGCTAAATCATGGTTAACGTAAACCAAGGTTTACAAAACAGCAACAAACCATGACTATTGTGCATGCTTTGTTCATGCTCAATAAACCACGGTTAAGCCACTAGGCTGGGTTTGAATGATCAAGTTTACTTAACCATGGTTTAGCATTATGTGCAAGCCAAGTCAGAATATAATTGGTGGGAATAAAGGGACGCGGGTGGCGCTGTGGGTTAAACCACAGAGCCTAGGACTTGCCAAACAACATCTGGGGACCCAGATTTCACTTTATTGGCTGAGGGAGCTGGCGTACAGCTTCCGGGTCATGTGGCCAGCATGACTAAGCTGCTTCTGGCAAACCAGAGCAGTGCACAGAAACACCGTTTACCTTCCCGCCGGAGCGGTACCTATTTATCTACTTGTACTTTGACGTGCTTTCGAACTGCTAGGTGGGCAGGAGCAGGGGCCGAGCAACGGGAGCTCACCCCGTCGCGGGGATTCGAACCACCGATGCAATGGAGTGAGCTCCCATTGCTCACTACAGAACACCCTCCAAGATTGTTGAAAGAAGCAAATCCGCAAGCATGGTACCCTCGCCATTTGTTATCACTAACAATGGAGCCAATATTGTAAATGCTGACAGTCAGTTCACACATACTGGAGTTTTGCCTTTTAAACGTAGCCTGTGGCTGCAGCTGCATTCATTTTCTAAACAATGGTGGCTGTTGTTGTTGTTTGTTGTTGTTGTTATTTGGCATTGTTGAGGATCTCCTGGCAGGGGCTCACAAAAGCTGCAGTCATATCCGTCACTCAGCAAAAGCTTGTAGAAATTCTTTTTTTGAGCTGCAGGAGGAAGTAATTTACTCATCCACAGATTAAAAAACTGGAAGTGCCAGCTTAATGATCTTTGACTCCCTCCCCTCCTTTTGCAGGTGGAACATGAGAAAGCCTTGCCTGTGCTCACGGAGGCATGTAAACTACCAGCGGCAAAAGGAAAAGGTGTGGCGCAGTTTCAGCAAATGCCATGTGTCAGATGACAGAGGTGCAGCAGGAGGGCCACACACATTCCGAAATCTGGAGTTTTGATGTTCTTTGGAAAACAAGCTCAAATCTGTGCTCATATTTTAAATGTGTACAAGCTCCTCACCTTTAGGATGTACAAAATAAGTAGTCCATATTCTTGATACAAGAGCAGAGCAATCCAAATCATAGGAAGCCAGAGTAATTTCCAATGGGGTAATTTATGCCAGTGTAATGTATCCCTATTCCAAACTCTGTTCAGGAATTGGGCTAAAGCTGGCTGAGATGGCCTGAGCTTTGCAGAGAGAAAACAAACCTTTAACATAGAGTTTGACTTGTGTGTTCAGACCCAGAGACCTCCCCTCTAAATAAATTCACACATGGCTCAATTTTTTTGTTTTTGGCAGAATTTAGGCCACAACTTTATTGATTACAGTAGGTGAGTGGTTGCATAGGCTCTGGTTCAACTAGCTCCCAGCACTCTTGCAGGCAGCGCTGACCCAGGGCACCAGCATAGGTCAGCTATGGGTGAACACCCGGGAAGGTGAAAAGCCAGGTACAGACTCTGTTCACCACCCAGATGCCCCCCTGGACTCAGGTACGGGCACAACCCCCTCTCAGAGGTTGACCAAACCAGTTGAGTCCCTGGATTCCTTTAACAGAATACCCTTCACATAGGAATGGCAAGAGCGTTCTCCCATCCCTATCACCTGAACCAGAGCCTATCCACAATCTTACAAGTTGTGACAATTTGCTATGCGGCAAGCGAAACCCAAATGGCAACGGCCAATCAGCCAAGTGGGGAAATTCCTACCAGGCCCCTGTCTCAACGACAGACAGCGGCATAGCAAGGTCAAACACACAAAGCCCTAAAATTAGGGAGAGGTGGGCGGGTGTTCCGAATGCACGAGCTGAAAGAGGAAGCTCTAGGTCATGTGCATGGGTATAAATAGGTCCCGCGATCCATTTGGACTGCACCCCATTGGTCAGATTGAACCCAACATCGAGAGACCTACCAATCGGGTGTTGTGGCAACCAATCAAACCCACCCACAACACAGGAGGTCAGTCTCTAGGTCTCACTGCACATGATTTACCATCACCCTTGTTGCCAATGTAACTTCTGTGAGATAACCAGCTTCATGCTTAGGTCTAATTAATACAGAAAGGGATTAATACCCTAGAGTTTACAGGGAATCAGACAGAGGGCATTCTCAGTAGTGGTGCCCACTCTGTGGAACGCCCTCCCATCAGATGTGAAGGAGATAAGTAACTATACAACCTTTAGAAGACACCTGAAGGCAGCCCTTATTAGGGAAGGTTTTTTTAATGTTTAATGTTTTATTATGTTTTTATATATGTTGGAAGCCACCCAGAGGGACTGGGGCAACCCAGTCAGATAGAAGGGGTACAAATCATCATCATCATCATCATCATCATCATCATCTTTGGCTTGATGTGGCAGGGCTCTTCATATGTCTTTATTTATATCAATTTGGGGCCAGGTTGATCTTCCTTTGCTGAAGTTCTTGGTAGGATGGAAGTTGAGCAACCAGCTAGTAGCCTTTGGTCTTCTCTGGTGGGTCACAATTCTACATACATGCCCAATCTCCTCTTTGCAGTTACAAGACAACTAATAGCTGAAGCTCTGTTGGTGCCAAGTGTGAGGGAAACACGCTTCATGCAGTTGTTCGTTCTCTATTTATGGGCTAGGACTAGGCAGGTCTCCCCTTTGCAATGTTTTCCTAATGTTTACATTGGTATCAGCTTTCCTCTCTCCCCACCTTGCCCCTCCCTCACCCTCTAAAATGTCCCTGGGGAATGTTAGTTGTTTGCATTTATACCCGGATCTAATACAAATCACGGGCACATTATGCACTCTGTTTCACAGCTGAAAACAGGGACTGAAAATATCACGCCCCTGTTTCTATCCCAATGCACATCTGAGACAAGTTTCATCTAGTCTCCTCCTCTTGGAAATCTAACTTCGAGAGTCCTTGGGAAGGAATCTGCACAAACAAGATTTCAAAAAGACACCCCCTCCCCGCCACAAGACAAACAAAGGGACAAAATAAGAGCAGTGATTTACCAGGTAATAAAAATAGGAACTACCCCAGGCAAATTAAGACAGCTGGAACACATGGTACACAATTTCCTCTGACATAAGTGAGGGTGACTGGGCAATGCATGAAATGAAGTTAAGAGAAAACCAGTAGGAGCTGCAACAAAACATTGCAGCATGGAGTGCCATGCCTTTTTACAGAATACAGTGGTACCTCGGGTTACATACGCTTCAGATTGCAGACACTTCAGGTTACAGACTCCGCTTACCTAGAAATAGTACCTCAGGTTAAGAACTTTGCTTCAGGATGAGAACAGAAATCATGCTCCTGCGGCGCAGCAGCAGCAGGAGGCCCCATTAGCTAAAGTGGTGCTTCAGGTTAAGAACAGTTTCAGGTTAAGAATACAACCTCCAGAACGAATTAAGTACTTAACCCGAGGTACCACTGTACTCTGTTCTCCCCAAAATTCTATTGCCATTGACCATGCTCAGTTCTCACTGTGCTTTTTTAAAAACCATCTAGGTTTCCCCTCCCCTTAAGATGATTTGTACTTCTTCAACCCTTAGAGCATGCTGATAATTCCCCTTTCTTGTCTCAGTAACTCTGTTTTGATTCCGGTCCTGTTGGCACTCAGCTGCAGAGTTCTCCATTAGAGGGAGTGACAACTCGCACGAAAAACACTTAACAGAATATGGCTAAGTGCTTTTGTTTGGGGGCTCTTTCATAGCTTGAAAGGTTTTGATTTCCATTTGCCAATAGTTCTGGGTTGCTGGTACATAAACCAACAGCACTCCATCCTATTCCGCCCCCCTAAAAATACACTTTTGATTCCATTTGAAAATCTCACCCCAAAAAGCATCTTGGCTGAATGAATAATAATCTAATTCTCGGCGCTTCCTTTCATTCCATCTGCCATTCATTCCCTCTCCCTGAGCACCTATACCAGCCACCAGCACAATGGCTGGATACTGTAGAGGAATTTAAGTTCCATCATATTTGCAAGTCCAATGGCACCTGAAGACTGATTATTAGCCAGGTGGCAGGAAGTCTGCAAGAAAGCTCTGTCTGCAATTCTTTTCTTTTTTTTAACTTGGTTGCTATAGCATGGATCATGTATGCTTTTGACTATCTGGCTAAAGTTCTGTCAAGAGAAAACTTCTGCTTCTACTGATTCATACATTCACATTCATCCCTTGATTGCTAGAACTTCAAGCGACGAGTTGCCATCGTCTTTGGGGCACCTTGTTGCTCTCCCAGTACTTTGAATTGCCACCCATCAGTTTTCTGTACCGCATTTTCCCCTCACTGGAATTTGTTCTGGTTTTGATTGTTTTAGCTGCTGCATTTTATGCTGATTGTAGTTTGTTTTTTGCTGGGCTATCAGCCATTGGGATTTATTTCAGTGTTATAATTTGTTTTTTAACTATACAGGATGGTCTGCAAGTATCATTAAACAATATAAAACAGGAATCAGTCGTGGGATAACAATAATACAACAAGCAATCCTTTTGTGGGCAGAGAATTTAGGGGAAGCATCTCACTACATTTCTTTAGCAGAAAAGTAAATTCTCCAAGTTTTCCTGATGCCCAGCATTCGCACCTCTTATCTCACCCCAGTGCTGTGATGAAGCAGGCCACTGGTAGCTGAATCTTGCCCACCACTCTCAGTCTATGAGATTTTGGCCTCAGGCTGCAATCCTGTGACTTAAAGGTAAAGGTAAAGGTACCCCTGCCCGAACGGGCCAGTCTTGACAGACTCTGGGGTTTGTGCGCCCATCTCACATTTATTGGCCGGGGGCCAGCGCTGTCCGGAGACACTTCCGGGTCACGTGGCCAGCGTGACAACGCTGCTCTGGCGAGCCAGAGCCGCACACGGAACGCCGTTTACCTTCCCGCTGGTAAGCGGTACCTATTTATCTACTTGCCCCCGGGGGTGCTTTCGAACTGCTAGGTTGGCAGGCGCTGGGACCGAGCAGCGGGAGCGCACCCCGCCGCGGGGATTCGAACCGCCGACCTTTTGATCGGCAAGCCCTAGGCGCTGAGGCTTTAGCCCACAGCGCCGCCCGTGACTTACCTGGGAGCAAACCCCTTTGAACTCTATGTGCCATCAAGTCAGCTTTCTGAGGGAAGAACTCTGTGTGAGAAACTGCGCTGTCACCAGTTCTGCTCCTCAGTCTGATCTGGGAGGGAGAAGAATAGCACTTATGGGGAGAGACTGCTCTTTCATCAAACAAAAGGCAGCCAGAACCCGTACGTGACATTGGAGAGGAATTGCTATTCTTCTAGACAGCCCAGATCTGCATAGACAGAACTATATAACTGCACTATAATTATGAACTGAGACTTGAGGAACTTTTGTTTGAGCTTGTTTCCCCCTCCTCCCTCCTATTCCATTCTCCTCTTGCGCCATGTCTCTTAGATCGTGACTGAGCTTAAGGGCAGGGACCGTCTTAGGGTTGATCTGGGATGTAAACGCCATAATTTATTAATATATATATATTTTAAAACTCAGTAAGACTAACATTTGAATACACATGTGTAGAACTGCACTTTGGGGGTACTTTTGTTTTTAGGCGACAGTGCTCACTAATTTCTGCTAAATATGATAAAAGGGACCCCTGACCATTGGGTCCAGTCGTGGATGACTCTGGGGTTGCGGCGCTCATCTTGCTTTATTGGCCGAGGGAACCGGCATACAGCTTCCGGATCATGTGGCCAGCATGACTAAGCCACTTCTGGCGAACCAGAGCAGCGCACAGAAACGCCGTTTACCTTCCTGCCAGAGCGGTACCTATTTATCTACTTGCACTTTGATGTGCTTTTGAACTGCTAGGTTGGCAGGAGCAGGGACCGAGCAACGGGAGCTCACCCTGTCGTGGGGATTTGAACAGCCGGCCTTCTGATCGCCAAGCCCTAGGCTCTGTGGTTTAACCCACAGCATCTTCAAATATCTAAAGGTCTGTCACATGGAGGATGGAGCAAGCTTGGTTTTTCCTCCTCTGAAGGCCAATGGATTCAAGTTACAAGAAAGGAGATTCCAACTAAACATCAGGAAGAACTTTCTGACTGTGGAACAGACACCCTTGGAATGTGGTGCTTCCTTGGAAGTTTTTAAGAAGAGATTTGATGGCCATCTCATGTATGATCTAGTTGAGATTCCTGCATTTCAGGGGTTTGCATGAGGCGACCCATGGAATCTCTTCCCGCTTCCAGCAGTTCTATGATTCTATCACAGTGGAAAGTTGTGTCACATTGTGCAAATTTCCCTCACCTTTTCATCATCTCTCCTGGAACATATCCTTAGATTCACCACCATTATTTAAAGGATAAAGCAGTACTTGTGCTTCTATAAAAACTTTTACTTTGGCAAATTCAAAATATGGTTAAGGAATCCTGGAGAGATCATAGGGCAAATAGGGTGTTTTTTTGTTTTTGAAAGAGAACAGTTTTTCTCATTACAAACCACTGGAGGGGAAAAAATATTAAAAGCCATCCAAATTTCACAGGTTCAGGACATCTGAAATGAACCCAAACACCACTCGTGTTTCTATTGGGTTTTTTGTTTTGTTTTGAAATTCTGAGCTATTAATACATAGTATTTCTTTGTGACTCTTTTATAGACATTATGTCATTGTTCTGCCATGTTTTACTATTGACTAGTGACAGTGTTGCCAGATATTATAATCATGCCATGATGCTATGAATGGAAAATGCTTAAATGTTTTCATGGGGCAGGGTGGCAGTTTGGCTCAACGCAAGCGATCCTGCATAAAAAAAGTTTCTCTTAAAGTATCTGGCATGTTATATAGCACTGCTGCTTCCTAAGGCAGGGCTGGTCAACCTGCAGCCTCCTAGATGTTGCAGGAGAACAATCCCCATCAACCCTGACCAACGGCTGCGGGTGATGGGAGTTGGAGTCCAACAACGTCTGGTGGGCCAAATGTTCCTCATACTTGCCCCAAGAGGACACAGGCAGCTCGGGGAGGGGGGGGGGTCAGCAAATGATTTGTTTGTAGGTGCTGCAACCTGAAAAGCTTTTAACCTGTATGACTGGGGTCTTCTTAAAGTCACTTTAGAGCCTTTTTGGAACAGGGATAGACAGCCTGATGCCCTCCAGAAGATGTGGACACACGTGACAGAGCTTTATAAATTATTTTGATTCATTTTCTTTTTATTTCATAAGAATTCTGCATGGTAGGGTAGGAGAGCTGGAAAAATATCCACATCTGGCAACCAATACGCCCCTTTGGTTTCAGATAGTACATGGGTTGATGAGTCTAAATTTCACACAAATTTCACAGCCCTCTACTGGCTATGATGGCTCACTTACCAGAAATAATGTATTTAGTGTTAACTCCGGAAGTGTGTACTGTACTTGATTGTGACCAAACCAAGTCTCCCGATGTATATTTGGCTCTGGGAGGCTTGGTTTGGTCAGAATCGGGTATACACTTCCAGAGTTAACACTAAATACATTATTTCTGGTAAGTGAGCCACCATAGTCACACTAGAGGGCTGTCAAAATTTGTGTCCCAGGTTTTTTAGACTCATCTACCCATGTAATGTCTGAAACCAAAGAGATGCATTGGTTTACCAGATGTGAAATACATTTGCATTATTTCCAGCTCTGCTACCCCACTAATACTGCTTTTTTGTAATAAAATCTCAATGTGACTTACAACAAGAATAAGACAATAAAATTACCAATATAAAACAATTATTGCAACTATTTAAAACATTTTTAAAAATAATTAAAATCCACAATGAGCTAAAAACCAGATGAAAATGCAGGTGGGTAGTCTACCTGTCTGGATAGACTTGTCCAAACAAAAACGTTTTTTTAGCAACCACTGGGTACAATTGTACCTTGGACGTCGAATGGAATCTGTTCCAGAAGTCCATTCGACTTCAAAAATGTTTGGAAACCAAAGCGTGGCTTCTGATTGGCTCCTGCAGGAAGCTCCTGCAGCCAATCGGAAGCCGTGGAAGCCCCGTCGGACGTTTGGCTTCCAAAAATAGTTTGCAAACCGGAACAGTCACTTCCGGGTTTGCGGCGTTCGGCAGCCAAAATGTCTGAGAACTAAGCTGTTCGAAAACCAAGGTTCGACTGTAATTTTTAAATATGTTGAACATCATTGGATCCAGGACAGAGCCTTGCAGCACCCAGCTTGACACTGTGGCCCTCTACATGATATCTGGTAGGAATATGGCTGCTCTACAGATGGGCTTTTGGTCTGATCCAGTAGGGTCCTTATGTCCATCTGGAGAGGGGCAATTCTCTCCCCAATTCTTCCTCAGCTTAAACAATGGAAAGTTCCTCATCGTCTCCGTAGCCCCCGTCACCATAAACTGCTTACAGTGGGAAAGCCTGGTATCTCCATGTTCCTTCCATCCTGAGACCCCACACCTCATGGATTGAAGGAGACAGATGGCATACCAGACGTCTAGCCGGTGCAAGTGCACTGCACATCACCCTCAGAAGCATGTGTCAAGCAAAGGGCAGGAGTTCACCTTGAGCAGACCTTTCCTACTTCACCTGGGGGATGTTATTGTTTGGGAGGCTCTGAATCCTCTCTCAAATACCGTTAGCATAGCTGAAGCAAATGCATCAAATGCCATCCTCATCTCTGCAGAACTAATGGCTACCAGAAGTTTTCTTGAGCGTATGACATAAAGAGAATGAACTTTGCCTTATCCATCCTTGGAATTCCAATAAAAACAAGAAGTCTCACTTCCTCATAATAGAGGTTGGGGGGTTGAGCAGGGGAGAAAAAGAGGGGGAAACCACACGCTATATACATATGGTGCTGAATGACATGTGAGTGAAATGTGGGAGAACATAAAACAAAATTACAGGAAATGTTACTTGAGGAAACATGTTTTCATACGGCAAGAAAATCGCATATACTAAACCTTCTATTACTCATTATTAGCTAGCTACAGATCTGGTCTACGAAGGAGACACGGGGCCTGCGTGCTGCAGGCAGGGTGAGGGGTGGGATAATAAAAATGACATTTAAAAACATGTGGTGCTAAACCAACAGACCACTACGGTTTGCAATCTGCAAATTGTTTGAAGATATAGAACTGGTTTCGAGTTTCTGGGGACAGCGAGTTGGATCTACGTTAAGCCAGTCACACTTTAGTCCCATCAAATTTATTTATTTATTTATTGTATTTATTACAGTTGCTTATTATACCCCACCACCACCACCACCAAAAGTGACCCAAGGTGACTTAACAGCAAGATAATATACAAAGAAGTAAAATCGCTTAAAATCCAAATGAAAAACAACGTACTGTTTAAAGTTCCTAAAATGTTCATCCAGCTAGACAATAAAAAGGACCATACCCCATTAAAAGATGAGCAGCACAGTGGAAGTTAACTTCACCATCAAAAGCCTGGGGAAATAAATATATATTTGCCTCAGTGTTCGAAATTCGTGAGGTGCCAGGCTCATTTGCACCTTCCAATACTTTGGCCACCTCATGAGAAGAGAAGACTCCCTGGAAAAGACCCTGATGTTGGGAAAGAGAAGGGAACGACAAGGAGAAGGGGACGACAGAGGACGAGATGGTTGGACAGTGTTCTTGAAGCTACCAGCATGAGTTTGACCAAACTGCGGGAGGCAGTGGAAGACAGGAGTGCCTGGTGTGCTCTGGTCCATGGAGCCACGAAGAGTCGGACACGACTAAACGACTAAACAACAACAAAAATCCTCCACTTGCGACCAAGTGAAGATCCCCGGACTGATGTCTGGTACCTGATGTCTCCACCATCTGGAGGTAACCCCAAATTCTAGAATGACTGTAACAAGATTATCAATGCTTGTTCCTTTTAGGTTGGTGGCAGACATACAATTGGTTTTGTGGAAAAGTTGCTCCATTTACAGAATTGTAATCCTGCTGCTATTTAAATTCTATGAGTTGTTTTTTTTCTTCCATTTTAATGTTTTCTTAGACATTATTTATACCAGCCACCTCAAGCTTTGAAAGAGGTGTGTGTATAAATCAGTCATGAAAATGAAAGCATGGTCCTCTATGGGAATTCGTTAGCATATCTCGGCCTGACATGTGCATCTCCGCTGTCAGTTTATGTCATATAAATGCCAGGTATTTTATTTATGTATGCATTTATGCACTGCTTTCCATTAATGAATGAAACGTCCAGCTACACTGAGTGATTATGTTTCTCCAATACTGATGAGCTAATGGAATAATTTATCTCGGCCAATTGAAAGAAAAAAAAGACGGATACAAATCAACCCCTTGTTAACGCAGAACTCACTTCTCTCAAGTGATTGTCAGAGTTTAACTTCTTCTTTTTTCCAAAGCTGAATTTATTAAGCTCTTCTTTCTTGCTTTAAGCTGCTGGTGGGGAACCTTTATATGTCTGGGGGCCACATTCGCTTATGGACAACAGCTGGGAGGACCAGATACCAGTGGAGGCAGAGGCATAAAGTGAAAGAAGCCAAAGGCACAACTAAGCAGGGCAATGGATATGACTCATGCCTTTGTACAGTGGGCTGCATCCCAACTGAAGTGTAGGTGGGTTCCCAAAAGGCAAGACACGGTGATAACAGCAATGGGTGGGATGGGTGTGGGTGTGGGTGCGGTTGGAAGGTGGTTTGCTTGGTTGTTGCTGTTGTTTTGTTTTTGTTGTTTTTAAGGGTTGGCATCCAATTTCGTTGCACTTGTGCAATGCTGCACTAGTGTAATGACAATAAAGAATCTATCTATCTATCTAAGAACTGGACAACAGGGGCAAAGCAACTGCTTATATACATTTCTGAAGGCCTGGGCCACTCCCACTCTCAACGTGATTGGCTGTCTAAACTCCCAAGCTGCGAATCATAACTCAGAGTTTAAGGGCCAATGGCAGTGGCCCAAATCCTGAAAAGTTCTGTGACTGGATATCATGTACCGAATCAGAGCGCAGGGGCTCAGAATCCTTAGTCCAGACTCAAGCTCAGGCAAACACAGACCACTGAATATATAACACCAACTGCACAAAAGTCAGCGGTTTCTGCACTCACATACACTCCTACATCCAGACAAGCAGGAGACATTAATACAGCTTAAGGTTATCTCCAACCACAGAAAAGCACTCAAGTGGGGAGTGGAGCAGGGCTTGGAGAGAGGAGGTGTGGATCACGGAAAGTCCCAAAGCCAGATAGTGGAATTTGGAGGGCCACATTAGACTCCCAGGCTTAAGGTTCACCACCCATCCTTTGCATCTGCAAATGAGAACAGAAAGGGATATGTTAGTGCTGTGCCAAATATGTATTTCTCTATTGCTGCCCTGTAGGTTTGCAGTGGCATCCCAGAGCACCAGCCTACATGACAACACCTCTCTTACTTCCTTCAAATGTCTCCTCCAAACCAGCATTCTTCTGTGGACACAGAATAACGGCTGCCTTATGAGGGGAAAAGCCAAAGGGACAGCGGAATGGCGTTTCCTGAAAGAAGGCATGGCCGGCTTTAACAGTACAGTGGTACCTCAGGTTAAGAACTTAATTCATTCTGGAGGTCCGTTCTTAACCTGAAACTGTTCTTAACCTGAAGCACTACTTTAGCTAATGAGGCCTCCCGCTGCTGTCGTGCTGCCGGAGCACGATTTCTGTTCTCATCCTGAAGCAAAGTTCTTAACCCGAGGTACTATTTCTGGGTTAGCGGAGTCTGTAACCTGAAGCGCCTGTAACATGAAGCGTATGTAACCCGAGGTACCACTGTAACAGGAGCACCCAAAACTGCAGATCCCACTTGTGAGTCACTGCTAGTGAACTAATTCACTTAGTGTAGATTTGTATGTTATCAAAATGGCATTATCCACACACAAACAAACACACACACACACACACACAACGTGATGTCAAGTATATATTATACGGCCAGATGCTGTGTCACTGAGGATAGGAGAAAAAACTGAGAGACCAGAGCAGCACTTTCTCACAAGGGTTTTGCGCTGACATGACAGTGCTTGTGGAGTTCAAAATCAATGCAGCTCCCCGCTACTCAGTTTAAGATGAATCCGCATGTGTTGCAAATGGAATCACATAAATTATACAAGTTGTAAGTAATTCTCTCTCGTGCCTGCTTCTGGCACAGCAGTTAACCATGTACTGACAAAGCACTGCATCTCGGGCCATTCATCCTTGTTTCCCTTCATGTACCTGAAAGGCATAGCTAACATCAGAGTCTACCCAAAGATGCATCTTCTCCTTGCAAACATTTGGTGCTGCAGTGCTGCGGTGGTTTGTTATTATTTATTAAAGTTCTATACCGCCTTCAGCCAGGGCTTTTATATATACAATATAAAAACACAAAAAGCTAACCATCGTAAAAAAACCAAAAATAATACCCCCCCCCCCCCAGTTTAAAAGGCCACATAATTGTTTAGTTAGCCAAAGGCCTGGGAGAAGCGGAATGTTATTGCCTGGCACCTGAATTTATGTCACAGAGGCACCAGGTGAGTCACTGTTGAAGGAGAGAGGGATGTGAAACAGCTCTGCACACCTGGGATCATAGACCTTCCAAGTGTCCCTATTTTCTAGGGGCATCCCTGATTTAGAGAACCTTTCCCAGTTTCTGATTTGATCCCAAAATGTCCCACTTTTCCTTAGGATGTCCCTGTTTTCACTGGAGAAATGTTGGAGGGTATGGAGTTATCCAACCCCCAGAGACGTCTAAAGGCAATCCCGTATAGGGAATTATTTTTTAAAAAAATGTTTAATGTTTTAAATATGTTGGAAGCTGCCCAGAGTGGCTGGGGCAACCCAGTAAGATGCGAAGGGGTATAAATAGTAAAATTATCGTTATGGAATGGGACGTCCCTTTTTTCATTGGAGAAATGTTGGAGGGTATGGGATGGGGATTCTGTGCCCACCTGCCAGCTGATTCCCATCTGAAATGTACATTTAAAGCAGTGCCTTACTCCTTTATACAGCCATGACTTCTCCTGAAGAATCCTGGGGTCTGGAGTTTGTTAAGGGTGCTGAGAGGTGTCAGGGCACCCCTATACTCCTCACTGAGCTACAAGTCCCACAGCGGTGGAACAATCAATCCCTTTTCCCAAGGAACTCTGGGAATTGTATACCTGTGAGGCAAATGGGGTTCTCCTAACAACCCTGCAGAAAGTAAAAGTATGTAAACTTAAAGGACCCCTGGACAGTTAAGTGCAACTGAATTTGACTATGGGGTGCAGCATTCATGTATGCTTTCAGGTCAAGGGAGCCGACGTTTGTCCACAGACAGCTTTTCCAGGTCATGTGGCCAGCATGACTAAACTGCTTCTGACACAATGGGACACCGTGACGAAAGCCAGAGCACACGGAAACACTGTCTACCTTCCCACCACAGCGGTACCTATTTATTTACTTGCACTGGTATGCTTTCAAACAGCCAGGTTGGCAGGAGCTGGGACAGAGCAACAGGAGCTGACCCCGTCGCACAGATTCATAATGCCAACCTTATGATTGGCAAGCCCAAGAAGCTCAGTGGTTTAGACCACAGAGCCACCCGCATCCTGATGTAAAAGTATGCAATTCACATTCAGCAGTGAGGCTTTGGGGAAGAAGAGGGGAGTATTTGCATTTAAAAGAATGAACCCTTGTGCCAGTTTCTTCCTATTAGCCTCACTGAGGCAGCATCCACCTCAAGAACACTGGGGGTTTTCGTTTACCTCTCACAGAGCTACAGTCCCGACACCCTTAACAAACAGCAGTTCCCAGTAATTTTGGGGGGTGATGTGCTTTAAATGTGTGATGTGCACCCAGCCTCATGCTTACATATCTTAAGAAACAGCTCTTTTTGCTATCACTGTAGCATGACAAATATATCTCCTTTATAAACTGCTTAATCAAAGATATTTCTAAATGGTGGACTTTACTTAAAACCCATCTAAGCTCCCCAAAACTATACACATAAAATAATTATCTTTAAAACAGATCAAAGCAGTAAAATTTTAAAAACAAATATAGGTAAGTAAATTGTGTGTGTGGCTAGGCTTGCTGATTTTTTTTTTAATGGTTTTCAACAGGTGTCTAAGGCAATATAGAGAGGAAGCTTGCCTAACTAGCAGGTAGGGGTTCCCATATAAATTAGATAAATCCTTTTATGCAAATATGCAAGAGGACAAGAGGTCTCATACTCAGAACCTGCACTCCTCATACCCAAAAGATAATTCTTGCACTTTGGGCAACCATGTCATGTGCTCATGGGGACGGGCCATTAGTAGAGTATTTGCTTTGTGTTATGTACTGAAGTTCTCACCCTGGGCCAGCAGGGGGATACTGTAGATAGTTTTCACTCAGGTCCACATATGCAAATAAGTGACGTTCAGTGATTGGATAGTTACAGAAAGTTGTTACAGTTGCGTTGTAGTGGAGCTCTGTAGTAGCAGGCTGGCTGAACCCTTCAGTTCAGTTCTGTTCTGGCCTGTGAATAAACAAGAGGTGTTTGAAGAATCACTGTGTCGTCTGATATGTTCACCCACAATGTAACACTTGCATAAGAAGACCCTGGGTCTCCAATCCCTGGCATCTCCACAGAGGGATAAGAGAGAGAGACCCCTCTCCAAAATCCCGAAGAGTTTCTGCCAGTTCACAGAGACAACATTGAGCTGGAGGAATCAGTGGTGTGAGCTGGCATGAGGCAGGTGTGTTCCTAGAGGCTAGCACCTGACACTGCCTTAATAAAGTGCGGCAAAAAAAAAATATGGCCCATATTGGCAAGCTTATTGGAACACACTAAGATGGTGGAGCATTGAATGCCAACATACTCTCCTTCTTCTCCCTCCCTGTTCAAGCATGTGTGATGCCAGGAAGGAAATTCAGGCAAAGTATTATTAGATATATAAAAATATGACAAGACCACCATGCAAGGGAGTAAGTTTACATGTGAAACTTGTCCTTTTAATAAAGCCACTGTAGAGAGATTTGTAATTAGGATAAAGCCATTTCAAACAAACCCGCCCATAATATTGAGGATCTCCATAATGCATGTTGATAGGCTTTTGATTTGTGATTTTGAAATGTGCTAGAATAATATACAACAAGCCGGCGAACAATGGCGGAATTGTTCAAAGGATACAAGGGAAACGTATTTGAGAAAGTCAAGCAATGCCTCAGGATCCTGACGGAAAACAAGCTTAAACAGAAAGTGATCTAACAGAAAAGTCTAGATGGAAAGAATATTAATTTTCTTTGCCTTGGCATTCCTCATGACACATCACCTCACAAGTTGTTCATATTAAATTAATAAGCTTCAAACCAGCCATACCTCAGGTTTGTGTTGACAGGCCTTTTCTATAGGTATGCCAGACTAGAGAATATATGCAGTTTTGGAATGCCTTTTTGGTCACCAACGGCTTGCAGTATTTAATCTGCACCTAACACATTTTCCCCGCTGCCATCATTTACTGCTATATTTACATGTGCAGGTGTCGCCAACCTTTTTAGACCTGTGGGCACATTTGGAAACTGTGGGCACTGTCACAGGCACTACACACACCACAACCAAAGCGCACACCACAACTTTGTGCTTGGTCCGGAAACTGCAGTTAGCAAAAGTATTCGGACAAGAGCAAGATCCTGCCAACATATTTACACCTCTGTTCAGATACCTGCACGGGCTGCAAATTTGTTACCGGGCCTTTTTCTCTCCTGGTTTTTTTTAATAGAACTGTAGGAATTGCAAACGCCTTCTGTCAGAAGAACTGCTGCTAAATCCAAAAGGTGAGTTTAAATAGGATGGTAGCATTTATTTATTTATTTATTTAATCACTGTTCATGTTGCATACTACATTGCTGTGCAGAGGAATAAAACATATTAAACAATTTAATGCAATAAAAATCCACAAAACAATAAAACACAGCAGTGATCCAAGGCAAAATAGAACATGATGTTATATGCTGGAATAAAAAAAACACACAGCAAAAGCTTCAAAACATGCATTTCCAAAGATATTTCCCATCAAAATATGCTTGTTAAAATGATGCTTTTGTTTGAGCTGAGAACTGAATTGGAAAAGTCTGGAAGCCCAGGTGCCCAAGTTTCTCTCTTCACTTCAGTCCAGGAGACGCGGATCAGGGAATATTGGAAGTCACAAAGCCTAAATTTCCTCAAGCATTCCTTTCCTGGGTTTTTGTTATTGTATTTAGCAATATTTATACACCACTTAATTTAAAAAAACAACAACTTCTAAGCTGTTAACCTAATATTATAAAATATTCATTAAAATATAGTGATAAAAACAGACTTTTTTTAAAATGGGCCAAATATAATAATCAAAACAGCTATGAGCTGAGTCCCTCTTTCAATATTCCCACTACATTGAAGTCTAAAGCTGGATCTACATCAATCTTTAAAACGCTATGAGAACAATATTAGATGCAACGTTCTATAATGTTTAACATGCATTTTCCCTCTGCTGGTGGCTAGCTGCTCTGCAGCCCCCTCCCTTGTCACATTTTAACAATGCATTGTTGATGTTATAAACTGCGAGTGTAGATCTGCCCTGGGTTATTTTACCACCAGAAGGAGGGCGTTGTCACTGGCTGCAGAACTCCCTCTCAAGAGAAGCTCAGATATCAATATAGGAATAAGTAAAATAAATAATTCTTATACTAACAACCTTGTACTTGATGTTGCTCAAGAATTCTAATGAAAAAAATCAGTGCGGTTTTGAAACCAGTGGTTATTGGAATCCCCCTTGAGACTCTTGCAGTGGGCTTTGAAAGGTCTGCATTGGAGCCAGTGTGTGCTGGAACATGGAGGGCAGACCTTGCATATGTGCCTCCCCACTCCTTCCCCTGAATAGGGCTTTTGTGGTTTCACCTGAGGCCTGAAGAAGGAACTTGTCATTTAAGCACTCCTCACAAGCTCATTTTCCAAGTGAGAATGAAACTGGTTTTGACTTCATGGGAATGGTTTAACAAACCAGAAAGTCTCCTCTGAAGCTGGATATGTGAAAGGAGATGGGATAGGAAGGGAGAAACATTTGAGGTTTAAGGTGCTGGTTTAAACCTTTAAAGCCCTATACGGCCTAGGACCCTCGTACCTACGGGACCATCTCTCCTGGTATGTCCCACAGAGGACCTTATGGTCTTCAAACAAAAACATCTTGGAGGTCCCGGGACCCAGGGAGGTTAGGCTGGCCTCAACCAGAGCCAGGGCTTTTTCAACCATGGCCCCGTTCTGGTGGAACGCTCTGTCACAAGAGACTAGGGCCCTGCGGGACATGACATCTTTCTGCAGGGCCTGCAAGACAGAGCTGTTCCACCAGGCCTTTGGCCAAGGCACAGCCTGACCCCCTCCTTTGGTAATCCTCATAGAACTCTAGCCCAATGGTTGCCATTAATTTAATTCTGAATTGATTTTAGAATGAATTGATTTTAGAATGTATTTTAATTAATCAATTGTGATTTTATGTAAACAGTGTTACTTTTATTGTTGTTAGCTGCTCTGAGCCCGGCTTCAGCTGGGGAGGGCAGGATATGAATAAAAATTTATTACCATTATTATTATTATGCCTGCTTCAACAAACCACGGTTTCTTGGACTGAGAACCAGTGGCGTACGAAGGCAGGGGCGAGGGGGACAGGACGCCCCGAGTGCCTCCCTGGGGGGGTGTGACAAGATGGCCCGCTGCCTCCCCCCCAGCTGTAGAGCAGCCGAGGGTGCATAAACTATATCCATATGGGCTGCCGCACATGCGCAGTCCCGCCCCGAGTGCCAGTGTGGTGTAGTGGTTAAGAGCGGTAGTCTCGTAATCTGGGGAACCAGGTTCGCGTCTCCGCTCCTCCACATGCAGCTGCTGGGTGACCTTGGGCCAGTCACACTTCTCTGAAGTCTCTCAGCCCCACTCACCTCACAGAGTGTTTGTTGTGGGGGAGGAAGGGAAAGGAGAATGTTAGCCGCTTTGAGACTCCTTAAAGGGAGTGAAAGGTGGGATATCAAATCCAAACTCTTCTTCTTCCTCCGCCACATGGCGTCTGAACCAAGCCACATTGTCTTAATTGGGGCTTTAGTTTTAGATCTGCAAAAGACAATTTGGTCATTAAGGCACTTGTAATATATGCAGTAGCTGTATACTTTTTTCTTCCTTCCAAAGTCTCTCTTGCTTTAACAGCATTCATGTGTAACACGAAAGTGCAAGAGAGAAAGATACGTGATACGTTTCCTAGGACTGCGAATGAAAACGCTGTTAAGATTCCTTGATTTCCCTCAGCCATTGTCTGCTTGAGAGCCCAAGAAATAAATTCTCACCTAGAATGTATGGAGCTGATTTTGCGTCAAACTTAATTTTCGCTCAAGAATTTAGGAGTATTCCCCCACATTACTGTTGAACAATGAAGAATTTTAAAAGGAGGTTAAGAGATCAGGATCCCTCCCTAGGTTCCTCCAGAAACACATGACTGCATTTGAAAGCTAAAGGTGGAAGAAAAGAAAAAAAAACCTTGTCAAATTTGGGAGTATCCTGTCAGCTATAATTAGAGGTGCCAACTACTGACAAAAAGCAGCTTTGCATGAAACTTCTCCATGGAAACAAAGAAGCTTTGCAAAGAAGGTGTCAAAAAGCAAGAGGGTTTTTTTCTTTCTTTCTTCCTTTCCTTGAGCTTTGGAGCAACAATTCCTTCAATAAGAATAATGGAAATTCAGCATAAGTATTGAAGGTTTGGCTTTACAGTTAATTCGACAGCTACTGCATTTGATTTCTCTTCAATATCACAAAAATCTACAAGTGATACCTCACAAAGCCTTACAATCTCTACACATAGGAGGGGATGAGAATTATTTACCACAGAGACCACAGTTTTAACACCTTGTGTCTGGTCAGATCCACTTTTACTACACCTACTCCTGATATGTGGCTCAAGAGGGCATTCTTATTCTGATTCTGATTTTGATCCTTATTTAAATTTGTATACTGCCCTACTCCTGATATGTGGCTCCACGAGGGCATTCTTATTATTATTGATATTCTTATTTAAATTTGTATACTGCCCTATACTAGCAGGTCTCAGGGTGGTTCGCAACAATATAAAAATACAAAATGCATAATAAAACCAAAACCAAGAACAACCCAATAATCCCCCTTTCCCTGAGTAATGGAGCCCTCAGGCTGAACAAGGTTTCCTACAATACCACAGCCCGTCCGCGCTATACATTTACAGCAGTATTATACCACTTTAAACCACCATGGCTTCCCCCAAAGAATCCTGGGAAATTTGTAATTTGTTAAGGGCGCTGAGAATTTTTAGAAGACCCCTATTGACCTCCCAGAGTGCTTTAACAATCAACCTTTTTCCCCAGAGAACTCTAGGAAGTGGAGCTCTTTGAGGGGGCAGGGGATCTCAAAAAGCTATTCACTTGGGAAAGCATTCCACCGTCTAAAGCAACCAAACGACAGCTTTAAAACATAATATGACTTTAAAGGGGATTAGACAGGTTTATGCTGCTGCTGCTAGCCAGCCTATCTGTCAATTTCACTAGGATCTCACCCATCTTACAAGGAGGTCAGTGTGCAGTGCATAAAAGTTTCCTCGTGTTCTTCTCACACCTGCCCTGTGAGGTAGGCCAGGCTGAGTAACCATAATTCCCAATTGCACTTATTACCAGATAAGCAGTACAGGATTTCAGCCTTACAGTGAGATCCGCTGAATCGCTACTTCAAAATAAACACCGTTAAGTTCTATGAGACTTACTTCCAGGTATGTATGCATACCAGGAGTGGAAAACCTTTTATTTTCAATGATTTCAGCATCCTATGCATGCTTACCTGGAAGTAAGTCTTATTGAACTTAATTGGACATTTTTCGGAGTAAACATGCGTAGGATTGCACTGTTCGATATTCAGTTTTAGCAACAGAATCAGGAGTGTGGGAAAAGGTTTGGAAAGAAAAAAGTGTCAGCAATTTAGAAACATATTGTTAATCAAACTGACTCATGCTAATGGTATTGAGTCACTTCCCATGGGATTTATATCAATGGATATACAAACAATGCGAAGAGGAAATTGTGTTAAACTTTCGAGTTCCCAGCATTCTAAGAGTCTGGGGTTCAGGTTAACTGTAAAATGGGAGTTGGAGACCAAGACTCAACAAAGTCTCCAATTTGCCCTACAGGTATAATCATTATTTTTCCATGAACAGTTTTTGAACTCTTCTACCACTTTTTGCTTGTTTTCTCTTTTGGGAGGCCCGGCCCTTCCTCAGGCTCCAAAAATTATGCTTTGCAGAGATAAAGTCATCATAACACATCTGTTAGACCGTAGATAGCAAGTCATTGATCTGCAAGATGACTTCATAGAGATTTTTTCCCACTTGGTTATTGCTCCTTTATGAGAGGAGGAAAAATAATTCTGCAATCAGTAGGGGTGTTTTAGGGGTGATTTTTTATTTATTTGTATTTTTGGTAATTGAGTCTTGCAGTTATCCCAATGCTTGGAATTAACTGGTTTGGTTTAATAAAGTTCACTGAATTATTTCAAAAATCTCAGAGCTGTACCTGAAAGCAGTTCTCCTAATTGCTGGGTGAAATGTGTGTTTTGGGGTAGATGAACAATTTCTAAATCATCTTCAAGTTACAAACCCTTCACCCTGAGGTCCCAGCAGGGGGAAGTTACAATATTAAAACACAATAATAAAACTTTTAAAGCAACTTACAATCACAAAAAATAAGTTGGGTGCTAAAAATATATTCCTCAAGTGTTAAAAGGTAGTGTAAAGAGCTACACCTTCTGCTGATTAATTCTTATTATAAAATTAAAGTTAGTTAATTCTATTAAATTGGTTTTTTAATTCTTTAAACTCTTTGGGCCTTTAAAGATCATAATTGTTGGGATAAATAAATAAAAACAATTATAATAATAAAATAAAATAAACTATAAATTAAACTAAAATACTGAACAATAAATTAACAATTCACTTCCCAATGTTTAGATGTTTTCTTAATCTCCTTAAGTATATTTTATACTTTGGCAAAGCGGCTTGTAACGTTCTGAATGCAGGAAAAATGAACTGGAATTGAACTGTGAACTGAACATGAACTGAACTAGTTCATCTTGTAAAGGGATGGCCATGAACTGGAACTGATTCATTTTGGGATGTGCTGAACTACAACTAGTCCTTTTTTAAAATGAACTTTCCAAGCTCTGAATTATTCACAAATATTATTCAAAGAGGACTGCCTTTAAAATGTTATATTTCTGAACAAATCTTGTCCATGCTTTGGAGACCTGTTGTAATTTTTTTAATGCCAGAAATAAAATGGGGAGCAGAGAACTTTTTAGTTTTTGTTATGTTGAGGTAGCTTCAGACTTTACCTTATGCCTCCTCATGGTATTGCAATGTTTTTGAGGGCTTCTCCATGAGACCTGCTAATTGAACCTTTTATCCTGGTTTGCTTACACAAAGCTTATGCAGTGGTTAGTCTATACTGGTTCTTTAATGAGCATTTGTTCTGATTTGTTTGTAGGAAGTTTATACAATAATGAGTATATAAATTCTGATTTGTTTGCATGGTGTTTTTATGTCTTCCTGTTAATCCTTTCTTCATTCCACATTTTTCAGTGCATTTCCCTATGACATTCCTAACCACAAAAAAATCACTTTTTTAAAAAAAAGGATTTGTTGTGACAAAGCACTTTAATATACTTCAATAGCAGAAAGCTAAATTTCTGGTATGGAATTGAATTCATCTTGCAAAATACTGACAGCCTGGGAGAGACGTTGTTGTTGTTGTTGTTGTTTTAGAACCCCAGTTAAGGGAATCATGTGCAAAGCACACGTTTTCAAATAGGGTTCCTGATCCAGCAGGAAAATGGTGTTTCCTTAGGCTGCAATCCCTTACATCTGCAAGGAAGTAAGCTCCATAGCATGCAGTGGACTTACTCTCAGAGAAACACACATGACATTGTGCCCTTGGGCTGCTGCCCTGCATGCTCTTGGCTGGGAGTAAGACCCATTGAGCTCAGTGGGAATTACTTTTGAGTAGGCATGCACAGGATTGCACTGTTCTAGAACACCTGCATATGACAGCTTCCTGTTGATTTACGAGTCCCACCATTTTGAAAACAGCTTGGTTCCCCATTACTTGGAGAGGACGAGAACTAATTCAGGGACTGCTATAAAACAGAGAGTGCACGAGGCTCTCTTAAGAACAAAGTGTGTGTGGCCAAATGGAAAGCTCCACTAAAGCCAGTAAGCTTCAGTCTTGTTCGTGGCCTTAATCCATTCCTTGATTAATGTCACATTTAACCTGGATTATGGCTGTGGTTATGAAGTGCTTTAAACAAAAACCAGACCGAAATGGAGAAATAGCTTACCCAAGCCACTGTGCTGTCTAAACACCAGAAGATTGGAGATATTGGCATAGAACTACGTGCTACTTATTTTATATTTACTTATGCACATGCTTTTCTGCCACACCAGCAGGTAAATATATATTCAATCACTCCATGATATCCCATGCTTTCAGTCCCTCAGTCCTCCTAGATAAGGGATGGGGAAACCTTTGGCCCTGGGAGCCAAATGTAGCCTTATATGAAGAATGGGGAACCTGTGGCCCTCCAGATGTTTGTTAGACACCAGATCCTAGTCACCATTGCCAATAGTCAGGGGGTAATGGGAATTGTAGTCCTGCAACATCTGGGGGACCACACCGAATCATTTTCAGAGGAGGGAGAGAGGAAGCATATAATAACAACAACAACAACAACAACAACAACAACAACAACAACAACAACATTGGATACTGATAAATTCTGAAGTTACAGGAGCAAGAAAGTTCAGTTCAGCATATGAGTAGAATCAGGAGAAATTGTGCAATTTGTTAATAATTGGGTTTGGCTTTCTGTAGTGTAGTTCCAATCTTTATTTGATTAATGTGAGTCTTTCTAGCATCACTGAATTCTTGTTTCATTTCTTTTCAAATACCCAGGCCTTTAAAACATGATAATGGAATTAAAAATGCTGTTGACATTCTTTTTTTTGGGGGGGGTGCTATGTTTTGTTTTGGTTTTTTTACTTCAGTTAGGCTTTATTTCCATTTCAAAGCTGAATGTAAATATCAAAACCAGCAATACATCTGCTTTGTCTGTTCTTTCTGCCATGTATTATTTCCTGAATGAAATGTATGAACATGTCAAGGGTCATCTGGGGATAGCAAATGCCTGCCGTATGTTAACCCAGTTGATGTGTATGGACCTGAAATCGTTGCAATGCACAGTTTTAAACAAGCACATGACTCTGTGAGAAAGAGTCACTATGACAAGTTTCATCTCTCCTCTGTTTGGGGACTTTAATAAATGCCAATGCGTTAGTTGTTCAGA
Source organism: Podarcis vaucheri (assembly GCF_965113315.1). NCBI lineage: Eukaryota > Metazoa > Chordata > Lepidosauria > Squamata > Lacertidae > Podarcis > Podarcis vaucheri. Next base: position 26,295,241 of record NC_138762.1, on the reverse strand, counting down.
ACCAGAAGTTATGAAAAATTTGAGTCTCATCTTATGACAAGAGCACTAAGCAGTCCTGGTCCCATTCCTGACATCCCAGGCAGGTTCTCTTATTCTTGTAAGATCTGCAGTGCTTTTATGAAAACAGAGCATATATACACACTCAAATGCACCTATCAACACAGAACAACTTTAGTTCCCAAATGGTTTAGCAAAACAGTCCACCAGTCAGCATGGAAAGAAACAGTGCTCTTTACTAGGGATGGAGGAGAAATTCAATACAGTTCAATACAGTTCATATGCTAAGGCGAACCTACATAATCCGCACTTTCTAGACTGATTTGCAAACAAAAATGCTCCTGTCCTTTGAAAATCGCAATTCTCAAAATTTGATGATGCAGTCCTCCAACCTAATAATGCATACAAAAATGGGTATATTAGGGGAAATGTGCATAAAATGTGCATGTCTTTTTGAAAGTAATACACAAAATGCATTATATTAGTGGGTATTTGCTTTGCAAAAATGTATGTTAGGCAAAATTTCTTTTAAATGTGGCTATTAGGAGAAGCTTGCACTAAAATGTTGATTGGTTTCTATGAGATTTTAAAAAATCTCAAACTGACACGGAAATGTGGAGAACTGAATGACATTTGGAAAAAGGAGAAAAGGAGAAAAAACTGAAATTGACAAATTCACCCGTCCCTACTCTCTGCGTAGGACAAAACAGGTATTGGATAAAGCACGATGAGCAGATGCCCAAGACTGCCATCATATGCACATTTGAGAGAAGGTGAATTTAGTGAGACTTACACCCTCAGGAAACATGAAAAGGACCAGGCTGTAAGAGATGTTGTGAGCACACAGTTTTCAATTATGAGATCCAGATATCGAAGGAAATTCTAAAGTAGTGAGTTTTATGCACCACAACTGTTTGTCATATCATTTGCATTGTATAATTCCTGGATTAGTGTGTTCAGAATAGGAATGGTCAGATCAAGATAATTCCGGATTGCGCCACTTTTGCATGTGTTCATTATTAAGTCTGTTTCCACATTATTAGTATGTAATATTCAGAGAAGAGCAAGATGTGATGGACAGGGATGTTTTGATCTGTTTTGATCTGTATACTAGTCCAGAAAGTTTGGATTAGGTCAGCTCATAAGGCAATATGAACAAACCAAATCCCACATGCACCCCTGGTTGGGAAGAATGGCACAGCCAAATAATAATAACAACAGTAACAATAACAGCAAAAACCAATCAGTGCTAGTTTAAGGGTTGCCCTACTATTTCATTCCTGGAGTGAATCATGTCTCTGTTTTCACTAGATCATATGCTGATTGTCAGGATAGATTAATTTTTATATGTTTTTTTCTTTCATCTCAGTTGCAATGCTTTTAATAATGTTCAACTGTTTTTATCACTATGTTATGATTTTCTGGCTTCGATTAAAATAAAGCAACTGTCAAAAGATTTAGCCAAGGTTTAGGGAAATGCAGTCTTTTATCAGCTATTGATTTATTTTCTGTCATTGCTGCTAAGGGACAGACACATATCAGTTTGATTGATGACTACATATTGATATTATGAGTTTTGAATCTTTCTTGTTTGCAGTTGAGCTTGAACTAATATTAACCTTTTCTTAAAATCAGACAGCATTTCTTGTACCTTTTCTCCATTCGCATCATGGGAAGGACACACTGGATGGGATTCAGCTGAATAGTCCCACAAGCATAAGCTCATGCAGGACTTCTGCTCATAGCTGTCAACGTTTTCCTTTTTTAAAGGGAAATTCCCTTATTCCGCATAGGATTCCTAGCAAGAAAAGGGAAAAGTTGACAGCTATGCTTCTGCTAGTGCAATGAGGCTCTCCCCACTTTCTTCATCCTGTCTCCCCACCCCGCCCCCGCCCGGGGAAATAGATCAGAGGGGCTGGGGGAACCCTCAGAATAGCACACTTGCTCTGATGCTATGTTGAATTCCTCCCACTTCCAAATGGGTTAAATCTAATGCTAGTCCTATTCAGAGCAGACCTATTTAAATAAATAAGCATGACTAACTGAGCTCCATTCATTTTAGTAGGTACAGTGGTACCTCGGGTTAAGAACTTAATTCATTCCAGAGGTCCGTTCTTAACCTGAATCTGTTCTTAACCTGAAGCACCACTTTAGCTAACAGGGCCTTCTGCTGCCACCGTGCCACTGGAGCACAATTTCTGTTCTCATCCTGAAGCAAAATTCTTAACCCGAGGTAATATTTCTGGGTTAGCGGAGTCTGTAACCTGAAGAGTATGTAACCTGAAGCGTATGTAACCCAAAGTACCACTGTATTATCTCAATCCAGCAGAAGATGAATCTCTACTGCCTGTTCTGCCTTTCGACTGATTCAGAGCACCTCTTTCTTGTCTGGGTTGAGTTTCAATTTGTTCACCCTCATTCAGACCATTACTGATGACAGACATATACACTCTCTCTCTCTCTCTCTCTCTCTCTCTCTATATATATATATACTACAAACATACATAAAACAATTATTTAAATAGGTGCCTGGAATGAGTTAGTCCTTCTGCAACACATGCACAGATTTCAGAGACTAGAGCCAGAGGACAGATTATGCGGAATGAAGAAGTTGGCTGAAGTATTAAAATTCCACATCAGGCTACAGTGGAGTCCATGTGTGTCATATATTGGAATGCTCTACTGCCTTTTTTCTTTTTAAAGTCCAGTTTGTGCATCAGAGAGATATGTTGTGCTTAACCCTCTCCCTGATATATTAGTTGGGTTTTGTTTGTTTTTTAAAGTTGAATAGTATCCTAAAATAGGATACTGGTATTCCCACTGACATATACCTATAAAGCATTTGGAGCAAATGTGTGTGGGCTTAGTGAAAAGTGAGTGTGGTGATACACCAGGCCCCACCCTCTATGTCCTCAAACAGGCTGGCTCCCTTCGGACTATTCTGCATCGGGAGGAAGGCCTGTATGGAGATTTTCATCACAATTATCTGGACGTTCTTAGAATTCACCACATGATTTGGAACCCTATTCAAGCAGGGCTCCCAATCAGAATTGAGGTTCTAGGCCAAGGGGTAGGGACCTGCAAGTCTCCAGATCCTCTGACTCCCTACTAATATGGCCCAAGATGCGGGATGTTGGGAGTTGAGTCCATCCACATCTGAAGCTGCTTTTAGATGAGTGGGCTTAAAATCTCCCCCTCAAGTGCTTTTTGTATCCTTAAACTCTAATAATGCTTCTCGCTCACCTGTACGGAGGGAAACATGTGCATCTTTCACCTGGTTGGAATGTAGCCGGCTATATTATTATTTATAATTATTATTATTATTACAATTAGTTTTTTAACTGCCTTCCGGACCACTGCATCAAGATGACTTACAAGCAAGAAAATTTTAAAAAAACCTTGTGGTAAAGCTGGGAAAGCTGGAACAAAAAAGGCCTTCAACCATTTTCTGAATGTGAACACTTGTTGTACCTCAACAGAAATTCTATTCCAATAGGCAGCCACTTTAAAAAAACACAAACCCTGCTCTGAGTTACTCTGGTGCAGGCTCTGAGATCTTCAGAACTTGCAAGAGAAACTCTCTCATAGAACACAGTGATCTACCAGGCGCATAAGGGATAAGTCAGCCTCTCAAGCAATTTGGTCCTGAACTGTAGAGGGACTTATATGATATTACAGGCATTTTGTGGCATTTTGGTGTCACTTCCAAGCTCGGCTGATGCGTGCATGCGCAGTGGCGCACATATTGGACACACCTAAAATGGTTGTTGTCTGTACCAACATCTTGACAAGCATAAGAATCAGTGTTGCTCTGCTCATTCTTGGCTTTGATTTACACACTTGTGCCCGTCTGATCTCACCCACTCTGGCATGTTGTCCATCGAAGGTTGCCCATGCGGGAATGCAGACCTCAACCTGAAAACGCTTGCCATTTGTTTTGAAAATCCATAGCTACATCATATTGCAACTCCAGAACTGGATCTTTTTTTAGAAACTATGCAATCTTTTGTGTGTGAGGGGGGGGGAGGAGCTTGTGGTTTGTTGAGAAGAGGAGCATGGGCTAAGAAGATTTTTGACCTATAAGATGCCTCTCATCGTCTCATCCCAAAAGATGCTGGCAAAGTGAGCCGGGGAGAAAGGTAATGGAAGGCTTCCCAAGCAGCCCCAAAAACACAGAACATCTGGTCTTTACTTAGCATGAGAGGGAGAGAGGAAACCACAGCGAAGCTTACCACAAGATAAGAATACTCTGTGCGAATGTGTGAACAAGTCTTCGGATGACAAGTGAGGAATGAGAAGCATAAACAGTGTTGGGAGATTATGAAATGTTTAATGGTTGCCTGTGTGAACTTCTCGAATTAAAAAAAAAAGTTATTGCAAAATGTTTCTTTTTATTTACAAATGTATTGATATGAAATTTTAACAACCCCAGAAACTATTAAGAAGCATCTAGAGGGAGAGAGTAGCAGTCTACTCCCCACCACCAAATGTTTGGCAGTGAAAGAGCTGTGGAATTGGAAGGAGTCTGGGCTTTCAGACAAGTGCCTGTTGGCTGTCCTGTCCTAAGAAAGCTGTTTACTGGCAAGGATACACACACAGAGTGAAGACTTTGCTCACTTTCCCACCAAGGTTCCCTCCCGCTCATAATTTTTTAGAAGTAATTTAGGACCACAAGTTCAAACATAAATTACTGCAAAACTTAAAAGGACTACATCTATATTTCTCTTTTCTCACTGTCTCTCCCACACTACTTCTGCCACAGACAGACTACATCTACACACACATTTAAAACATTCCCCCATCATGCATCACTCACTCTCTGACATTTATTCAGGGCCCCAGGCTGCAGGACCCAAACCTCTGCCCTGAAGTGTGGCCCTAAAAGTGTCACTTTCAATCTGCTGGGGCTGCCACCGCTGCATACCTGCCTGCTATTCTGCTGTTAAAGCACTGCTGCTGCTGCTATCATTGGTTCTGCTGCTCCTGCCTTGTTCTGAACAATCCTAATCCATTTAGGGGACACAGGTGGTGCTGTGGTCTAAACCACAGAGCCTAGGACTTGCCGATCAGAAGGTCGGCGGTTCGAATCCCCGCGACAGGGTGAGCACCCATTGCTCGGTCCCTGCTACTGCCCACCTAGCAGTTCAAAAGCACGTCAAAGTGCAAGTAGATAAATAGGTACCGCTCCGGTGGGAAGGTAAACAGCGTTTACGTGCGCTGCTCTGGTTTGCCAGAAGCGGCTTAGTCATGCTGGCCACATGACCCGGAAGCTGTACGCCGGCTCCCTCGGCCAGTAAAGTGAGATGACCGCTGCAACCCCAGAGTCGTCCGTGACTGGACCTAACAGTCAGGGGTCCCTTTACCTTTGCCTAATCCATTTAGGGCATGAGGAAGAAGGCTTTTGCATGCATATTGACAGCTTAGACATCTTGTGTAGGGATAGGCAGAAGGAAAATTGGGTTCTGCTAGTCCCGATCTACTAGTACAGGGGTCTGCAACCTTTAAGACAAAAAGAGCCACTTGGACCCATTTCCGAAGAAAAAAAAACCTGGGAGCCGCAAAACCATTGCGACATTTAAAGCATGCGCGCTGCTGCCCTCCGATCTGACAGCAGGCGGGAAGGTGACATCGGGACGGTGTGTGACTAACGCACGCACCGCCCCCATGCGACGTCACAGCCAGTACAGCGCCCGCCACAGTGGGGAGTGTCGGGGCGCACAATGCGCCTCCTCGCCTCGCTAGTATCCACCCCGGAGCCGCGGCAAAGGTGTAAAAGAGCCACATGCGGCTCCAGAGCCGCGGGTTGCAGACCCCTGTACTAGTAGATCTCTGGGAGATTTGTGGCAGATCAACAACGTTTTCTGACTCCCTAACCACAGAAACAACTAAAAGTGTTCCTCTCTCCTCCTAAATGAAGAAGATACCAGAAATGAAGAAACCAGGGGAGTGGATTTTTTGTCTCGGTTCTGACAGTGGAAACAAATTTGTAGGCTAATATTATGCTCAGAGACACCCTTCTCCTTTCCTGCTATGCACCTGAGCTCGCATTTTGCACTTGGCTCCACCTTGGGGTTCAAGCTTTCAAAAAACCCACAACAGATTAGATCGAACAAGTCTGCAGTCTTACCAGTTCTAATCTAGTGGAATTCTACAGCGGTAAGGGAGCATAAAGTGTAGCGTGACTGTTTAGGCATCTGCTGAAACAGAGGAAATACATCAACGAAAGAAAAGACAAATGAAGACAGACAGACAGACGCACACACACAGAGAGAGAGAGAGGGAGAGAGAGAGAGAGAATCTTAGCATGCTAACCAATAGGTATGAGGTGAAAGTTTAAAAATAATTGCTGTAATACAGGCATAGGCAACCTCGGCCCTCCAGATATTTTGGGACCACAACTCCCATCATCACTTGCTAACAGGACCAGTGGTCAGGGATGATGAGAACTGTAGTCTCAAAACATCTGGAGGGCCGAGTTTGCCTATGCCTGCTGTAATAGTAGCATAGAATAGAATAATTGAAACATAATACATTTCTCCATAGTGGAGAAGACTGTAACCAGGATACAGTACATGTATACCTGCTAAGTCTACTGCCTAGGTGCTCACTGTTGATGGTCCTTTTCTCCCTCTTTAGAGTTCTTTATATATCAAGTTAGGCTTGAACTGGACAGCCTTTCAATTAAAAGACCTCTTCAAAATGAGGACTGTCCTCTGTAATGTGGGCAGGGCTGGATTTAGGTTTGATGAGGCCCTAAGCTAATGAATGTAATGTGGCCCTTTATATGACCAGCTGTCCTTTGTCAACAACAAATCATCACTGTTTTTTGTGTTGAATATATGCTATATGGTAATTTATGGACCTAACAGGTATCTAAAGCCATTTGCACGTAACATATAGGAGCTTACACCACACAAAACACTGTTGCTGTATGTAGGTTTTATTTTATCTGTTTTTTGTATTATATTTTGGAAATGTACATCCAGGTTGTTTCCTTTAAAATTTTGGGGGGCCCCCAAGAGAGTTGGGCCCTAAGCTATAGCTTGTTTAGGTTATATGTAAATCCGGCACTGAACATGGGTACACAATACACTGGTTTCTCCCTTTTCCGCATGGCAACATAATGATCCACACTTTTGCCTGCTGGGGGGGACTTCCTTCTTTGGACACCGCCCCCATACAAACTCTGCAACGGTGGTGACACTTCTGCCATACAATAATAATGTTCTCTTGATTATTCATCTGTATTCACATTCTCATGAAAGCTCCAGGGGTGGAAAACAATTTGCTGAACTAGATAGGCAAGAGGCAGGGAAACTGTAGCCCTTCAGCTGGGGTTGAACCAAAACCCCATAATTCCTGATCACTGGCCATCCTGGCTGGGGCTGATGAGTGTTGGAGTCCAACTAACCTCTTAGATAGGTCTTTGGTCTGACACCACAGGGCTTTTACTATGTTCTTAAGCTTGCAGGGAATAATAAAAGCATAGCTGTGTATGCTGCTGTCTATCAAAGTTGTTCCAAAATTCCCATTTGGCATTTCCATAGCTTTGAAAGGAATCATCTGATTTTCAAGAAGAACAATGACTACAGGTCCATGAGAATTTCTTTTACCAATTTTTCTTTCCTTTGCCAAAGTCTTCAGCAATTTACCACACACACAGTGAGAGGTCTTCATTACATGATGTTACAATTAAGGAGAAAGCATCAAAGCATATTGTCACATTCGAGTAGAAAACAATGGCTTGTTCCAGAATGCATCTGTTTCACATTAAGGACAGATGTGAAATGTTGATAGAAAGCATCACTATCATCATTGGTGTTTTTACTTTCCTTCACTTTGTATCACTAAGGACCTGACTAGTTCAGACATCTTTCAATAAAATGGATTTTAATCCAATTAGTCAGAAATAGCTTGGCATTCGAAAAGCAAATGGCTACAGTTTCAGAGCCCTTTTCTTCACAAACATTTGGCCAAAGTCTTTTCAAATTCAGCTCCAAGACACATTTGCCAACAGTTGGTTCCAGAACTTCTGGCACAAAGATTTTCTCCCCCAGGGACCTAAGGGCATGGTGCCTCTGAGCTCGGACAGAGTACCTTTCCCTTGTAAAGGGCCTGTGTTTTTAAAAATAAATAAATCCTCCAGGAAACCTGAGATAGAACACACCCTGAATGAAGACTGTACCTCTTCAAGTTATATTTCAAATGCCACTAAGGGCACCTTGTTTTTGTTTGATTCTTCTCAGATTCTGTTGGAGGAACTGGGCATGAGCACACATTGCCCCATGTATGAGATAAGCCAACAGGTGCATGGTCAGCCAAGCCAGTTGCTATGGCAATGACCTAGTGCCATCTATATAAGTGATTAAAGCATGTCAGCTCATTAGTCAGTCAGTGAGTCTGTATGTGAGTTGGAGTCTGTGTTACGTCTTGAAGCTGGAGCAAAAGAGATACTATGTGCTTGTATATATCTGCATCTGTATCTGCAAAGCCTACAAGCTGTATGTCAATGTCCAGAACTGTATTTCTGAAGCCTTATCTTCTTCAGCAATAAACTATTTTGGACCTTAAGCTGCCTCTGTGTGGTGACTGGAACTAGAGACAACTTCTCCTACGTGGCCATCTCACTTCAGATTCCCAACAAAATTGTCTTTATTACCGTATTTTTCGCCCCATAGGACGCACCGCCCTATAGGACGCACCTAGTTTTTTTGGGGGGGAAATAAAGGGGAAAAAAATATCCCCCCCAGGCATGGGGCTGGCACGGGGAAAGCTCGAGCTTCCCCCAACCCCAGCCCCCAGAACAGCCTGCTATCCGCAAGCCTAGGGAGCCGCACCGCTCTCCGCAGGCTTGCGGAGAGCTGCGCGAAGCCCGGGCGCGTCCTTCAGCGCGCCCGAGGCTTCGGAATGCAGGCAGCTCTGCGCAACCTTTGGGAGCCCGGCGCGGCTTGGCGCTAGGCTCTCGAGGGTTGCGCAGAGCTTCCTGAAGCCAAGAGAGCGAGGGGGTGGGTGCGCACTGACCCCTCTCACTCTCCAGGCTTCAGCGAAAGCCTGTATTCGCCCCATAGGACGCACACACATTTCCCCTTCATTTTTGGAGGGGCAAAAGTGTGTCCTATAGGGCGAAAAATATGGTACTTCTTTTTTTAAAGTATGCTATGAAAGCATTTTATTTAAATTCCATCAGATTTGCTTCTTTTTAATGTTCATCTTATCTCAGCATTTTTCAGTTGTCCTTGAATCCATTCCATTGTCTGGACCACAGTCCTTTTTTCCAGATCTGTGAATGGCAATGGATGAATGAAATATGTTACAAGTTGAATTTCAGCTCATGCTAAAAGATAAGCCTGAGAATCCTTAAGCAAAACACTTTGGACATTGCTATCCTGTAGCTATCCTTCGTGAATTAGGTATTATTGAGTTCTTATAAGAAATATCCTGAACTGTACCACTTCAACTATTGTGCAGGTTGTAAAGGTAAAAGGTAAGGGGATGCGGGTGGTGCTGTGGTCTAAACCACAGAGCCTCTTGGGTTTGCCAATCAGCAAGTCAGCAGTTCAAATCCACTCAACGGTGGTGAGCTCTGTCCCAGCTTCTGCCAACCTAGCAGTTCAAAAGCATGCCAGTGCAAGTAGATAAATAGGTACCGCTGTGGCGGGAAGGTAAACGGCATTTCTGTGTGCTCTGGCTTCCAGCATGGTGTCCGTTGCACCAGAACCAGTTTAGTCATGCTGGCCACATGACTCAGCTTTCTGTCTGTGGACAATCGCCAGCTTCCCTCGGCCTGAAGCAAGATGAGCACCACACCCCATAGTCGCCTTTGACTGGACTTAACCATCCAGGGGTCCTTTACCTTTACCTTTGCAGGTTGTAATTTAGCTATCCCACAGATGTTGCCCTTTTATGACTGTTGTGACACAACTCTTGGCAATTTAGACATACCAAACTATGCAAACAAATACGTATTTTGAGAAAAAGCACACATTTAAATTGCATTTTGAAGGGAAATAAGCATTTAAATGCTACGATGAGAGGAACAGTTCAAAAAGGTGATCTGCAGGGGGGGTGAAATAGAATGGAATTATGGCTGAAATGTGAACATAAAAGAGACATGAAACAAGGAGATCCATCCACCCTAAACACATTTTCTTGAATAAAAGTAGCATTGAATCTAAGCAAATGACCTTAGGGGGTCTTATAGCTTAATGATAATGTGGCAAGTGGCAACCTTTCAGCTTTACAGTTTGCTGAATTCAGGTGAACTCCTTAATGAACATAGCTGTACACCTTTTTGAGGCATTAATTAGAAAGAGATGATGCTCTCTCACACCAGCTGTTCCCCATTGAAGAAGAAGAAGAAGAGTTTGGATTTGATATCCCGCCTTTCACTCCCTTTAAGGAGTCTCAAAGCGGCTAACAATCTCCTTTCCCTTCCTCCCCCACAACAAACACTCTGTGAGGTGAGTGGGGCTGAGAGACTTCAGGAAGTGTGACTGGCCCAAGGTCACCCAGCAGCTGCATGTGGAGGAGCGGAGACGCGAACCCGGTTACCCAGATTACGTGACTACCGCTCTTAACCACTACACCACACTGGCTCTCTTGAGGCCGTCTTTGCATGACTTATGGGCAAGTTATCATTATGGATCACTGCATCATTAAATTTTACGTTCCTTACGTTACCTCCCGGCAGCCAAGGCATATGAAAGTGCAGAAGAAACATGAGGAGATGAGTTTCTCAATTGCTGTAATAAAGTTTTACATCATTGCACCGAGACATGTTTTCTCCACACATGGAAATGGTTAAATTAAAATTGTAATGACTGGATCCAGAAAAGCCCTTTTAGGCCACAGAAAATTAGTTTAATCTGCAATTGTGATTTATGCCTGTCAAGAGACAAGCCTCACGATGAACAGTAAAACTAGATATAAAAAACAGGGTGTCGCCGTCCCCCCCCCCCATTTGCTGTTCTTAATGGTACCTGCTTTTCTTCTTCAGGCAAATTTCTTCTTCAGGCAAATCCAATGTAGTGCCCCTCAGATTTTTTGGACTACAACTCCCATCACCTCTGAGCACTGGCCATACATATTGGGGCTGGTCGGAGTCAGAGTCCTAAACATCTGAAGGATGCCATGTTGGCTCTCCCTGCCCTTGTTGTTGTTGTTTGGTCGTTTAGTCATGTCCGACTCTTTGTGACCCCCTGGACCAGAACACGCCAGGCACTCCTGTCTTCCACTGCCTCCCGCAGTTTGGTCAAACTCATGCTGGTAGCTTTGAGAACACTGTCCAACTATCTCGTCCTCTGACATCCCCTTCTCCTTGTGCCCTCAGTCTTTCCCAACATCAGGGTCTTTTCCAGGGAGTCTTCTCTTCTCATGAGGTGGCCAAAGCATTGGAGCCTCAGCTTCAGGATCTGTCCTTCCAGTGAGCACTCAGGACTGATTTCCTTAAGAATGGATAGGTTTGATCTTCTTGCGGTCCATGGGACTCTCAAGAGTCTCCTCCACCACCATAATTCAAAAGCATGTCTATCTGTCCATCTGTCTGTCTGTTTTGTTTTAGCAGCACATCATCATCATCATCATCATCATCATCATCATCATCATCATTATTAGCTGGCAAGTGTAAATAGTCTCTATCCATATATTTAGTTATCCTTCCCTCCTCTCCCTTAGCATGAATGGTACATCACAGAGGGAGAAATCTAAGTGAGAAGAAGTAGATCAAGACAAAAGCATGAAAATCTGCTTTGGCCATGTCAGCCATGGGTTTTCCTCAGAGAGGACTAGAACCACAGCAAGTCTCCAACTAGTTGCATGAGAACTATTAGGCAGAGACTTGTCTGTACATCACAGCCCAGTTCTGGCTCTCTCACAACACTGCCATGTGCTAATACCAGGCCTGCTCTTCAGACTTCTAGATGAGAGCTGATCAAGTTATATCTCTGCCCCTATAAATACTTCTAAACAGAGACTGCTCTGTCCAGCTGCAGGCTTCTCTTCTCTTTCTCTGCCTTCAGCTCATTCCACTGGGATTGACCAAGTGGCTCAAGGGATAGAGCTCCAGCTTAGCTCCCGAAAGCCTTACAGTTAAAATGGGGATGAATGAATTCCATTCATTACATTCTTCCTTTACTGCTCTCCTGATTCACTCTCCTATCCCCCCATTTTGCACTCCAGTGTACTCCAATTTAACTTGGGGGATGCACACGTGGAATTAACTGGAAATATTTCTAATAGTAATTCCTAGATTGGAGCACAAGTTATTGGCTGCAGTTTCCATTTCCTCCATCTCTATTCTTCCTCTAAATTACTAGTGAGATCGGTACATTGATAAAATACTGGCAAAAAAAAAGAAAAGAAAGCCAATTTCAATGTACTTCCTATTGTCATGTGCCCATATACTCATGTACACAATGTTAAAATGCCACATATACAAAGTATGTTGATGCAACCATAGGTTTCCTCAAAGTTACCCTGCTACGCAGAAGCCTGAAGCTTATTATATAGAGTCTCAGTGAACAAGGTCACACCAGGTAATGTCGCAATCTGTAGTATCACATCAGGTAAAGGCAGATTCAGGAAACTGCAGCATGGTGCATTCAGGTTCAGGCAGACCATATCAGGACCATGGAAAGCTCCAAGGGAACGTGTATTAGCTCAAGAGCTTTTCTTTCCCCCGTTTTAGGCAATGTTGCCTCAGCAGAGAGTTGAAGCCTCCTGAAGCCTTCTAAATTTAGGCAAGTGCTCTTCTGCATTAGTCACTGCCTCTCTGAACAAGCTGGCTATGTTCTTTAGTGGGTCTCTGCCTCATTCTGTATCTCCTGACTTCTGCAAGCTTGAAGAGATGGAAATTGTGCTGGGGACTGGTGGGGACATATCTTCCATCAGGGATGGCGTTGGTGAAAGTTCCTCTTGGTTGCAGCAGCCAGTGCCTCACCCCCTTTCAAGTCTTCCTTGGGTCCCTGGAGGGCCTGAGGCTTCATGGATCATGAGTAATGTGCACATTCATACCAATTCCTGCAGTTGCCATTCAACATAGGCAATTGCTATTCAACCATTGCATAGATGTTAAAACATTGTAAGTCTGATTCCAGTCCTTATGATTTCAGACAGAAGGATGAAAAAAGTTATGAAAACATTTCTTATGGATCAGAAACTGGAAGGGATAAAACAAGCCCATCCACACAATGTGTTCCAATGCCTATAATTTCTCATTCCACAACTGTGAGATTTTTTCCCCCAAGGACTGTCTTCAACTTTTTTTTACATGACAAGAGAAATAATTTTGGAATGGTGAAAAGGCACCAAAAGACACACAAGGCCCGTCCTTTTATTTGCCCAAAGGCAAGTTTCGTTGCTTTCAGGAGGAAGGAAGCAGAAGTAACAACACAGTGGACTTTTTTCAAGCGCCTATGAGGGCTTTGTGTGTGTTCAGCTGGACACAAGTCTCAACCCTTTTCAGGATAAACACAGAGATGCTCATGCGTGGTTTCCCAGGACATAGTCTAAGTACATGATGCAGCTACCTTACAGGTTTGGGTCAGATCAGTTGCTGGATGGGGGAACCACCTGGAAACCCTATGTTCACTTCTCTGAGTCCCACGATGGAAGAAAAGTGGTATATACATGTGCTAATAAAATAAAATAACATGCCATGCACTTGCTCCAATTTCAATATGTTTGGACTGCACACAGAGCCTACAGAGCAAGGTTCTGCTGCAAAAAATAAATAAATCCTGGTTTGTGGACCAGTTTCTCACATCCATCTTAAATTTAATCAGTCAAATTAAACCCAGTCAGACGGACGGAGTACAAATAATAAAGTATTATTATTGTCTATGATGGCTGTGCGAGCACCTTTGGTAAGACCCAAATCAGCCACATTCAAGCTGCTTCAGGTCTTGGAGCAGAATATAATTATTTATTTATTTATTTATTTATTTATACCCCGCCCATCTGGCCGAGTTTCCCCAGCCACTCTGGGCGGCTCCCAATCAGTGTTAAAAACAGTACAGCGTTACATATTAAAAACTTCCCTGAACAGGGCTGCCTTAAGATGTCTTCTGAATGTCAGGTAATTATTTATCTCTTTGACATCTGATGGGAGGGCGTTCCACAGGGCGGGCGCCACTACCGAGAAGGCCCTCTGTCTGGTTCCCTGTAGCCTCACTTCTCGCAATGAGGGAACCGCCAGAAGGCCCTCGGCGCTGGATCTCAGTGTCCGGGCTGAACGATGGGGATGGAGACGCTCCTTCAGGTATACAGGACCGAGGCCGTTTAGGGCTTTAAAGGTCAGCACCAACACTTTGAATCGTGCTCGGAAACGTACTGGGAGCCAATGCAGATCTCTCAGAACCGGTGTTATGTGGTCCCGGCGGCCACTCCCAGTCACCAGTCTAGCTGCCGCATTCTGGATTAATTGCAGTTTCCGGGTCACCTTCAAAGGTAGCCCCACGTAGAGCGCATTGCAGTAGTCCAAGCGTGAGATAACTAGAGCATGCACCACTCTGGCGAGACAGTTCGCGGGCAGGTAGGGTCTTAGCCTGCGTACCAGGTGGAGCTGGTAGACAGCTGCCCTGGACACAGAGTTAACCTGCGCCTCTATGGACAGCTGTGTGTCCAAAATGACTCCCAGGCTGCGCACCTGGTCCTTCAGGGGCATCGTTACCCCATTCAAGACCAGGGAATCCCCCACACCAACCCACTCCCTGTCCCCCAAAAACAGTACTTCTGTCTTGTCAGAAGACTTAAGTGGCTACCTAGGCAGTTGCTACTGCAACCACTTGGCAAGCAGCAGCAATTTCATCAAGGTGAACGTTGTGTTATTGACTGCTAACCCATGAATGGAAGAACCTAGATCCAGCAAAGACTATTGTAAATGGATGTGTGGTGAGGATACGGTTTTCACTGATTCCCCATTCCCTTTGCAGACCCCTCTGTCTCCTCCCATGCTTTACTGGACAGATCCCTTAATTCCAGAGCAGATTGGGGTGTGGCAGGTACAGGAAGTTGCCAAGGTAAATGGCAGGAGTTTGGTGGGCTATTGAGAAAGGGTTGATGGGCCAGTTCTGTCCTATGAGCTAGTGGTCTCTCACCCCTTATGTGAATGGTACTCTTGCTTATCAGAACCCTGGCTATTTGGAGTGATGAGCTTTTGTTGTGTGACTAAAGCATTCTTATTTTCATAGCTAGTGTCGTGCACCATACATGAACAAGGCTTCCTTGCTCTCAAATGTCTCCAAGAAGTAGTTGAGTTCCCCCCACCCCACCCCTGACAGCCACCATATATTCACAAGAGATCCCAATAATCATATTCTTCAACTTTTGATTCAGGCTATTTCTATTATTTCATTACAAGAGCAGCTAATTTACAATGTAAAAAAATAAAATAAAAATGCTTTGTTCACCATTCCTTCAAAATTTAGGCTTATAGTATTATGTTTCACTAAGACAGCTTGTGATTATAATGTAATAAGGAATGCATAAAGAAGGCATGCCATGCTCAGTCTGTCTTTGAAAGGAATTATGATGAAAGTGTTTCGTAAAGTTCCCAATAAATAAGATACCATGCTGAGTATGGTTTACCATACTTGTGAATTCGAGCTTTTCCAGGCCAATCCTGCTGTAATCCTACATGTGCCTCACAGCTGGTAGATGTGTTCCTCTGCATCGGCTGAAGTTCAGGAATTTTCCTTGGGTGGAGGGAAGAGGTACAAAAGAACTAACCTTCTGGGAACTAAAGTCACAATTGCTGGTGAAACTACCCTTTCCCTAGTAACAGTAACAAGATTATATTAAATAGTTACTGAATCATTTTCCAATTAACCAGGAAGGCCGAAAGGGTTGCCATATGCCCTTCATTTAATAGCGTCATCAGAGCAGCTTTGTAGGAGCAAGGGATGTGAATGCTATGAGTAATTTGCACATATATTAAGTCAGGGTTTTTTGCCCCCTGAATCTTGAGAGATTTTCAAATGAAAAGGAGGAGAAGAAGGGGGGGGGTAAAGAAACGCTGTGTTATTAAAACACTACCCTCTGCAATGAATCTCAGCAGATACAATTTCATTTTCTTCCTAACGGCAGAGAAAAATCACAAGGTTAAAACAATAGCCATTAATTTTTTAAAAATATTCTAATGCTGGATTTGAACATGTAAGAGCTCAAACTGTATTAAAATATCTTGCAGCGGTGACATACACCATTGAAGTGCATGCACACATTATATACAGTTTTGGAAAGTCTGTTTTCATGAAACTGGGGGAGTTAGAACTGTATATAGCATGTGGATTGTTCAGCTTGAGATAATGGAGGCTAAAATCCCCAATCGGCCGTGAAGCTTTGTGGGTGACCTTGGCGCCACTGATTGTCCCAACAACTGGTATTCAGAAGCATACTGCGTCCAGTATCCTGGCTGAGGCTGGTGGGAGTTGCAGATCAGTGACATAAGGAGAGCCACAGGTTCTCCATCCCTGCCTTTAGGTCACTTATGGATTTATATCCAACTTCTACATCATTTTTTCACTATTGTCAAGAAATGAAGCCAAGCAGGACACTGCCTATTTTGACTGTTTCATCTGAAGCAACATGGACTTGTGGTTCATTGGGATCCCACTCAACATGTGAGTGGAATTCATTTTTTTTTCATGGCACACACAGGTAGAGGCAGCAAGATGGCTACCCTTCTAGAAGCTTCCACCTGAAATGGCTTACTTCATATTGATTCATAAGGTTGGCCATGAAAATGGCATTGTGCTAGAAAGAGAAATTAAGACTTAAAAGAAAATCAAGGTAGCCATCAAATGACTACTACTACTGATAATAATAGCAATATCAACAGCAACAGCAACAGCAACAGCAACAGCAACAGGTCTTCAGTGAAGTACTCCCACAGAGTCCTCTTGTGCACCCATGAGGGTGAAAAGAGCTAATTGAAAACCTCCACATAGGTACATTTTGATTTGGTGGGGTTTTTCCCCCTCCTTTGGATATGTGGAGCAGAGAGCAATAAAAACTTGGAAAAACCTACTGAAGGAGCCAACTTTCTTCTTTAACCCTTTGGCACTGAGGGAAGAGTGTCTGGAAATCTTGACTTCTAGTGTCAAATGTATCAAAACAAAACAAAAAATAGCTCACCACCTCCAAAACTTGGCAAAAAGGAATGGAGAACATAAAAGCTGTGAAAGTGAGTCTCACAAATATATAGAAGGGCTTGAGACTGCAATTCCACACCACTTACACCTGAGAGCATGCCTCACAGAGCTCAATGGGACTTAGTCACCCTGCATTTTTCATTTAACAAATTTCATATGCCGTTTACCAGAGCAAAAGAACTCTAAGACAAATTGCACTGTAATATTGTTATGTTCTTATAGAATGGAACTAAGGGTGATGGAGACCACTGAATTGCCACACGCGCCAACACCACATGCAGTTCTCCCTCTTCCCCCTGGATTGTGTCCATTAGGGTGAGTGGGCCACTGTCCCATAAGAGTAAAGCAAGTAATAACTTAAGAATAATAATGTCATTCTGCCCTCATCCAGGCCCACCTGCACGTATTGACTGGGACACTATGGAGGTCTTTGTGTTGAGTTCACAGATTCGTTCAGGCTTTAATGTGTTGCAGCTAGGGATGCAAGAAGCCACCCTTGCCCGTTCCACCCTGTATTCATCACATACAACACTGTTTCTCCACCACTGCAGTTCGTTTTCTACCAAAAACTACACTATTTGTTTCACTGTCCACTTTAGCAGAATTATATAACTCATATGATTTATGTAATTAATTATGCAAATTATATATATTATGTTGCCATTGTGTTATGCCACCCCATTCATTTAAATGCAAAGAAATACAATGCAAATGGGGTGTGCAATCAATTGCATATCGTTTGCAGATTGAAAACAACAAAAACAACTGATCATATTCACTGGATTGACTTCCGTTCCAGACATGAGGTGGATATTTGTTGGTTTGTTTGTTGAATTTCTGCACTGCCGTTCATCCGAGGATCACAGGATGGTTTCAGGTATAAACACAAAAAAATACAAAACCTAGTAAGAAACAAAACAATACCCATCATTTTAAAAGGCCATAGATGGTTTAACTAAGCAAAGATTAGCAATTTCTTCTCCCACTTACATTTTTATCAGACTTCTTCAATATTCGTAGTTGCAACAAGTGTGAACTCAAAAATGGAAATGTCTTGTGTGACCACATGAGTACTCCAACGCTTGTTAAAGTTGTTCTGGTTAATTGTAACAAAACATTTAAAATACTTAAAAAATAATAATCACCGAAATTTACCTTAACCGAAAGGTTCCACTCTGGGTGAAAGCAGAAGGCTGGTGTGATGATGACTCATCACAGGAAACCTGAGCTGCAGCTCTCAAAGTAGGTGAAGAAACTTGAGAAATCAGAGAAGGCTAGTAGCAGCAGTAGCAGAGAAGCTTTGCAATGATGAACAAGCTATAATCTCTCTCTCGGACAAAGAATTGCATAAAGGACTGAGCCACATTGATAGTTTGCAACGTGTTGCTTTGTTATTTTGTCCACGCAATGTTTATATGTAAATAGTTTTTACTCATTCTTGACATGTAAAGCTCATACACAAGGCCCAGCTCAGGGATTCCAATGAACAACTTTAACAGTATCCTGAGCACAAGCATCAACAATGATAATGTGATTTGAAAACTGGGATAGCGGGTGCTAATAAAATGTTTAAAAATTCAGTCTTCTGGCTCATAGATGATTCAAAGTATTGTTGATGCCTTGATGGTGGGAACAAAATGAATTGTTTTAAAATAGCTTTGAGATACATAGAATTCTTCTCTGTGCTTTGGAAGAAAATCACTGGAAGCCTCTAGACCTAGATGGCATGTGAGAACAAAACAAAACAAAAAAAAACTAGGTTACAGCAATTGTGACTCTGTGATCTGCAGGTGTGTCCCAGGATCACAGACAGAGCAGCTGGAAGGTCAGGAAATTGCTAGTTGTGCTTTGGAACATACCATATAATAAATATGAACTAAAATGAAACCATCTCTTCCCTTTGAAAAAAAAATATCAAAAGCATTTGTTCAACCTCCTAATCAACAAATTGTATATTTGACCTGGAGTGAATTTTTAGCAATTGCACTCTTCCTTCAAATTATATTTCACTTAGAGAATTTATAGCACTGTTATATCTTTGATTTGTTTTCACCTCCCAGCCAAAATGAATCACTAAAATAGTTTTTGCAAACTGTAAACAAATGTTAAGCCAATTTTCCCCCTTTAAGAAATCCTTATGGAAAGTAAACTATGTATATAATTTGGCAATACACCCACCTGCAAAGAGTGTAGAAGATGAAGATAAAATTGATGCCACCAAAACACACAAAATTCTTTTTTCTTTTTAACCTTTTACATTTTTGGAATTCCCAAAGAAGGGCTAAGGTGCCTCTTTTTCCTCTCCATTCTCTACAAAATCAGAGGCAAATTCAGTGTTGCAAGGCATGAGTGGGGGACCCTAGAACCCAAGGCCTCCTGACCTCCCTTACCTGGCCCTCAGAACTCCTCCAAAATCATGCCCACTCTCCCCAGCACATCCTTCAAAAGCATGACTCCCCACCACACCCTGCTTGAAGGCTTTTGTCTAGCTATGATGTGTCCTTGGCCTGTGATTATCAATTAATTATATTTTTATAAAGCAGATTGGATACCTTCCAACATTTCTCAGATGAAAATAGGGATGTCCTATTCAAATTCCCACGACAGGGTGAGCTCCCGTTGCTCAGTCCCTGCTCCTGCTAACCTAGTAGTTCGAAAGCACGCCAAAAAGTGCAAGTAGATAAATAGGTACCACTCCGGCAGGAAGGTAAATGGTGTTTCAGTGCGCAGCTCTGGTTTTGGTGTTCCATTGCAACAGAAGCGGCTTAGTGATGCTGGCCACATGACCCAGAAAAACTGTCTGTGGACAAACGCCGGCTCCCTCGGCCTGTAAAACGAGATGAGAGCCGCAACCCCAGAGTCATCTGTCACTGGACTTAACTGTCAGGGGTCCTTTACCTTTACCTTTTTATTCAATACTACTACTACTACTACTAATCTTATTGTTTGCAAACTGCCCATCTACGGTAACTGGGTTGCCCCAGTCATGCAGGGTGGCTTCCAACATATATAAAAAACATAATACTGCCTTCAGATGTCTTCTAAAGGTTGTGTAGTTTCTTATTTCTTTGTCTCAGGGGTCACATAACTCCATACCCTCCAACATTTCTCCAATGAAAAGTCCTAAGGAAAAGTGGGACATTCCGGGTTCAAATCAGAAATGGAGATGGCTTCTGTAAAACCAGGACTGTCCTGGGAAGATAGGGAAACCAGGAAGGTGTGGCATTGCAGAAATCCAGCCTAGAGGTTATCAGTGCATGGGCAACAGTGGTCAGGCTACCCCTGTCCAGAAATGGCCACAGATGTCAAAGCTAGTGGAAGGCACTCCTAGTCACTGAGGTCACCTGACGCTCTGGCAATGACAGTGGACCCAGGAGCACTCCCTGGCTAGTCTCCCTCCTTGTGATTCCCAGGAGCTGGTTTTCAGACCATCCTGCCTCCAACAATTGTGGTCAAACGTAGCCATCATGGGTTAGCTGCCTTGTCTTCCATACCTCCGTTCTTAAAAGCCAGCTGCACTGCTGACTCAAGCTGTCAGTCACTGTTGCAGTCAGCCAGTCTCTGGGAAATAGAAGGAGCATAGTAAGAGTGGAGAAACAAAATCCCTCCTTTCCTGTTAAACGAGGTGAAGACATGGGGGGAACAATGCAAACATGAACATTTGTTCAGAACTTTGACGACTGTTAAGATCCTTACCTTAATCCTTCCAGTGGTCATGCCCATTAAGGATATGCAACACGTTGATCCTTTGCTTATGGGATTGTGGAGAGCGGGGGGGGGGGGAGGAGAATGAGGGAGGGAGGCCGGGGTTGGCATAAACGGATTCCAAGCAAATTTCAGCTAACTCAATGTGTAGTTTTTATGAAGCATGTTTGCTTTAAGTGGGTTGCAAAAAGCAGTGCTTTGTTTTAACAAATACAAGGGGGACCTGTTCAAGGTTCCAGCCAACTCTCTTTCTGCTTCTTCTCCAGTGGTCTACTTTTAACTCATGGTACCAGGCAGCATTGCATGGTCTTTGAGACCCCAGTGGGCTGTTTGGGGCCTTCTCCTCCCCAAAGGGTTTTTTCCTAAATATTTTTTGTACTTTGGAAAACGTTTGGGATCCCCATTGGATGCTTGTCCATTAGGGCAAATGGGGCACAGCCCCTCCAACTTCAATCTGCACCCCCTATCCATTTACACCTGCTTGCCTTCTTGCAACCAGGCCAAGGGAGAGCCAGTGTAGTGTAGTGGTTAAGAGTGGTAGACTCGTAATCTGGTGAACTGGGTTTGATTCCCTGCTCCTCCACATGCAGCTGCTGGGTGACCTTGGGCTAGTCACACTTCTCTGAAGTCTCTCAGCCTCACTCACCTCACAGAGTGTTTGTTGTGGGGGAGGAAGGGAAAGGAGATTGTTAGCCACTTTGAGACTCCTTCGGGTAGTGATAAAGCGGGATATCAAATCCAAATTCAAGGGGGAGTATGGGGACAAAATTAGAATTAGTTGGCTCTCCCTGTCAATGGCTCTTAGAAATAAAGAGTTTCTAAATTTAACCCTCTCATGGCTACAGCAACCCACCTGATAGGGTTTGGGCAGATCTTGGGCAGAGAACCACTGGGCATGTATGCACCCTATCAGGAGCTTGGTGAACCTTCTGTTTTTATTCCTCACCCATGATTACAAAAATGGGGTTGCAAGATACCTGGCAAGCTTGTGGGCTACCTTTTGCTTGGTGCGCCACACTTTCCTAAGAGAAGCCTCTGTTCCCCTTTTCAGTAGTTCTCTTGGCAGAATCCAGCCATTCATACTCCAGTGAGATGGAGTTTATATCTTAGAAGGGAAGGATTTTGAAAGAAAGGCCATATTTGCAATGCAATTGAAGCAGATGAGATAGGAAGTGATTATGGCATGAATAGGGTATTCATGAAAGGCAGAGAAAAGGCAAAGACAAATTCCAGTAATTTTACTGGAGTGGTGACAGGTGGACTTACAGCTCAGGGAAATGAAAGAAGAGGGAGCCGGGTGCGGGGGATGGGGAGGAGAAAGTCTTGACTCTTCAATTTATGGATTCACCAACAAATTAAAAGGGCCAACTTGTGAGGAAAGTTACATTCAGGCCTGGCTAGATCAACATATTGATCTGCCACATATATATACCCAGAACTTTAAGCATCAGATAAATAATAATAATCAAAATAATAATAATTTATTATTTATACCCCGCCCATCTGGCTGGGTTTCCCCAGCCACTCTGGGCGGCTTCCAATCGAGTGTTAAAAACAATGCAGCATTAAATATTAAAAACTTCCCTAAACAGGGGTGCCTTCAGATGTCTTCTAAAAGTCCGGCAGTTGTTTATTTCCTTGACATCTGATGGGAGGGCGTTCCACAGGGTGGGTGCCACTACCAAGAAGGCCCTCTGTCTGGTTCCCTGTAACCTCACTTCTTGCAATTAGGGAACTGCCAGAAGGCCCTCAGCGCTGGATCTCAGTGTCCGGGCTGAACAAAAGGTCAGCACCAAATTAACAGATTGAGCGGTATATTATCAGGTTGAGTGGTATATTTGATAAGCAAAACAACAAATGAGAACTTTGGGAGTGAGATGCTTCAGCCCAGGCTGAGTGTGCTACAGTCGCTTGAAGTTCTTCTACGACATGGTGATGAACAGGGGAGTGAGCCCAGAGTACCTGATCTCACCACAGGTTTCTGTGACTATAATACAGAGACCCCCCTGCCTTTAAAACACGAGGGACATGAGAAGCAGTTGGCGAATGCATGGGCAACAGCCACCCAACCTGTTTTTCTCTTCTGCAGGTTTTCTCCTAAGCCTGGGCCCCTAGTTCTTATCCTAGCAGCCGCTCCCATTTGAATAGCCTGAACAGCAGCAAATTAGCAGAAATGCCTGTCTCGAGAAGATTGTGCTTCCTAGCACCAGCCACTGCTTCTAATTACATCACCATCTAATTATCTCCCAAAACAAACACCTCCCGTGTGTCTGACTGGCATTTGAAATGTGAATGATCTCAGCACCTTGTACAGCACATATTCCTCCCTTTCCAATCTTTTTTTTTTTTTAACTTGTATAAAACTTAGTCTGGAGAAAAGCTATAGGAACACTCAGAAAATGCACCCACCTACCCCATTTTTACCAACAAGTTTGTACCCCTCTTCAAGTCTTCAGTATGTGAAGTAAGAAGGCCTTCCAAGTTTAAAATTAGCATAGAAATCCATTGGTAATTTTACAAAATAATGTCTACTTAGCCCAAAACTAAGTAGGTTGACCATTTACACACTGCCAAAATGAACAAAATATACAGAAAAAACTTTCTGGCAGTAAGAGCTGTTTAACAGTGGAACAGTCTCCCTCAGGAGGTGGTGGACTCTCCTTCCTTGGGGGTTTTAAAGCAGATGTTGGGCAGCCATCTGTTATGGATACTTTAGCTGAGATTCCTGCATAGCAGGGGGGTTAGACAAGATGACCCTTGGTCCTCTTCCAGCTCTAAGATTCTATGATCCCCCAAAAAGAGAGGGGCACACTGATTTGCATACAAACTGCATATGTTAATTTATATTTATAGATGCAAATTTTAAAATCACTGTAATTCTGATAACAATAATTTTAATAGAAACACACAAAAATCTCACCACAGTGGGGTAAATTGTGACTATATACATATATATATATTACATGGACGCTTATAGGATCTGAACTCGTGCTGAGTGACCAGACTGTGGTATCTGTGAATAAAGGTGAATTCTACACTGGGACCTATTAGGAAATAAAATGGAAATAAAACTCCTTTATACAAATCTATGGAATGACTGCACTAGGAATACTGTGTACAATTCTGGTCACCTCACTTAAAATAGGAGATTCTAGAGCCAGAAAATGTTCAGAAAAGGGCAACCAAAATATTCAAAGGGATGAAGTAAAGGATGTAAGATTTGGGGCTTTCTTGTTTAAAGAAAGGTGGATATTGGGGAGGGGAGTGAGAGAGATGTATAGAATTATGCATGTTGTGGAGAAAATGGATTAAAAAAATTCTCCCTCTCACATAATATTGGGAACATCCAGTGAAGCTGAATGTCAGAAGATTCGGGATGGACAAAATTCTTCACACAGTGCCTAGTGACAATAGTGGGATAAGAACTAGTGATAGTCACAAATTCGGATGGCTTTAAAGGAGGCTTAGACCAAAGCTGTGGTCCCAAGTGGCTCTCCAAGCTAGATCCTAGCCTCAGACTCTGAGCATACCAAAACAAGCTCCAGAATCCCTGACGTGACACGAAGTAAACATTTCTTGCTGTGTATATTTGAGCGAAGCCGCAAATATCTAGAAACAGAGAGGAGGGACTGTATGTTCAAAGAAAACGCCTGGTGCAGAACAAGTTTCAAATCATGGTTTAGGTGGGAGGGGGGATGTTGCCTTGAGACATGACTGATGTTACACCTTATATGATGCCTATATTTTAACTGTTGACAATATAAAGGGGACTCAGCAGCATTACCTTATCCTGCTTAATGAATGTTATCGTGAGGAAAAGGTAAATCAGTAACAGCTAAGATCAAACGTACCTCTCTTCTTTTGAACACACAATGCCCTCATTTATATAAATTTTCACATTCTGCCAGCCTTCCTCATTTGGACACAACAAATGAACCCACAAAAGGCCAGCACAAAAGGCCCTCGCATCTCCAAATGCCAAAGGACAGCTTGAAATAGTGTCCCGAGTGGATTGTTGGGCTGACAAGCCACTGGACTCCCCATTAGCTAGGACCGTCCTTCCAGCTGCGACGTAAACTGTTGGTGTTGGCAGAAGCAGCAAAGGTCATCACACCTTCTCTTGTCTAGACTAAAGGAGAAAACAATTCTTGTAATATATTATTTGTTGTTCCTTGCCAGTTTATTCCTATAGAGACATATCGGGATTTTGGCTTTTTATTTGAGAAGATCAAGTACTTTATTATGGAAACTGGCTTCCATGCGCACATTCTGACTGGCATCTGATTTTTCACTTTCTGCATTGCTGAAGAATGTCACGAGGCCTCCAGAGACAGGCTAGGTTTTGATGAAATGCTCTTTTCTAAGCGAGGCTGCTTTGTAAAAGCAAATGAACCCAACACTTTGTATAGAACAGTTCCTTCCCTTCCCAAACCATTTATTTTCTTCTTTTGGAGAACACTCCGCTTTAAGCAGAAGGACAATTTACTTGTTCATATTTATTTATAACCCTCTTCAGTCATTCTGGAACAGTGTACAGTAAACATGCGGGGTGGGGGTGGGGGTGGGGGCAAGTAGTGCAATTTTTCTAGAAAACGAGGTGCTGCAACTCACCATGAACACCTCCCTTGTGCTCTTACAATGGCAATGGCAATGGTGCCCACCTGAGAGGTGCCGGAACTGAGTATGATAGCTCTGGCCTCCTCTTTGTTTCTTTCATCCCCCCACCCCTGGAGGGTGGAGGGTGCCTGTGTGAAATAAGGAGCCTTCCAGAACCATGGAGGCTCTCAGCACACTTTAGAACTCTGATGTTTCAAGTCAAAGAGGGCACAAGGTGGCCAAAGGAAGCAGACTCATTCCTACTACCACATCCCCTTTGAGTGCTTACTGTACGAATTTCCAAAATGTTTGAAGAGAGCCAGTGTGGTGTAGTGGTTAAGAGTGGTGGACTTGTAATCTGGTGAACCAGGTTCGATTCCCCGCTCCTCCACATGCAGCTGCTGGGTGACCTTGGGCCAGTCACACTTCTCTGAAGTCTCTCAGCCCCACTCACCTCACAGAGTGCTTGTTGTGGGAGAGGAAGGGAAAGGAGATTGTTAGCCTCTTTGAGACTCCTTAGGGTAGTGATAAACTGGGATATCAAATCCAAAGTCTTCTTCTCTTCTATATTTATTCAAACATTTGTATTCTGTCCTCCTAGTGCAGAACTGGTACTGTTACAGGTGCCACATAATATTTATTCTGCATTTGTAAGAAACCAGGGGTGCCATCGCCTGGGGCTGAGTCCTTCTGCCCCCCCCCCCAATATTTGGCACAGATGTGAAGCAAGGAGCCGAGCACAGTGTGGCTCTAGCGGCCGGCTCCTTCTGCTGCTGCTGCCATGGAGGGAAAGGAGGGTCAGAGCAGCGTCCCACCAGTGGTGGCAGCAGGAGGAGGTGAGGTCCTGACGTAACATGCGCGATATTGCCCCCCCCATCACTCTCCATAAGAAATCAATGTTTTCGTGCGGCAGCACCCACACTTCGAAACTCTGTGCTTATTGGCATCAGGCAGGCACCTTCGCTGTACAGTGGTACCTCGGGTTACAGACGCTTCAGGTTACAGACGCTTCAGGTTACAGACTCCGCTAAGCCAGAAATAGTACCTCGGGTTAAGAACTTTGCTTAAGGATGAGAACAGAAATCATGCCGCCACGGCACGGTAGCAGCAGGAGGCCCCATTAGCTAAAGTGGTACCTCGGGTTAAGAACAGTTTCAGGTTAAGAACGGACCTCCAGAACGAATTAAGTTCTCAACCCAAGGTACCACTGTACTCTTCTTCTGAGCACCTGCAAAAAACTTTTGCCTTTCCAGACATTTAGAATGTTGGCATGTGTTTTAATCTGGTTTTTAGCTTATCAATGATTTTAATTACATGTATTTTTAATGTTTTAAATAGCTGATTTTAACTGATTTTTTTCTGATAAATTCATTATTTTATGATTTTTGTAAACCGCTCTGAGGGTTTGGTTTGGTTTTTTGTTTTGTTTTTTACCATTAAGCAGTATATAAATTTTGTGAATTAAAAAAATAGAGCTTATGCAACATTCAGGACAGTCAATGATTAAAACCAACTATAAAAGACAATAAAAATTCTCAAAATCTAAGAAAAACAGAGGAGAGGTTTTATTCAACTCTGAAAATGGAGAAAACAGAGGAGGACCTTGTAAATGCAGGTGGTCCCTCTTACTTGCTGTTCCAATTTATTTGAAGGACCTCAATGTGTATGAATAATCTGCAGTCTGAGAAAGTGTTCGCTCTTTGTCGTACCCTCAGCCACAATCCATAATTAATAATGATAGAATTACATCGCTGCAGCTGTTGATGTGGTAGAAAATCTAAGTCTGGGCCTGTTGAAGGAGTTGGCAGCAGGGGCATTGTTTTACAGAGATCCTTCTTTTGCTACCTATCCAGACAATTTTGGGGAACAGCATTGGACAGTGCTGTTATTTAAAACGTTTTTACACTGCCTTTCAGAGCAAAAGGGCTTCTCAAGGCAGTTTAGAAGTAAAAGCAAAAATGTAAGAAAAAATATACAATATATAATTGGGCAGAACAGTAGTGTAAAATGTAATGGGGGGAATTAGAGCACTGCGAGCTGTTGCCTGCTTCTCACGTGGGGTTGGCAGGGCATTGTGAACTGTTGCATGAGAGGGACACAACAGGCATGTGCCCTGCCAGCCCCACGCCACTTTTGCAAGTCTTGAAAAATGGTTCTGGGCTCACAGGGCACCGAGAGTTGGCCGGCAGGGCTTCCCATTGCACAGCTGGGCAGGCGCCACACACGGCCACACTTGGCTCCAGTGGACGGGGTTCACTCTGGCAGCTTGCCCCACCCTCACAGTGCATCCCACCCCACGGTCCCAGTGTGCCCACCCTGGGCACCGGCAAGAAACTTCCCTCCACTGCATTAGATCTGTGTGCACCCCAAATGACAAGATGAACTGGAATGATTTGGGGAAGGTTCTCACACTTCTGAGTTGGATAGTCCAAGGCATCACTAGGCAGATCAGGGACTCACTCAGCTTCCAAGAGGCTCTATGGTCTCAGCTGTCAAAAAAAACCCCACCCCATGGCGGTTCATCCTGACCCTCTCCCCCTGTGCACTGTGAGAACGTTTATATAATTTAACAGAGTTTAAATGACGCGGGTGGCGCTGTGGGTTAAAGCCTCAGCGCCTAGGGCTTGCCGATCGAAAGGTCGGCAGTTCGAATCCCCGCGGCGGGGTGCGCTCCCGCTGTTCGGTCCCAGCGCCTGCCTACCTAGCAGTTCGAAAGCACCCCTGGGTGCAAGTAGATAAATAGGTACCGCTTACCAGCGGGAAGGTAAACGGCGTTCCGTGTGCGGCTCTGGCTCGCCAGAGCAGCGATGTCACGCTGGCCACGTGACCCGGAAGTGTCCCCGGACAGCGCTGGCCCCCGGCCAATAAATGTGAGATGGGCGCACAAACCCCACAGTCTGTCAAGACTGGCCCGTTCGGGCAGGGGTACCTTTACCTTTACCTAAATGATCCCGTTTGAGTTTATGCAGCGACATGTGGGTTGCTTACTTGTTTGAGTCCTGTCACTAATGATACCTTCCTGGCTGATAATCCCTTTCTGTCCCTCTTAAAGAAAACACACATGAATCTGAATCATATTAACCTAAACTACTTTACTATCAGGGACGCGGGTGGCACTGTGGTCTAAACCACAGAGCCTAGGACTTGCCGATCAGAAGGTCGGTGGTTCAAATCCCCGCGACGGGGTGAGCTCCCGTTCCTCAGTCCCTGCTCCTGCCAACCTAGCAGTTCGAAAGCATGTCAAAGTGCTAGTAGATAAATAGGTACCGCTCCGGTGGGAAGGTAAACGGTGTTTTTGGGCACTGCTCTGGTTCGCCAGAAGCAGCTTAGTCATGCTGGCCACATGACCCGGAAGCTGTACGCCGGCTCCCTTGGCCGATAAAGCGAGATGAGCGCCACAACCCCAGAGTCGTCCGCGACTGGACCTAATGGTCAGAGGTCCTTTACCTTTACCTTTACCTTTACTTTACTATCAGATTCATTCTGGTTTACAGAGTTGTTCCTGAAGGCAGGCTTAGATTACATAACAGGTAAACTATATACTAGATAGTAGTGAGTCATGAGAAGACTGCATCCAAGCAGTTACCAGTTAACACTCCTAGCAGCAACCGACCAACTGACCAACTGACAAAACTGCCTGCCACATAGAGGCAGTTAGTCCTCTCAGAATGTTGGACTTGACTGACAGCTTTATATCCCACACGCAAGAGAAATTAAACCAAGCTAACTGTGGAAATGTCCAGAGTTTGAGAGGAAAGCTGTGGAAAGAGGAGGGAACATTTCCTTTTCATGAGCAGATCTAGCTTTCAATCACAGTGAAATATTTTCCCAGGGCACTCCAATTACAATGATTTGAGGGGGGAATTAAAAACCATATTTGTTTTCCACATGGATTTGGGGTGTGTGTCATAGGTGCCTTAGTGACAGAACCACTACAGCTATCATTCTGAAATTTGGTAGCCTTCGTCGCTTTATGGACAAGGCAGTTGGATGTGGCCAAAGCTCAGTTGTGTAGGAACCACCAAATCCATTGTATAAGAAAACATTCCTTCTCCATCCCTTGCTCTCGCTAGCTGTTCTTCAAGGTTTTCGTCTTCAACTCCAGGAGAAACATTAGTCACCTCTGCCAACATAGGTGGGCTGGGATATAGAGTGTAGGCTCATTTGCTTTCAATCAGCAAGCACTATATTGGGAAGATTCATCATTGTTGACCAAGAGAGGAGATATTGAAGCCAAGAGGTCCCTTTTGTTTATTTAACCTAGAATCCTTCCTCAGAGAGAAGATGTCAGTATTTGGTCCATGCATTTGCCGAACCTTTTCTTCCTTTCTTTTCCAACTTAATATGGCCTTTAATTACAGTAATGCATTATTATTATTGCTGTTTTTTTATTTATTTATTTAGCCACATCTTCATACTTCATGTGCTTTACAAGGTCACTGTGAGTTAGAGCCGCAATAAGCAAACAGTGAGGCCGGACAGTTTGCAAAAAAAGAGAGAGAAAGTTCATTTGCAAAAGCCCTACCCATTCCTGGACATAATGACATGTTTTGTTGCTGGGGTGAGGGGTGAGAGAAAAATACCGCAAGCCTGACTTTTTCACATATAATGGCAACATTGGGAGATAAATGCAACTGCCAGAGCAGCAGGAGAAGTACTGTACATGGAACAAACTTTTGTTTTGTTTTTCTTTTCCTCTTTTATATGAGATGCGTAGCAACGGTGGTATACAGGAGTTTTTCTTGCTCTAATGGTTTTTCGGTGCGGCAGGTTACATGAGGTGATCCAAATAATTCAGCAAGCTGCACACCACGGAGGAGGCAAGCCACAGATAGGCTCTCACTTGCTTGCATGTGCTGGCAATTGGTAGTGCACTGCTTTTACCTCGGTGGTTTATCCTTTTCCCTTCAAGCTCATGCAACTTTCATGAATATTTGGGGTGCATGTTCAGTTACAAGGTGTGCTATTTACAGAACTTGTGGCCAAAATAAAGGGGTGGGAATAGGTTGGGGCAGGTATCCCCCCCCCCCAAGGCTCACAATGCCAGGATTTCTGCTCCATCTTCTGGCACATCTTTGCTTCCTCCAAGAGCAGCAAAAACAGGATTTCTCCTGTTCTGGAGGGTAGGACCTCAACCAATGGCTTCAAGTTACAAGAAAGGAGATTCCAACTAAACATCAGAAAGAACGTTCTGAACAGAACTGTTTGACAGTGGAATGGACTCCCTTGGGAAGTTGTGGACTTGAGTTTGGATGGCCATCTTGTCAGGAGCTCATCCTACTCTTGAGCAGGACCCTGGCAGAGACACATGCCCGACTGACATGTTCCCTCCCTCCTGGTCAATCGTTCAGGAGCTTCAAAAGCTTTCTTCTGCCTGAACATCACAGCGACCGATGCCATCCGACACCGGCACACTTAAGGATCCGCAGAGTCTTTGCAGCTTGTGTAACAGACCTCAGCAACTCAGCATTTTAGCTAATCTACTTTATTTACATATAAACACACAAGGAGCACTGCAACATGGCTCCCTCTCTCTCTATCACCAGACAGCAAAGAGAATGAACAAAGGAAAATAGTCCCTTCACTTCACGGAACACAGTAACACAAACATCCTGTCTCCGTCACTTCCCACTTTGTGGAATCAAAACATACACTGTCATGTGAAAGACAACAATCCCATGACTGTAATCACGGAGCAGGAATGCTAACACATCTGTCACGGATGCTTTAGTGGAGATTCCTTCATTACAGGGGGTTGGACTAGATGAGCCTTGGAGCCCCTTCCAACTCTCCAATTCTATGATTTTTTACTTGTTGTTTGTTGTTGTTTAGTCGTTTAGTTGTGTCCGACTCTTCGTGACCCCATGGACCAGAGCACGCCAGGCACTCCTGTCTTCCACTGCCTCCCGCAGCTTGGTCAGACTCATGTTTGTGGCTTCAAGAACACTGTCCAACCATCTCGTCCTCTGTCGTCCCCTTCTCCTTGTGCCCTCCATCTTTCCCAACATCAGGGTCTTTTCCAGGGAATGATTTTTTACTAGCACACTGCTATGAAACGTCATATGATTAGCAGTTTCCAAATGACGAAATAAAGCAATAATATTCAGTATCAGCTGTTGGAATTCTGCCTGGGTCAGAGGAATGTGCCACAGCGTAGGCACCGGCAGATATTCCTGTCGACCTCCCCGCGTCTCCACTCTGCTGATAAGCAGGCGAGGTCTCGGCGATTCTTCTCAGATGTGTGAGAGGAACACACCGTTCTTACTCTCTCCCCTTTGGTGTCCCCCAGGGAGGGGAAAGAAGCAGACAGAAAACTATTTACATCCTTTATTTCTGTCTCTCATATCAGTACAGAGAAACATGTCTGCACTCGACAACAGCAAGAAGAAACTCCACCCATGTACTTCCAGTACGGGTCATATAACACACACACTGAGCTAACATCCGGTGCTCAGTACAGAATGGACTGCCCCTTTGTTCCCATGGCAACAGTCACAAACATCCTGTTTGGCTTTCCAGCCACAAGCAGCTGACTGAGCTGCTGGAGCCTTTGCTTGCTGCAGCATTGGTGCTTTATGGTAACATACTCCCCCTAAAGTATCAATGTGTGCTGCGAGCAAAGCGTCATCCAGAGAAGAAAACAAACAGTTGTTATACTTATAACATTGCCCTGTTGTTTCAGTTCCACCCTTGGAACTACCCGCCACTGGTTTTACCAATGTACCTCTCTGGTTGTGTGACTTCACATTACCTTGGTTAACGACTCTCTGTTGTGCCTTTGTCTCTGACTCAGACACTGCTTCAATTTGTCCTTGGTCGTTTACAACAGCAACATATGCTAGGTTAGCAAACTCCTTTGAATATCTCTTGGGTGGTACACCCTTCGTTGCTCTCTCAGACCTACGTAAGAGCTGCTGCTCTTCTCTGCTTTCTGGTTCAGCCTCTGAACTCTCTGGAGAACCAGTATTAAGCTTAATTAGTGGATCATCCTCCTCTTCTGAGGGTCTAGTCATCATTTGAGATTTCCTCTCAATGACTGTGACAACTGAGCTGTCTGAGCTATCGCTGTCATCATCATCAGTACCACTGACCTCAATAAGATCAGACTCATCATCATCATCAGAATCATCTGTGGGAAAAGTGTGAACAATCACTCTCTCCTGTTCAGGAGCACTCTCTAGAAATTTTGTGAGAATCACCTGACCAGTCACCTGTCGACAACGTCCTTTTGCAGTTCTTACCTGGAACAAATACATTGATGTCAGTATAGAAGAATGAATGGCTGTATATCTAACACAAAGGAGCAGCTCACCAGGTGGAGCAGAGATGCTACACTAGCTTCTTGGTAGGGATGTCATTGTTGCTTACCAGGAGGAGGGGGGGCTAGGTGGCAAGGAGGCTGGTACATTGCAAATGCCCTGGAAGGGAGTGCCAGATTGCCTGTGCCAATGCGTTTGCACTGCACTGACCTCCTTATCCCTCCCTTTCCTAGTAAACAACAGTGCGCCTCCTGCTGGGAAGCTAGCATACCAGCTCCAGCTCTCTACTTCTGTTCAGTAGCAGAACACTGAAATCTCCCAGGGCATTCTGATGCTCAACTGGAAATCAACATTCTCTGGGTGGCTGGGTGGGAATTCAAAGGGAGACTGTAGCACTGAATTAAGATTTATGACACTAGGCCCTATCAGCAAATTTGATTTCCCAGCATTTGTTTTACTTTATTTAAAATCATTTATATACCACTTAATATTCCCCCCAAAATCTCTTGGTGGTGTACAATATGTAAATACGATTAAAATGTTCAGGCAAAATCGACAGCATAACCTTAAATCAATAAAACGGGTATATAAAAACACATGAAAGCATACTAGAGCGAATAAAACAGAAATCCAGAAGATTCAAATATGTAAAATGAGGTCCGATCTCTTACAGGTCAGGGGAAACCTCAGCAAAAAGATATTTCTTTACACCTGAAGCAGCTGTAGGCTGTTGCTTCCCACATGGTGTACGGGGAGGCATTCCACAAGGACAGCAGCAGAAAAGGCCTGTTTTCGTGTTACTGCTCTGTGATATTCTGTATGGTGTAGGGTCATATGGAGAATTTCCCCAGATGATCTAAGTGATCTTTCAGGAACTCAGGACTCAATTAAAATCAAGGTTTTCCTGTCCATTGCAAGTGTTAAATTAATCTAGGAAGATAGCAGCAATTACTGCAGTTGTGAATGGCCACTGTGCTTATCTTGTACAATTTTGCGTAAAGATAGCTCTTGCGTTTCATGACTTTTTGGCCCCACTGTTTATATTTTTTATTAATACTGCAGTGTGTAGCTGTAGATGATAGATAGATAGATAGATAGATAGATAGATAGATAGATAGATAGATAGATGATAGATAGATAGATGACGATGATAGATAGATAGATGATAGATAGATAGATAGATAGATAGATAGATAGATAGATAGATAGATAGATAGGCAGGCCAGTGATATTAACACTTCATGCATTTGATGAAGCCAAAACACCTTTAGTCTTTAAGAATCTGCAAGACAATTAAAATCAGCAAAGTTTACAGCTAAAACAAGAGAACTTAATGATGACTGCTTTATGGAATGAGGGAAGACTTTTTTGAACTATATAAAGAAATATTATAGTATGATGAATTCGTGAGCAGGATTTGAACTGTGAGCCACAGAAGGATTTAGAAATTATTGTATTGTTGTTATGATATAAGAGAGGGAAGATAGGGTGCAGCAAGGGGGATAAATAAATAAAAGCACCATGGAAAATGGGATGGGAAGTCGACAAAAGAAAAATCTATTATGTATTGGAATGCTTGTTTGAAATTTTTGGAAATTTAATAGAATATAACTTTTTTTAAAAAGAGAGAGAGAAAGAATCTGCAATGCTTTTTGGAGGGGCTGTTATGTGCTGTTGCTTCTCTAATTAGTAATCTCCCCCAAATTAACCAATTTGTTGATATTTATTTAATAAAGCTATTTGGAAGCAAATTTAAGGCAGGATAATCTGCTGGCAGCGGGTGGGGGAATCACCAAAGGCATTTCATCTCTTTGATTACAGTTTGCCATGCTGTTGTCAGATGAACCGAAAATTGTATTTCATTTAAAGGGGAAGAAAGGACGAGTTTGGTAATGTGATCTTGTACTTAACCTCGCCCACAGTGGTGAGAACAGTCAGGTAAAAGCCATTACAGAAAGAATTTCAGAGCTTCCTTCTCTAGAGCTTTCAGCAACAATGCAACCCATTGTTTACATTTTAATTAACTTCTGTGTCACTGATTTATAAGGAAGATGGATTAGCCTTATGCTTTCAGCTGAATTATTGCAATTTGAACCTATTTGTACCTTCAGTTAAACTCTTCAAAGCCCGGGGAAGATTGTTTATGTACAGGAAATCGAATTAGTAATGCTGTTACTGTGATTTAATAGTGTTTTGGTGGCTCCCTCAATGAAGAACAGTAATTGGAGAATGTCTGCATTCACATCCCTGGGCTTTTTCTTTACCTTTGCGAGAGATACAGCAAGTGTGTTTGTTGGCTTTTCCAACTAATATGGGGAAATAAATAGGCACTGTGATTTTTAGAACGCTGGAAGCCTACAAGTTCAGACCAGGGGCAAGAAGGGGAGTGTTGAATAAACACCCACAACCTGTTGAACACCAAAGAAAGAACACAACCGAAGTTTATGTGGCACAGGGATTGCCAATGTAGTGCTAAGGTTTTGGACTACGGTCCCCATTAGCCTCAACCACCACGGCCAAAGGGCAGGGATGATGGGAGCTCTGGCCCAAAATTTCGGAGGTCATCATGTTGGCTAGTCCAGGTGTAGCTGAATACACCAGGAACCACCAGATAGTAAAGAAATGGTTGATCATGGATTCTACCTTATGGAGGGCAGTCTGCTCTTCGAAGGACTCCTCGCCAATCCAGTTTCAGTTTAAAAGTTTAGGGAAGCTTTTAATGTTTAATAGGTTATTGTATTTTAGTGTTTTGTTGGAAGCCGCCCAGAGTGGCTAGGGAAACCCAGCCAGATGGGTGGGGTATAAATTATTATTATTATTATTATTATTATTATTATTATTATTATGATAAAGACCTGTAAGAAGGAGGAGGAGGGATCATGATGTTTTCCATCAAGGTTTAGCACCTGGGCAGCAGGCTGACCAGCCACATCAGTCACTTGGACACAGAGTGGTATTCAACTTAATAATTGTGCAAGGGGACTCTACCCCCCTCCTCACCCCCATACCCTCCCTAAATGTGTTCTGGACAATCCCACAACCCTCCAGAGCAGATCTGGGGATGGCACAGAACACAAAATGGGGGCAGAAGAGAGACTGGCATTGGGACCTAAAGGAACCTGATTGCTGCCCCAGCTCTATTGTCCTGTGACCAGGCTGTGGATTCAGCAGTGGCTTGGTTGCTCTTACAGAGCCTAGATGGTGGGGATTTGGATAGGACTGGAAAAAAATGGCAGCCTATATTTATATGTCTGAAATAGGAACCAAATATAAACACTTTAAATTCTCTTTTGCTTTAAGCAGAGAGATGCCCTCTCCTCGGCTTGCCCACTTCTCCCTTTGAAGTAACGCAGAATCTTAAAAGTAGCTTAACTTTGGACTATTCTTTTCCTTCTTAAACCAGAGGGCATGATTTGGACACAGCCCAGCACAATTAATCCCTAGAGATTTCTGTGGCAAACTCGAAACCCGTATGAGAAATAAGCGGGAGAAATGTGAAAACTGATGGAGAAAACAGAAAGAGAAAGAAAATATTTGGCGAGAAGAATGAGGTCCTGTGAGAAAATGTAGATAATGTGTTTCTGGATCATTTAAGGTTTCAGAAAACACAAGGGAACAAAAGATTACTGTAATGCAATTCAGCACCAGGCCTATTATTTCGTGGAGGCAAATTGTTCTCTCATTTTCTGCACTAAGCTTTAAACCTAGTGCTAGTGAAAAATTGCAGAATGGCTAGATTTCCCAGAAGAGAAAGCCAAAAGGCCAAAGTCCCCGGGGAGAAACAGTAGACTTGGCAAGCCTCAACATACTACAGTAGTTTCTTCAGCATATAAGAGGTGTCAAACTCAGACTTACAGAATAAGACCCTAAAGTTCTCCTAAATGGATGTCTGGTAAAATGTGTAAATCCACTCTCTCTCCACACAGCAATTGCAAAAATAGCTGACTGCACTCAAACATTGCTAAACTGATTCAAGGCTACTCGCATTTGCAGTGGACCAACACATTTCGACGGCTTTTATTGGGGCTTCTATTAACTTATTACAGCAAAGCATCAGCATCACATTCTGAATGCTTGCTACAGGTCTTCGACTCTGAAGGATGGCACTGGCTGAAAAATAACCACACGGGCTGCCCTTCCACACAGGAGGTGATTTGTGCGAACCTGTTTGTGGCAATCACACCGGGTCCCCAGACGTTTGACGGTCTATTGATCCCTGTGCTACCACTGTGATTGCTTCCTCGCTGCCACCAACCCGTTTCTCTCGGGTACACACGGAGTCCAGACAGTTTTTAACATTAAACCAAATAAACAAGTTTATTTTATAAGCATTAACCAGTTTATGGTTTCAGATAATTTTTCTTGTCAGTTTCTTAATCTTAGTTACTTTACCAGCCTATACCTTCCTAATAACTCCTAACTGATTATCCCAACTGTCTATCTGACTCCTCTCTCACACACACATCAAACTATCTCAACCCACAGACTTATACTCCCTCTCTCTTCTCTAACACCTGACTGACTCCTTAACAACACTAACTCTAACTCCTCCCCTTGGGTTCCCACTAGCCAATCACTTCACACTCATTTAACCCTTTCCTTATGACCCAGCA
Source organism: Podarcis vaucheri (assembly GCF_965113315.1). Lineage (NCBI taxonomy): Eukaryota > Metazoa > Chordata > Lepidosauria > Squamata > Lacertidae > Podarcis > Podarcis vaucheri. Next base: position 26,257,921 of record NC_138762.1, on the reverse strand, counting down.
TGATGTCACCTAGGAGGGCAAATGCCACACTGTTCCTCCACAAAGGCATGGCAATTTTAATAGCACCAACAAAACCACCTAATGTGATTAAGCTTGCAGCATCCCTGTGCAGGTGATGGAACCAACTTTGTACGCTGAATTTCCTATGCAAAGAGGCATCTATCCTTTCACACAGAAATTGGGCAAAGTTGTTCTTCCTTCTCCCTCTTACATAACACAGTACAGTCGTACATTGATACTTGAACAGAATGCGTTCCAGGAGTCCATTGCCATTCAAAAACCAAGGTGCGGCTTCCGATTGGCTGCATGATCGTCCTGCAGCCAATTGGAAGCCGCAAAAGCCACGCCGGATGTTCGGCTTTCAAAAATCATTTGAAAACCAGAACACTGACTTCCGGGAGCTGATGGAGCTGATTTGTTTGAGACCCAAGGCATTTGAGATCCAAGGTACAGTGGCACCTCGGTTTAAGAATAGCCCTGTTTACGAACGATTCGGTTTATGAACTCCGCAAAACCGGAAGTAGTGTCCCAGTTTGCGAACTTTACCTCGGTCTAAGAACAGAATCCAAACGGTGGAAGGGCACTGGCGGCGGGAGGCCTCATTAGGGAAAGCACGCCTTGGTTTTAGAACGGTTTTGGTTTAAGAAAGGACTTCCGGAATGGATTAAGTTCGTAAACCGAGGTACCACTGTACAACTGTACTAGGATTCAGAGACTTCCAAGGAAGCTCAATGTTGAAAGAGTCAAGGCAAAAAAAAGGACTTCTCCACCCAGTTAAACTATGGGATTCACTTCCATGAGAGGCAGTGATGGCTACCAAATTGGATGTCTTTAGAAGAGGATTAGACATAAGGCTACTAGGTGACCATCAATGGCTACTAGGTGCAATGGCTCTGAACAAAAGGTGCTAGGCTAGGACAGTGCTGTTGTGCTCAGATCTTGCTGGCAAGCTTCCCTTTGATATCTGGTTGGCCACTGGGACTACATAGTGCTGGACTACATAGGACTTTGGTCTGATCCAGTAGGCTCCTCTTATGGTATTTATCTATGAAATGCTCTACCACCAAGCTATGGCCCTCCCCTTTTGCAGATCTTTACTGCAGTGTCTTCCCCAGTCAGCCCCCCTCCCGCCGCCACACTGCTCTCAGCAGATTTATACACAGACCAGGAACAAGATGCTCTCTCGTACATATAACCGCCAAATACACATTCAATAAAATTATAATTTCTCAAATCAGCAAGGCAATTTCGTAACGCAGCGCACGAAAACTTCAATCAAATTAATGAGCCTTAAACGTGTTTGAATTAGCAGCTGAACTGCTTGGCTGGATTGGAGCCCCCCCCCTCCAAAAATGGCAGAGTAGTTGCTGTGAAATGAGTGCCTTTGCTTTTCTGCAGAACCGATGCAGAAAAAGGAACAGAGCAGCTGCATGGGAGGGTTTCTCTCTCTCTCTCTCTCTCTCTCTCTCTCTCTCTCTCTCTCCCCAACTGGCCTGCTTGCCTGAGCATAGGGGGTGGGAGGTGGGCTTGAAATATGTGAGCAAAGATTTAAAGAGCTAAACGCAGACGGCAAACTCAGCTGAGCTAATGGGGCAAACATAAAAGTGGACAAGTATTTGCAGCATAAATAGTGAAAGGAGAAGGGAGGGCTATTTAAAGGCGTGAAAAGTGGCCAGTGGAACGAAGACACTTCAGAATGTCTCCTCTGCTGAAAAGTTCAGGAAATGTACTCACCTGCCATAATATCCAGCTTTTATATACAGTGGTACCTTGGGTTACAGATGCTTCAGGTTACACACTATAGTACCTCGGGTAAAGAACTTTGCTTCAGGATGAGAACAGAAATCGCGCGGTGGCAGCGGGAGGCCCCATTAGCTAAAGTGGTACCTCAGGTTAAGAACAGCTTCAGGTTAAGAACGGACCTCCGGAACGAATTAAGTTCTTAACCCGAGGTACCACTGTAGTGAAAAAGTGGTTTGCAGAGTGCTTATTTAATATCCAAATGTCTTGCTATGAAACAGCAAATGCAGCATTTATTGCACTCATCTTCTCTCCACAAATACTGGAGGCGCAGGAAAACCACCATCCTTGAATAGACTCCCGTCTCTGTTTCCATTATCAGATGTTGAAAAACAGAATTTGTCATAGGGTTTGTATCAGGTGTGGTGAACTTTGCAGCTGGGGGGACCACATCCTCTCGTGGACAATCTTCCAAAGGTCACATGTCAATTGGTGGGTGTGAGGTCAGAAGCAGAGGTAGCCACAGATGTGGCTCTTTTCTTTGTAGAATAGGCGATGTTTCAGTGATGCAAAAGTTAGGTTTCTACAAACACACACAAAATCTTTCCACTCTGCGTCCAGGCAAGGAAGAGGGATTGCCATAGTTCAAGGACAGATGACTTGTGTGCCAGGAAGAATCATAGAATAATTGTGTCTTATTCTCCCTCCACCCCAGCTAATGAGCTCATAGCAAAGGCTGGAACCATCTCCCAAAAAACCTTCCTGATTCAACTAAATTGCCCCTTCCTTTCCGATTCTTGTTGCTACCATCCAGTTTGTCAAGTATGATTGGTCAATATCTTTTCCCATGACAGCTGAGCAAGACAAGGAATTGTGGCATCATCATTTCATCATTAACCAACCATCTCCCACCACAATTGGCACCATATAAATAAATAACTGGGCCTGCAGCATAGTCACTGGGCCCTTCCTCCTCTGTAATTTGTACAACCAGCCATCAAATGAAACTGTAAAACAAGCTTTTCGGTGAACCAAAATAATAACAGATGTACTGTAAATGTTCCCAGGCTCAAAACACCTTGGAGAAAGTTTGGGGTCACATTCATCAAGTGTGACTGCACCTTGAATAGTTTTGCTGTTGGTAAACAGTTATGGCTGCAGTCCTGACCATGTCTACTCAGATGTAAATACCACGAACTTCAAAGGGACTGACACCCAGGTAAGACAGGTTAGGATTGCACCTTACGTTGTTGAAGTCCATACTAAGTCAGCTACCATCAGATTTGTTGTTAAAAATATCATTTTAGTTTAGGGAAATAGTCTGATTTGGGTTTATTCTTCTTTCTATTGTAACCAAGTTACAGTGGTACCTCGGGTTACATACGCTTCAAAGTTACATATGCTTCAGGTTACAGACTCTGCTAACCCAGAAATATTACCTTGGGTTAAGAACTTTGCTTCAGGATAAGAACAGAAATCGTGCAGTGGTGGCGCAGCGGCAGCAAGAGGCCCCATTGGCTACAGTGGTGCTTCAGGTTAAGAACAGTTTCAGGTTAAGAACGGATCTCCGGAATGAATTAAGTACTTAACCCAGGGTACAGTCACTGTGAATGTGTTTGAATAAAGAGTATTCCTGTGTATATTATTATTACCATACTGGGTTTACCAGGATGCTCTGCACAGTGATTCTATTTTTTTTCTAGAGGATCAGAGCAATCAATCTGCTTTTGATTTTGGCTGTCATTTACAAAGTAAAATGAAGTACTTTCAAGATACTGAATGGACTCTTCCCCTAACATTGGCTGGGATCCGAAACAAAAGCTGCTTTAGGCATTCCCAAGTGCTTGGGCGTGACCAATGGGATTTCTCTTCTCCCCGCCCCCTCTAAAAAGCAGGCCCATCTGCCATGCCATGCAAAAAATAAAATAAAAATGTTTTTGAAAGTTCTCTTAGTTTCAGAAGGTTTTGCCTTGCACGAATGGGGTAAGGAGGCTGCTGATAAAGGAAAACACAAGCTCAAAGCTTGCTTAGGTATATGGAAATAGCTGTGTGGTTCCTTTGATTCTGGTCTTGGCTTCCTATGTCATATGCCAACCTCCAGATGTTTTGGACTCTAACTCCCACTGGCCCCAGCCAGCACAGCCAATGTTTAAGGATAATGGGATGTATAAAGGTAAAGGGACCCCTGACCATTAGGTGCAGCCGTGACCGACTCTGGGGTTGCGGCGCTCATCTCGCTTTATTGGCCGAGGGAGCTGGTGTACAGCTTCTGAGTCATGTGGCCAGCATGATTAAGCCGCTTCTGGTGAACCAGAGCAGTGCATGGAGACGCCGTTTACCCTCCTGCTGGAGCAGTACCTATTTATCTACTTGCACTTTGACGTGCTTTTGAACTGCAAGGTTGGCAGGAGCAGGGACCGAGCAACAGGAGCTCACCCCGTCACGGGGATTCGAACCACTGATCTTCTGATTGGCAAGTCCTAGGCTCTGTGGTTTAACCCACAGCGCCACCCATGTCCCAATAGGATGTAGAGTATGGGTCTAATCAGATCTGGGCCCTGGGCTGATTTGGGGGGTTTGCAATGTCACATGGTTGCAGGGGGAGAAAGAGATGTGCCCAAGGACATGTTTAAACAGGGAAAAGGAGACACATGCAGGCTGCCTGTGGATCTCCTTCTCCCCACTCCTTATTGCTAGACCACCACCCCTTTTGGCAGCCCTGAATTGCTCCAGATGGAGCCGATCTGACCCAGGGTGATCCTGGGCCTCCTTAATCCAATCCTGCCAAATCTTGGGCTTATCCAAATCAGACCAATTCCGTTTGGTACCCTGGATTAAGCTGGATCCAATGCAGAGCCCTAATTTGTAGTCCACAGCACCTGGAGGATGAAAGGTTGGAGTAAGTCTGGAGTAGATGATGCAGGGATAGACAAAGAATCTGACCTAGTAAAAAGCAACTTCATATATTTCCAGATTGTGCTTGACTTAATCATCCCCATAAACTGCAGTCCTCTTCCCATTAAAAGTAAAATGAATTTTAATATTATGTCAATGGAAATAGACTGGAACTCTTCCAAGAGTAAGTACAGTAGGCTTTGTCTGGGGGGGGGGACCTACACCCAGTTATTCAGATTACCACTGTCACGGTCCGGTTCACAGGCGATTGAAGTCCTCGCTGGGGACGTCGGGAACTGGGTCAAGATGGCGGGGTGGGAGCAGGAACAGGAGTCCAGAAGCCAGATGTCAGAAAGTCAAGAGTCCGAGGGTTAGGAAGCAAGGAGTCGCGAAGTCAGGGGTGCAAGGATCAAGAAGCAAGGAGTCGCGAAGTCAGGGGTGCAAGGATCAAGAAGCAAGGAGTCACGACGTCTGGGGTCTGAGGATCAAGAAGTCAGGGGTCAAGGAGTCAAGAGCAGCAAGGCAGGGAACGTGTTGCTGTGGCAAAGAGGCGAAGGGAAAATGCTGACCTTTTATCCCTTCCCGGCTCTTGCCACCAGGTGCTATGACTTACCAATCAGCCTCACCTGAGGCTGCGCCTTGCCTCTTCAGAACAAACTTAGGAACGCCCCACTCCTGCAGAGTCCTCTTGGTCACAGGGCCTGGCTCCTGCACACTGCACACCTGACAACCACCTTAAGTATTTTCATGCAAAGAGAGCAAGGGTGGTTAGTTACGTTTTTATGTTCATTATAAACTAATGAATAAATGAATAGGATTGATTGAGAGAGGATACAGTTTAAATAAAATGCAACACCTAACACAATGGCCAAATTGGGATGGGGCTGCTGGAGGGGGGAAAGAAATGACGCCTGCCCAAGTAACTATTCTAACTAAAGACAGATAATATAAACCACTAAGACACAGACACTAGGGGACACGGGTGGTGCTGTGGTCTAAACCACTGAGCCTTGGGCTTGCTGATCAAAAGGTCGGTGGTTCGAATCCCCGTGACAGGGTGAGCTCCCGTTGCTCGGTCTCAGCTCCTGCCAACCTAGCAGTTTGAAAGCACACCAGTGCAAGTAGATAAATAGGCAGGAAGGTAAACGGTGTTTCTGTGCACTGCTCTGGTTTTGGTGTTCTGTTGCGCCAGAAGCGGCTTAGTCATGCTGGCCACATGACCCGGTAAAACTGTCTGTGGGGAGGGCAAACGCCAGCTCCCTCGGCCTGTAAAGTGAGATGAGCGCCACAACCCTAGAGTTGTTCACAACTGGACTTAACTGTCAGGGGTCCCTTTACCTTTACCTTTACCTTTAAGGTACAGACAAGAAACAAACAATATATATATATACATGGTAGCTGGGTTGAGGAAAAATAACAGGCAGGCTGAATAAAAATGCCACTGACAAGCATGGCAGAGTTTCAGTTTCCATATTGTTTTGGAAAGCATGCATGAGGCAAGTTCACCTTTAAACATGAACATCTCCCATACCCCTATCTGGAAATACTACAGCATAAGGACATTATCATAACCATTGCACCCTCAGTTACTAAGTGTGGGATAATTACAGACAAATGGGAAGGAATTTTTGCAATAATCTCCAAGTCTTGCCCATCCAGTTCCTTCACCTTATTCTTTCAAACAACAGTCTTCATTCAGTACAAAAAATACATGATACATTCTTGGTTTAGTAATCTGACCTCTTCCCCCCCCCCCAACACACACTTCTTTTTTTACCAACTCCTTCATATAGTATATTTGGCCTTCCTCCTAATCCTCCTAGGAATTCCAGACACATTTTGCTTATTATTCTAAAGATTTATTTAAGAATATTCATTGGGAGTCAGTTAAATAGACATGGAACCCCAAGAAACACATTCACTGGTATATAACATCATACAGAATATTGGTTTAGCTGGCTAACCTATGCCTTGATCATCAGGTATAATAATATTTGCTGGTGGATCTGGTGTAGGTTTAGGTTGACCGCCTTTCATAACCAATACCTCATTTACAAAAGTAAATTGCACAGCTATGCTCTTTCCCCCTTCTACCTTGAAATAATATTAGCATAAGAAGGTCAACCTCACTGTTAGGTAGGGTGAGGCAAGGTCAGAGAGTTTCTGAGATACTGAAAGAAGGCAGCAGATTGTGAAATATTTACCTATTATTATACTTTGGGTGTGGCACCATTTAGTTTTTCTGCCTTGGGCACAAGAATACTGGTGCATATAGGAGAAGGAATCCTGTTTCAAAGCAGCTACTTTGTTTTTGTTTTTTTAATTGCATCTTTATTTATTTGTATGCTGTTTACTTGCCAAAGTGGCTTCTAAGCCATTTGCAAGTATAAAGCCACACATATAATAGAAATACACATTAGAACACTTTCATCAAAATAAACACCCACAATGAAAATGCAGAATAAAGGAAGCCCAATAAAATGGCAAGGAAATCAGCCCTGAGTGTTCACTGGAAGGACAGATCCTGAAGCTGTGGCTCCAATACTTTGGCCACCTCATGAGAAGAGAAGACTCCCTGATGTTGGGAAAGATGGAGGGCACAAGGAGAAGGGGACGACAGAGGACGAGATGGTTGGACAGTGTTCTCGAAGCTACCAGCATGAGTTTGACCAAACTGCGGGAGGCAGTGGAAGACAGAAGTGCCTGGCGTGCTCTGATCCATGGGGTCACGAAGAGTCGGACACGACTAAACGACTAAACAACAACAATAAAATGGCGCAACAATTGAGAGAGTTGAAACGATTGATCTGGCACATTCATTGCCACACCTGCAGATGTAAAGAAGAAGCAGAGCTGCATGTCATCAACAAATTGTTGACAATGTATTCCAAAGATCCAGGTGACCTCACTCAGCAGTTTCCTGGAGATGTTAAACGTCACAGGGGTTAAAAATGAACCCTGTGGAATCCCGCACATAAAACACCATGGGGATGAACAACACTCCCAAGCACTACCCTCTGAAAACAACCATCCAAGTAGGACTGTAACCATCACAAAGTGGTGCCATCCACCCTTAGCTCAGAAAGCTGCTCCAGAAGAACACCATAACTAATGATACTAAAAGCCGCTGATCTTGATGTTCTTACTGGTAGTGTAGGCGAAGATTTCCATATTCCATCTGAGGTAACCCATTCTAGAGTTGTTAATGGCTTTATATGTAAATAAAGGTAAAGGTAAAGGGACCCCTGACCATTAGGTCCAGTCACGAACGACTCTGGGGTTTTGGCACTCATCTCGCTTTACTGGCCAAGGGAGCCGGCGTACAGCTTCCGGGTCATGTGGCCAGCATGACTAACCCGATTCTGGCGAACCAGAGCAGCACACGGAAACGCTGTTTACCTTCCCGCCGGAGCAGTACCTATTTATCTACTTGCACTTTGACGTGCTTTTGAACTGCTAGGTTGGCAGGAGCAGGGACCGAGCAACAGGAGCTCACCCCGTTACAGGGATTTGAACCACCAACCTTCTGATCGGCAAGTCCTAGGCTCAGTGGTTTAACCCACAGCGCCACCCGCGTCCCTTTATATGTAAGTAAGGTAAAGGTAAAGGTACCCCTGCCCGTACGGGCCAGTCGTGTCCAACTCTAGGGTTGCGCTCTCATCTCGCTTAAGAGGCCGGGGGCCAGCGCTGTCCGGAGACACTTCCGGGTCACGTGGCCAGTGTGACGAAGCTGCTCTGGCCAGCCAGCACCAGCGCAGGACACGGAAACGCCGTTTACCTTCCCGCTATAAAGTGGTACCTATTTATCTACTTGCACTTAGGGGTGCTTTCGAACTGCTAGGTGGGCAGGAGCTGGGACCGAACGACGGGAGCTCACCCTGCCGCGGAGATTCGAACTGCCGACCATCCGATCGGCAAGTCCTAGGCACTGAGGTTTTACCCACAGCGCCACCCGCGTCCCTATATGTAAGTAGCAAGCCCTTAAAATTGGTTCAGTGGCTGATAAGCCACCAGCACCTATTATGATGTTACTGTTTTATTTTTATAAGCCACCTCAAATCTGTATGGAAAGACAGCCTGCAAATCACAGCATAAAAAACCCTCCCGGACCCAGAGGTTTTCTGTTTCTGCTGTCGGTATTAACACCATCTCCAAGATTCTAGCAAGCGTTGCATTGCTTGCATTAACTCTCAGGCATTAAAAATGTGTGTAAACGCCGCAATGACAAGTGCTCGCTGTCCACAAGGCTTGTAAAAGTTTACTTCAAACAATTGGCGCTATCAGATAATTCAGTCCGTGGAATGCAAGAACCCCCTTTCTTTGCATTTGTTTTTATGTTTTCCTTATTTTGAAGTGGTTGAGTGGTCCATCTACCCACCGAGTCGTTTCCTTACAAGTTTTCGTTTTAATTAATAGACTTGTGAATAACCACAATTGCCTTGTGGGACACACAAAATGCTAAGCAGATGACTAAGCTTGCAGTGGAGCAATCCGCTCAGTACAGTTTTGCCTTAATTTAATTCATACATGATCGAAGGCGGCAGAGGGAAAAGAGGCCGAGAGGAGCATGGCAATTATGTTGCTTAATGTATAGCTCTGGTCCTGTTTCAAATTAAAAGGAGTCCCTTGTGTACGGAACCTAATGTTCATAAAAGCAAAAGCAACGTTTTTGATTTATAGTCACCTGTTTGTGTGCTATTGAACTTGGGAGGGGATGGGCATTGGAATGCATCTCAAGGGGGGTGGGCATTAAGGTAGCATTTCATAGATCTTTGGCAATTTGCCCACCAACTAAGGGGGCATGGCTCAGTGGTAGAGCATCTGCTTGGCACGTTCAATCCATGGCATCTCCATGTGGGAAACCCTGGAGAGCCACTGCCAGTCAGTGTAGACAGCACTGAACTACATGGACCAATGGTCTGACTCAGTTGAAAGTATGTCCATATGTTCCCACCTGTTCATATGTTCCTCCCTGAAATATCACCTGCATAGATTTAAAAGATCACTTAGATTATCTGGGGAAATTCTGCTCATGGTACCTCACTCTACATTTTCAGGTTATTCTTCTTCTTTCTTCTTTGGCGATCACTCATAGCCAAGTAAGATTGTCTTCCATAAACAATGTTTTAACAGTGAGTCTGTAAGTGACTGTGGAGGCCAGTTCTGGATCCACATGTCCTTCCACAGTGGGGACATAGATTTCCGGGTGGGAGTTGATCATGGGAGGGTTTGCCAAGCGTGCCTTCCTCTTAGCACATTTCTCCCTTTCGTCCGGAGTTTGAGTGTCTTCAAAGCCCATGACACCTTTGGTAAAGGCTGTTCTCCAATTGGAGCGCTTGCAGGCCAGTGTTTCCCGGTAATAAGGTGGTGACCTGAAAATAGACATTTTTTGCTTTTACTGTGGGATACCTTTCCCTGCTTCAGATGTTTTCTAATTTCCATTCACCATGGCTTCAGTGAACAGATTTTTTAAGGCAGTGGTATTTCAAAAAAATACTCTTTTCAAGAGTAAAGTTTAGGAGAATCTAGAGATCGGGGTTAGTTATTAGCATCATTAGACTAGGCCTATGGTTTTCAAATTGGAGAGCTAGCCTAGCTCTCAGAGGTGTAAATCAGTGGCATGCTTCTTTCACATGGCCTCTGTGGATTAAGATGCCCAGGATGAACTGAGGACCTTATGCAAGGAAAGTAGATGCTCTGCTACTGAGCTAATAGTAACCCTGGGATTCTTCAATTGGTTGAGCTGGGAGAGCTCAGTCAACCTGCGAAGACATCCTGCTGCTTTCTGAGGAGGATGCTGAGCTCACTAAAATGGGCAGGCAGAGAATCATCGCAGCATCCACAGTGGCCCCCGTGGATAAAACAATTTGAGGAGGCTTAAATGTTTGCTTTCTTGAATTAGGCTTGCCAACTCCAAACAGTCTGAAAAAGATGCATGTTGGCCTGTTTCCGACAACACTGCATGTAGAAGAATATTAGGAAATTCCTCTACTTGAGTAACATTTTGTTCATGCTTAGGAGGTCTTGACTGTAGGATATTTAGAAGTTATGACTGTGGGGAAAACCAGTAAACTCTGAAGCCTGTCACTGGTTTGGCACTGGACCACTAATAAGCACATACCCTCCAATGTTTCTCTGATGAAAACAGGGCTGTCCTATTCAACAACAACAACAACAACAACAACAACAACAATTTTATTATTTATACCACACCCATTTGACTGGATTGCCCTAGTCACTCTGGGCTGCTTCCACCTTATATAAAAACATAATAAAACATTAAATATTTTTTAAACTTCCCTATACAGGGCTGCCTTCAGGTGTCTTCTAAAGGCTGTATGGTTACTTATCTCCTTGGCTCAAAGGTTGCATAACTCTATAATCTCCAATAGTTCTCTGATGAAAATAGGGACGTCCTAAGGAAAAGTAGGACATTCTGGAATCAAAAATAAATCTGAAGCTGTCCCTGGAAAATAGGGACACTTGGAGGGTCTGTAAGCAGTGCCTTGTCCCTTAAAACCACTGCCATGTTCCTGTTCAGGCTGTGGGCAGGAGCTGCCTTTGGATGGTTTGTTAGAAACTAGCTGGAGGGCAGTCCAGCTCTGTGGAACTACAGCTATCTAATTGGTTTTGCTTGTGTGTGCTGTCTTTGCTTTTATTATGGGGAAACACTACGCAGCCCTTCTAATTAGATTGTTAAACATAATAGCCAAACGGCACAGCCGTGAAGAATGTGCTTCTACCCTTTTGTTAAATGTAGAACGGGACTCAGCCAAGATCCAGGATTTTTTTCCAGCCCATTTCCCCCCATCATCAGATCTGATGGTAATGAGACTGTTTATTTTTCTTCTTCAATTAATGCAGAAGACTGTTGCCTTGATGAAGTCCAAAATAAATGTCAAAACACAATTCCAGTAGTGAACACATATCTTTCTTTATTCTGTTGTCCCTTCCTCTATTTGTTTAGAATACTCAGGCCATGCACTAATTAGTGCCCTTGTTCACTGTCTCCACACAAAGGACAAACACAGAGAGCCTCTCTCACCCTTGGGGGTTGGCCTCTCTGCAATGGGCTTGAGAAGGCACACTGGCGGTGTGACGGCAGACATTCCCAAGGTACCCTCCGCACCGTGCTGGATTTTGAGATAAAGAGCTAAAGTTAGTAAGGGAGGATCTGTCAGGTTTAAAAGAAGCTGCGATAACAGGCAGGCCCATACAGCATCCAGGGAGAGATCTATAAATCTTGGGGGCTCTCAGAACTTTGGAAGCAAATAGGCATTTGGGATTTTAGTCAGTCCATCCTGTAGCAGCGGCTTCTGACAGGCAACAGAGAAGAATTGGGCCAAAAAGTGGTATAAAATTGTTCTTTTAAAATATGAGTTAATAATATTCTTTTTGTGTGGCACGATGCTGTTGTGCAAGGACTCGTGTTTGCATTGTTCATTCTCCATACAAAAAGAATATTGGCACTAATCACATCAAAACTGCTTTACTGAGTGTTTCCTCAATGCATACAGGCTCTGGCAGATTGAGAGGATGAGACCAAAAGTGGGCCCAACAGCCAAGAAGGCAGTTTCTGCAGGTGCTGTAAAGGGAAGTGAGGGGTAGCTGGGACTCCTCAACCTGAGAAGGTAGCCCATCTAGGAGAATGAAAACACTGGTCCTAAACCTCTGCTGCCTTTTGGGAGGAGAATAGGCCAAGGAGTAAACCCTACGCAAATCTGGAGAGGAGTTCCTAGAACAGTTGGGTGGCTTCTTCTGACAACTCCTGCAGCCAAGCTGTTGCAAAACATATTGCTCTGCTTTCCTTTGGACCACATCAGCAAGGCACATCATCTGGGCAGCCCAACCTGTGGATTGGCAATGTCTAACTAAGTTCAAGCTGCTGGTTTTGGTGCATAAAGCTCTGGGGAGCTTGGGATCAGGATACATGAAAGATCATCTCACCTCTTAGATACCTAATGCATCACTTTGGTCCACAGGTGATAATGATGGCCTCCCGCAGATACCATTTTATCAGGAGGTCCATTCTGCCCAATGTAAGAAGCAAGGCTTTAGTTTTGTGTCACCTGCCCTTTGGACTCCCCACCACCGCCATTAAATTTCAACAGGTGACACCTCTGTTTTCTTTTCAATGTCTTCTGGATCCCTTCTTCTTTCTCAAATAGCTTTTTAAGTAGAGATCCATCCTAGCCTACATCTGTATTAGAATTGATTGTAAATACTTTTTTTGTTTTATCACTTATTATTTACCACCTTGGGCTTCTTTAGGAGTGTAGGTGCGATATAAATTCAATAAACATTGCTGCTGCTGTTGCGACACTGTTGCCGCCGAGAGTGCTGGAAGGAGGACTGCTCTTCTCTGCTGCAAGGCTCCTGGGAGGCCACTGGGACATTCCTGGAACAACTCTTGGGTTGGGGCAACTGGCTAAAATGTTTTAAAATGTTTTAATTGTTCTAATTTTGGTTCCTCTGTTTTGTTTTTATTGGGTTGGTGTTGGTTAAATGTTTAGTTGGGGTTGGCAGTTATTTCAGTTTGGGTATAACTGTAAACTGTTGTTGTTGTTGTTGTTGTTGGTTTCTATTGATTTATTGGCTTATTTGTGGCTTGCATAGGATATCTTTTTATGTTTGCAGTTGTGTTGTGTTTTTATATATGTTGTAAGCCGTCCAGAGTGGCTGGGGAAACCCAAGCCAGGTGGATGGGATATAATTTTTTAAAACTATTATTATTATTTTTAAACAATTCACTTTAGTAAAGTGGGAGAAGACAAAGATGCAAATGTACTAAAGAAGCTGGAAGTTGTGGCACGTCGCACATGCTCTTGGCCGAGAATTAATTTTTGAAATGTCCTAGTTAAACTGGGATTGGGAAGGCGTGGGAGGCAGGGCAGAACAAACCTGAGAATTAATAAAAGAACTGAACTGGGGAAATCACAAACTTCACTCTTTTTAAAAAGAGTGTGAGAGAGAGAGAGACTGTGTGCGTGTGTGCACGGCAATGCCACAATTCTTTGCTTCCCCCCCCCATTTCCTGTTTCAAGAAGTGAGAGGGCAAAAGAGAGAGAAAATAGAATTGCTCTCAGCATTTCATTGAAGGATAAGAAGAAACGAAATTGCAGCCATTAAAAAATTTAAATATGTGGGCCACAGAAATGGACACGATTGCTACACAGAGAACTGTATTTACACAGAATAATGAACTGTGTAGAAAGTAAGTTGCACCCCCAAAAGATTTTTATACAATGCCTTTCTGCACAGTGCAGGCTGCAGGCTCGTGTGTACAAAGGAGGCCTTGCGTAAGCGCTGTGCCCTTACTTAAGGTATGGGCTGGAACATGTTATTATATTGTTCAAGATTAAATAATTAGCAGAACATGGTCAAGATCAAAGGTTCTCCTGTGCCGACGGTAATTCAAAAGTTACCCAAAATATGACATCCACGACTCCTGCTGCTATGATAACCTGTGGGCATGAAATCTTATGCACTGACACTGCGTTTTTAATTCAATGTCTTTGTGAGAGGTTAATTTAAGAAACAAAAGCATTTAACCAGCCCCAGCCACCCAAGATATAGTGACTAAAAGGGAATATAATTCATTTGAATGCTAAGCAAAAACAGCAAGCAAGACAGCTGGCTTGTGACCTCCGACACAGAGATCAGTTACAGGGGTAGGCGGCGGGTGGGTGGGCAGTTAGGCAGGCAAATGGCAGAGACTCATCTTCTCCCTTTCCTTAACAGCCTTATGTCAAAATACTCCCACAGTCATCCTTACATCAGACCAGGTCTCTTACCTAGCCTTCTCAATCAGTCAGTCCTGTTATTATTATTAGTCAACACATTATTCTAGACAGAGAGAAAGAGGGAGAGAGAAATCACTTTACTTGACATTGTTCATATAGATCTGAAAAGCTTTTAAGTAAGAACCCTCTATTACTGTAAGGGGAGAAATAAAATTAGTCACTGGGTGTATATGAGTCATGTTCCAGCGCTCTGATATGCAAATGCTGGTAATATTCACTCTCAAATCATTCCTACCCTTAGACTTCAAACCTTTTACGCCTGCGGACAATGCCCACGCATTGCAAAATGCTTATCTGTGAATTGTTCTTACAAGTGGGACCCCCACACACAAAAAGTTGCATCGTCTCCTTACCACCAGCCAGCAGGACTCAGGACAGCCATACCCTTTTCAGAATATCCCATTCCATTCCTTCCCTGCTAGGGATGGAAGGATCTGTCAGTGTTGGGTCTCTTGGTTTCTCCTTTCCCCGACGATAAATTCAGTTCTCCATAATTCTGCAGCAATCTGCATTAAAAACAACAAAAACTAATGAAACTTCTTCAGCTATTTAGTGCAATTTTCAGGCATGCAGTTTCTCCAAAAACAATGCATTTTTTTCTCCGTTATTTTCGCCAATACGTTCATTTTTATGCATATTTCCCCCTAATATGTGGCTCTTAATAAACACTCTTTTGTTGGAGAGCTGCATCGCAAAATGTGTATAATTGCAGATTTTAAAGGATGGTTGTGTTTCAGTTCTCATATCGTTTTGGAGAGTGTGAATATTATAAAACCAGCTGTAATTGAGCACTAAACCGAATTTCTCCCCAACCCTATTTCCCACCCATTTTTATTTTGCAACTGACAATCAACATCGCATTGCTATCACACATAGTCTCCACTGGGCAGTCTTGTTTTTTGAAACTATTTTGCTTAGTTTTTGTTCTGCTGACCTTGGGCTTCCTCCCAGTGCCATGTGCTTTCAATACAATATAGCAGGTCCCACTGGGAATGCTGGGATTCCCTTTCTATTTGTTCCTCACCCCATGTGCATTTCCCCCTTAGAAAGACAGAGGAGTAAATGAAGAAAATCCAGAAACACTCTTCTTCAAGAAAATCTTGTTTAGAAGACAGGTAAAAACCAGCAGAAAGACACAAAAAATAGTGAGATGGGATTTAAGACAGATTGGGGAAGGGAAAGAGAATTGAAAGAGGCCACCATAGAAATAATATGGGATAAGGATTGTTTATTTTTAAAAAATCTATTATATGGTCAAGATAAAGTATCCATGTATGATTTCTTTATTTTTAATTGATTACAGGTATATACCACCCTTCTGCCAAGGCAGCCAAGGCAGTTTACAGTTTTAAAATACTAATAGAAATAAATAATATAAAATGCAAAGTTGGCCCAGTGGGAGGGGGACCAGTCTGGCTTGAGCAGGTCCTGTTATGGTTTTGGCCTGTCTTCCTCACAATCTTCTTCTTCCCCAGAGGCCAGAAGGTGTCCATTGGCCCTAGATAGTGTCCCTGGTCCAGTTAAAATTAGTTATGGCATTTTGGAGATGTGGAGATTTTCATTATTCCTCCACTCCTGAGAGGGGCCTCCTAAGACTGTTGTTAATTTTTAAGTTACCTCAGTGCATCTCCATGTAACATCTAATTTGGCCCTCATTCACAACTAATTTTGGCGCTAAGGAAGCCAATGAATAGAAAGGGACCCTTAACAATCCATGAATAATCCTTTGTTTCTGCCTGAATGGGCAGAATCTGCTATAGGTATGCAAATATAACTTAGCTGGTATGAGGCCAGACCAGGATTTCCTAACATTTGGAGTGTCTGTGCTGGACATTTCATGGGGAAGGAGACACTGAGGATGGAATTTCTGTGGCTGGCTAAATCACTTTTGTGCCTGACTAACATTTGAATAGGACTTTTTAATCTTCAAAGTGACTTTCAGCCCATTTCTCCTGCAATGCCACCAGCATCGATGTAATTCTAATCTCTTGAGCAGATGTTTTGCTGAACTCCGATACTGTAGCTCTGAAGCTGGTGACACTGAACACACTCGGAAAAGCAAAACTCCCATTGAGTCAATATAGAGGCTGCTGAAACTAAAGATACTGTGGTGGAAAGTGTCTTTGTATTTGGGGGCGACCATTTGCTATTGTTTGTAACCCTAAACGGGCTGATGACAGCAGGTAGACGCTGGCAGGGCAAAGGATGAAAACTACAGCGTAACAGAATACAAGGAGCTTCAAACTAAGTCGTGAAGGCTTTTTTCGCTGATCACCTACAATGTGGGGGAAATTCTCCAGAGACTCACACAACTTTGACCTACCAAGCTCAATGTAGTTTGTTGGCTACATATGGCAGCCTATCAGGGGCTCAAATAAACTTCATGTTTTCACATGTGGATAGTTAACCACCAGGCTGCACTTGCCTTGGAGAACCAGAAATTGATATGGCTTCCTTTTTATCACGTCATCACACATTTAGCTATACAAATTCAGAGTTAGGTGAGGAACCAGATGTTGCTGGACTATGACTCCCATCAGCCCCAGAAAGCATGGCCAATGGTCAGGGGTTATGGGAGTTGCAGTTCAGCAACATCTGGAGGGCCAAAGTTTCCCCACACCTGGTGTAGATGTTGCTTCCCCCATGATCAGCAGCTCCAAACAAAATTCTCCATGCTGGTGCATACTTCTTATACGTGATATAAATATAAACTGAATGCTTGACAGTAGTATAAATGGAGAAGAGGTGGGGAATCTATGAGGCTGCATGAGCATAGTCATGCTTGCACAAGTGGAATTGTTCACCTTGTGTGTGTCCCTCCCAAAGCTACTTCTTAGAGTTGAGGGGCCCTCAGAGCAAGTTTGGGATGATGTTGATGTAGGGCATGTTGGGATGCTGCTAAGGAATTGGGGGCAATTGGCAAGCCCCCAGCTGGCTCCAGCCCACTGGCCGACATGCCGGTCAAACTCCAGTCCTTGGTGCAGCATGAATCTGCGACCCAGAGCTTCAGAAGCTTCAGAAGCTGGGCACGCAACTCAGCAGAGTAAACACACAACAGACGTGGCAGGGAGAGGCTGTGTAAAGCATATTTACAAGCAGATTATTCAGCATACATCAGGACAAAAGGAAAAACATGTCTTCTCCCCTTCATGTCCAAAAGCAAGCAGCATAAGGGAGAAAGGTTGTTTTCTGCTGCTCCAGAGAAGCGGACACGGAGCAATGGATCCAAACTACAAGAAAGAAGATTCCACCTAAACATTAGGAAGAACTTCCTGACAGTAAGAGCTGTTCGACTGGAATTTGCTGCCAAGGAGTGTGGTGGAGTCTCCTTCTTTGGAGGTCTTTAAGCAGAGGCTTGACAACCATATGTCAGGAGTGCTCTGATGGTGTTTCCTGCTTGGCAGGGGGTTGGACTCGATGGCCCTTGTGGTCTCTTCCAACTCTATGATTCTATGATTCTATAAGCAATAGCTATACACAAACGGAGGTTCCCAGCAAGCTGTGCTGGAGTGTAAACAGGCATGTGACATACAACAGTCATTCCTGTTCCTCTTAAGGTGGAACAGAATATTCTAACAGGGCATGGATGGCCTCATCAAGCCCTACCTGGAGATGTCAGGAATTGAATATAGGACCTTCAGCATGCAAAGCAGATGTTCTACTACTGAGCTACCACCCTTATTGGGGTCACAGCTCATACTGGGGTCACTGGAAACAGTGTGTCAATGTTGTCACTACTCAGATGGACACAGAATGGTAGATTCCACATTTCAAACTTCTCATAGGTCCTGGAGTGCACTCTCATACAGTTTGGATCAGGAAATCCTTGTACCAGATGATACGGCTGAGCTTCGGTGGGAAATTCTCGGTGGCAAAAGTAATGTCTATACCAGTTCTCACATCCCATCAGAAATCAAAGGGATTTGAAGTATTTAGGTTGGTTAGATTGCATTCTGCATCTTGAAATGTTTTCCACAAAGTCTGGAACTTTTTCAAACTGTCTAGAATTTGCATGACACCACAAAAGTTCTCTAGGTTTGTTGCTCCTAGGAACAATGACTAATGCCAGCAAATTGCTGATCAGTGAAAATAAAAGCAAGGAATATTATTTATTCATTGCACTTTGAAATAAGTATTGAGGGAGTTGTTTAATTTAATGATTCCCAGTCTAATACTTTTAAAAAGATGCCTGAGGGCTTTTCTACTACCACACAACCCACCTCTTTCCATTCCACTTCCGCCTGGCACCTGAAAGAAACTCATGGAAAGGCTACATGGAACATTTTAGAACCATTTTATAACCTCATTACCACGGTGTTCCCTTGGAGTTAAGATTTCCTTTGTTGTCTTCTCTCTCTCTCTCTCATCATTAAAGTGGAAGGAAGCAATGAATTTTTTGCTTTGCAATTCTATATCTACATGTTTCCCTGATTTTTCCAGGAATCCAGGTGGCAGTTCTGTAAATTTGAGATGCTCTCCCACAAAACTTCAACAAAAAAAAGTTACCCAAACCCCTTACTCCAATACAATAAAAAAAAAATCCTTAATAGTGACATTAAAAAGCTAAGCTTAACAGCATGTATAATGAAAAAAGAAGGTGGTACTGGTATGTTGATGTGCCCATGAGTAAATGTTTAGTTCAGAACTAATTGTGAAATTCGAAACAGAAAACCTTGCAACATGCAAGGCCAACGTAGACATCAGACGTCTTCAGGCAGCTGCTGAAGCCGGCACTCCCCACCGCAGCTCACAGACACTGACCTCAGGACACGTGGCTACACGTTTTAACATTTGCACAATGCACTGGAGAGCTAAGTAACTCCAGAGCATTGTGGGAGTTTTAAAAGGAAGGTTGCTTAGTACTGGTTTGATGGAGGGCAACCTAGCTCCAATCAGAGAAGCCTCCTGGAACCCCACTTACAAGGGATGGGTCTCCTTCCAGTCTGAAGGTGGACTTGCTCCAGCCTGCCCTGTTGTCTTCCAGAAGCACCTAGGTAAGCTCAGGGGCCCCTTCCAAACCCATGGGTCTCACCATTCAGTCTAGCAGAGCTACTGACCACATACAGTCAGTACAACATAGCAGTGATTGGTTTGTGTGTTCCCCAGGTCTACCCAGGTCAGGTTGGGGAAAGGGGTGTGGGCAGCTATAGAAACTAACCAATTACATTACCCCTTCATTGTTTCGGTGTCTTTAGAATTCCTGAGCAACACCGGGTGCTTTATCAGCTAGTAGCAGATAAACTGAAGTGAAGAACTGAATGATGTTAAGCAACAAGTAGTTGATCAACATTTATGGCAGGTTCACGGTTAAGTGATGCAGTAGAATGTCAAGCTATCTTGGTCCAGGAATGGCTGTAGCTGTCTTACAGCTGGTAAATGCTGCTCCTAACCACTGAGGCCACCTGCGCCTCAACTGGCAAATATGTAATTCTGTCGAGAGTAGCCAAGTAGGCCAGCTCTATCTTTTTGTTATTGATATTCTAAACAATTTCTTAACCATTGTAACAAGAGTAATACATAAGGATATTCTTCATTCTTCACAGTCAAAAACACAGCAGTAACCGGTGAGTAGCATCACGGAACGAGCCTTTTTCTGTGGTGTCTCCTCTCTTGTGGAATGGCCTCCCCAGGGAGGCTTGCCTGGAGCCTTCATGACATATATTTAGGTGCCAGAAACAAAATGTTTCTGTATAACCAGGTCCAGACCCTATTTTCCATGGACAGTCCCAGATTTACACAAGCCATCCCGGTTTCTACCAGAATGTCCCACTTTTCATTAGGATGTCCCTATTTCCATCCGAGAAATGTTGGGGGGTATGGTAGAGTGTCCCTATTTTCATCTGAGGGTATTGAGTTATGCGACCCGCAAGCCAAACTATACAACTTTTCAAAGACATTTGAAGACAGCCCTGTTTTCTTATTGTTTTTATATGTTGGAATCCACCTAGAGTGACTGGGGCAACCCAGTCAGAAGGACAGAGTATAAATAATAAAATTATTATTATTATTATTATTATTATTATTATTATTATTATTATGAACATTCCTATTTTCATCTGAGAAATGTTGGAGGATATGCAGGCCTTTGGCTGATTAACATTTTATTGCCTTTTAAATATGTTTGTGGGAGTGTGGTTATTGCTTTGTTCTTGTTTCTGTTTTATTATGTATTTTGTCTTCTCATTTTTATGTTGTGAGCCCCCCTGTAACCTTTGGATGAAGGGCAGTATACAAATTTAATAAATATAAATAAATAAATAAATCCTATGCTTCTGTGAAGTAACCAAGAATGACATGACATTTAAAATGGCAAGGCTGAAGTTTCAAAGCTGGGGAGATTGTAATGCTTAATTCCTATTAGTTTAATGAATGCATTAATCCATTGCCTAGAATTCTCTCATCTTAATTACTACTCTTTCTTTATCCCTAATTTGTTCAACTCTCATCCCTGCCATTCAGTCTTAGATACAATTGCTACACCCTTCCCAATGCTGTTTTCCTCTTGTTTTTATTAAACTTGCCATCTGCATGGATGGCCCCAGATTTTTGTAATTAAGGAGAAAGTGAATAATCCCTGCTTGCTCATTTTCCTCACATCACTGATGATTTTATAAACCTCTGTTGTCTTCCCTTCTCTGCTGTCTCCACGGCCCTCCATTCCCTAGCCCACTGGAGATGTATCTACCACAGGGATGGGGGAGCTACTCAATTCAGTTCACATTTAAAGGCAAACTTGCTCCATTCACTCTTTTTGAAACAAAATGCAAACCAACACACAGCCATCCTTTGAAAATTCACACATCACTGAATTGTACAATTCAGTTCCCCAGTCAAGTACAGAGGTGCCTCAGGTTACAGACGCTTCAGGTTACAGACACTTCAGGTTAGAGACTCCGCTAACCCAGAAATAGTACCTCGGGTTAAGAACTTTGCTTCAGGATGAGAACAGAAATCACACGACGGCGGCGCAACGGCAGCAGGAGGCCCCATTAGCTAAAGTGGTACCTCAGGTTAAGAACAGCTTCAGGTTAAGAATGGACCTCCAGAACGAATTAAGTTCTTAACCTGAGGTACCACTGTAATGTGTACCCCCCAAAAATTGCATATACTGAGGCAAAGTGTGCCTATGAATGCAAAGATCAGTGAATAACATAAAAAATGCACTATTGGAAAATTGCTTTGCAAAAATGCATTTATTAGGAAAGACTGCATACCAAAATGTGTATATGAGGAGAAATTCTCACTAAAATGCTGAGGAATTTCCATGAGTCAATATCGCAAACTGATGTGGAAATGTGGAGAATTCAATTTAAGATTGGGAAAATGAGAAACAGAGAGAACCCAAAATTTGCGTGTTCACCCATCCCTAATAACTTTTCAATTGCACCTCCCCTGTGGACATCAATGCGAATGAAGGCGGCAGCCATTTGTGTATATAAAACACTGAGGTACACTTGGGGCCAACCATTAGGAAGAGGTTAGTGACGCCACTTGTGACGCCAGCCACTGGAAATCAGACTTGCTCCTATTTGCGTTGAGAACTGCGGCTGCCCTCGTCCTCGGTTCTATTCGTAATCATATCAGAATGTGGTCAAAATAGGTGTAACTAGGCAGGAAGGTATGTAGATGGATGGGTGGTGGAGAAATTTGGTCAAGTTCATATTTTAATGCAAACGTATCAAATCTGAGCTACATGAAATAATGCATGAACACAAATACAGCTGTCTTTCAAATGCAGATCACCACCAGAACTGCATATCTAAAGGGGACATGTGCCTGAAATATCTATATTATTGAAATAAATTTTATTATAGAAAATCATTTGCAAAAATCTGTCTATTAGAAGAAATGGGCACTGATGAATTTTCATGAGGTGTTTTGTTTTTTAATTGCAAACTGATGCAGAAATGTGGCAAAGTGAAGTAATGATTGGAGAAATGGACTTAAATAAGTTGAAATTGACAGATTTATCCATACCTAGTTACATGTCAGCTGTAAGTGTCTTCTTGCATTATGCCCTGGCAAATGCAACCTCCTTCTTGACCCAGACAGCTTACAATTCAGGAATTGGATAGCACTGGCTCAAAGTATGCTACCTGGGGATTTTCTGCAATTTGCAGGGGGGTGGAAACAGGGAATACTCCCTGAATATTTGATTCATCTTTCAAGGGTGGGCAAATCTTAAGAATTTTCAAAGAGTGGTCTTAGCTTACAAAACAGCTTGATTAAGATTATCTTCCTTTCATACAAAAAGCTGGCAGCTTGGCAGCTTGGCAACATTCCTGGGACAGAATGACTCTGAGAATTATGCTGTCTCACGATGTCATAACTTCCAGAGTGGCATTTTTTGACCCAGAAATGTTGATGAACACCCAAGGCAGCACTCAAAGCAGCAATAGATTTCTTTTCTTTTTTCCAGTTTTATAAAAAGGAAGGAAGGGGAGGAAATGCATCATATTTAAGACCCCCTCCTAAAAATTCCAAAAGATCACCTGTCCCTCAAGGTCTCTGAAACCCCCCACCATTCTTTCCAACTCTGTTAAAATTTCCATTCGCTTTAGAGAGTGGGACTCCCAGATGATGGGCTGTATCCAGAGTAGAATGACTAAAATGAATGGCTATGAATTTGAATTTGAATTTTATTATTACGGTCACAAACCAGTTCCGGCTCACTTAAAATATCAGGAAAATCATAAAACACAACAGGAATACATTGAATTGCAATTGGGTATAACAGAGACAATTCAGATATAGTGGCAGTTAAAATATATATATTAAATCTTGATCGCTAAAATATAACCTAAAATTGTCATTTAAAACCTTAATCATTTTGGTCGCACAGCTTGTTCCCTAAGTTTTATGGCAGTCGCACAGAATGGTTAAGGAATGATTTAGGCCCATTCATTTCAATGGGACTACTCTCAGCAGAACTTAGTTGGAGACACCCCTGTGTTGATAACAAAATTGACAACCCAAAATTGACAACCCATAAGCTAAACAAAAGAAGCCACACTGCTGTTTCGGACCTGTGCCCTGTTCATCTACAGAGGTGAGCATCTCCAATAAAACAGGAAGGGAAGTGCAAGGAAGCATCAGCATTTGGTCCTAATCGTTACCCTGTGATTGAAAAGAACACAATGCTTTGCTCTCCTGGACATTTAACCTTTTTCTTTTGATTAACCACCCTGCCATGAACCACCCTACAATGAAAGCATCCTGCCATAATAGGCAAACCAATTAAGTAAATGGATTGCTGCCCTATGCGCTTCTTTTGAAGAAAGTAAATTGCACGTTATGAAGAATAGCAGATTTCTGAACTGGATTGCAAGAAGTCAATTATTATTCCAAAGCATATTAATTGAAAAAGGCTGAAAACAGCCTTTTAGCTGGCCTCCTACTGCATATGTGAGTGGTTTTAGTTGATTATCAGAGCCAGCTAAGGAGAGACAGTCAGGCTAATCAGTAGGGATAGGACTAGCTGGTCTAAATCTTGTGCTAAATTTAGCAACACATTCTGTTAGCAGGCATGAGAAGCAATAGGTGTAGCTGTCATACAGCAGGATCCAGCAGAACAATGACTTCTGCGGGACTCCAAGGGCAACTGATATGCAGCTGACACTGCAACGGCTCCAAGCCATAAAGTGCCTCGCTTCTTTTCCTGCTCTCTTAGCAAATATGTGCATGGGAAGTATACAGAATGAAGGAGAGCGAGGGGGAGAGGAGGAGGAGGAGGAGAATGGAGAACTCAATGTACTATATATAGACTTGGGGAGCAAGTATTGTCACACCAAGGGATTTTTCTTCTTGCTCTGACTGGTCAGCTCAGCCAAGGCCACAAGAACACCAGGCATTGGGCCAAATAGCAGCAGTGAAGTATTGCTGAAAAGGTGCTGCTTGCAGGGACTGATCTAGCTGGTTTTGCCAGGACATTCAGGGTCTAGCTGATGTTTGCATTCTGTAAGCACATCCACACTTTATCAATGGAGCGGACACTGACATCCAAGGCAATGGGGAAGCCCTTTTTTCTGTACATCAAACAGAACCTGCACTAGACCTGGTTGATCATCAAGGTGTGTTTGCTTTCCAGCTGAGTAGGCCTTTTCTGCGTGTGGCAATATTCTTGTTCGTTTTTGGGGGGGGGACAGAGATGTTGCTATACGTTTCTGTTAGAACAGCCCTCACAAGAATGGCCTTCAAGCATTCTGTTTTAATAATAATAATAATAATAATAATGGGCCTTGGCCCAGTATACCTGAAGAAGCATCTCCACCCCCATCGTTCTCCCCGGACACTGAGGTCCAGTTCCGAGGGCCTTCTGGTGGTTCCCTCCCTGAGAGAAGTGAGGTTACAGGAACCAGGCAGAGGGCCTTCTCAGTAGTGGCGCCCACCCTGTGGAACGCCCTCCCATCAGATGTCAAGGAAGTAGACAACTATCTGACTTTTAGAAGACATCTGAAGGCAGTCCTGTTTAAGGAAGTTTTTAATATTTGATGTTTTATTCTGTTTTTAATATTCTATTGGGAGCCGCCCAGAGTGGCTGGGGAAACCCAGCCAGATGGGCGGGGTACCAATAAATTATTATTATTATTATTATTATTATTATTATTATTATTATTATTATTATTATTTGTTGTTGTTGTTGTTGTTGTTAAGAAAATCCTAACAGATGTAAATAGGAACAATATACAATATACAATAATACATTAAACAAACCTAAGAAATACCATAATAAATAGATTGTAAATATTCCCTTATATAATAACACAAAGCAAACACATGTTTACTATTCCTCCCAACATGTCACTAATCATATTTACTCAATATTCTGTTTATTAACAGGGGCAGGGCAAAGGTTTGCATGAAGGTGAATGCAAGGATTCACTTAGCCCATGTCCTTCTCCTGCATCAGTTAGAGAAAGCTCCCCGATTTCCATCTGTTAGCAATACAGCTCCGGCCACAAAGACAACTGTCGTGACAACCGCACAGAGTTAGTCTTTCAAATAAAACTTGTGAAAAGCTGCTGCCCTCCAGCCTCCTCCCACTGCAGTTAACGGCATTAAATAGCACTCTAACTAGTATTTATTTTCTTAGGCGTTCCTCACTTGCACAGCTGCTGGCATGCTGGCCTTTGATTTAAAATAAGCCCAACAGGATGAGAGTTTCGAATCCCTGAAGGTCATGAGGTGTGTGTGTGTGTGTGTATTTCTATCTATGAAGGGCCTGTCTGAAAGAAACGTCCAACCGGCTAATGTTAACCCTCATAGGTGGATAGCCTTGGATTATAAGCACTTGCCTCTTGTCAATTTTGCATGCCCTTTTCATCTGCAAACTACAATGGCTCAATGATATATATTTTTTCAAATGGAGGCTAACCACAAAGACACCACTGGGGTTGTTTTGAAAAACTGGTCCTTGGTGAGAACCCCTTCTAGGTTCTTCCTCTCCCCTCCTCCTCCTTGCCCTCCTCTTGTACTTCATCTTATCCTGCACCTTGTGGGAACCTATTTCCTAGGCTAAACATACCCAGCTCCTTCAACCATTCCTCATAAGGCCTAGTTTCCAGACCCTTTATCATCTTGGTCACCCTCCTCTGCACACCTTCCAGCTTGTCAACATCCTTCTTGTGATGCCCAGAATTGGACACAGTATTCCAGTTGTGGTCTGACCAAGGCAGAATAGAGCAGTACTATTACCAGTGGCGGAGCTTCATGCTCTGGCACCGGGGGGGGCGGAGAACAGGCGGGGGCGTGTCCTGGGGTGGAGGGCGCCGTCTGCGGGGGAGGGGCACCGAGCGCAGGCAGGGGGCAGACGTGATGGCACCCTGCCAGGATTGCACTGCCAGGGGTGGTGCGCTCCCCTGGCCAGTGACTGTTACTTCCCTTGATCAGGACACTATACTTCTGTTGATGCAGCCTAGAATAGCATTAGCTTTTTTTGCTGCTGCATCACACTGTTGACCCATGTTAAGCTTGTGGTCTGTTAAGACCCCTAGATCCTTGTCATATGTCCCCCATCTTATATTTGTGCAGCTGGTTCTTCCTGCCTAAGTGGAGAACCTTACAATTGTCACCACTGAAATTCATTTTGTTAGTTTTGGGCCAGTTACCTGGTTATATTCAGCCTCTTCCTCCAAACTGGTACAACTGTGAATCATCTAGACAGTCTGAATGTTGTACTGTCTTATGTATAAAAAGATGCACAATGAGACAAGGAGCAAATTTCTCATTGGTTGTCCAAATAACTTGTTAGCTAATGTTGAACAATCTGATTCCAGTTCTGATGTTGTCTCTTCTCTTCAGTTGTCCTATCAACCTGCACTTGCACAGGTTCTGTTTTCTTGGAATGAAGGTCAGGTGAGGTGTCTTAAGCAATGGGGTTTCATTTACACAGATATACAACTTGCATGGATGGGCTCACATCATTAACACTCCTACAGGTCATGATTCCCCTTTAGGTTTCCAGAGGATCCCCAAAACCCAGCACGGAGCAGCATAGAGCGAGACATGGCTCTGTGTCCTCCAGCTCAAACACACAACTCTGGCTGTTTCTCTTCTACTACCAGCCAGGTGAGGAGGCGAGGAAAGGCCCACCCATTCACCTTTATGGCGCAGGGCAACTTCTTTGGATATGCTAAATGGTGGTACTTAACTAGCCAAGCAAAGCCATTACCTTAACATAAGGAACCGGGCTGGCAAGTTACACCTTATATGTTCTATCCTCATGGATACGGGATTGAAAGTTGGAACGGGACCCAGGGTTTCATCCAAACTGACCCCCCCACACACACACAACTCATAACAATATGTTAGTGAAGTTTTCAATCAGGCTGACCTGTGGTCCCCTAAACAACTTCCATCATCTTCAGTCAGCATGGCTAATAAGGGTTATGTGAGCAACCTCTGGACAGTCAAACTTTAGCCACCCCTGTTGTAGATGAAGATGCACTTTTTATTGTCTGAGAACTGTTATCCAGCCATCATAGTAGAGGTACATTTTTAGAGTGAAAATTTTCTCCTATTCATTCTCTTCTAGCCATATATAATCTTACAAGTCTCTATCATGTTCTGTACTAACTATCTTTTTGCAGAGCATCAAAGCCCAAGCTGTTTAAGACTTTCTTTATATGGAAATAACTTCTGTCAGAGAAACCGTATACAATCATATGAGCCTCACAAAGCCCTTCTTCAGGCAGGGATGAAAAGCACAAGAAAGTGCAGAGATGTAAACCAGATTAAAGCTGAACTGGTGTGTTGAGCAAGTTAACAGCAATGCAAATATCTCAAAAAACTGACAGAAGGTGGCCCAATAAATTACATTAACTAGACATCAATACTGCAGCCTATCTTTTGGGATCGAAGAAGCAACATTTCTCAGTATTAAGTAGATTTCAAATACAACAGTCTAGAAAGTTTAGAGTATGCCATGTGGCAATATCCCGAGAGGCTCCCAGACTGCCTTCTTTGTCCTCTAAGCAGAAAAGGCTACATGCTAATAGTATTCTGGCACTGGAACCAGTTGCAGCCCAGTTACAATCATCAGCACATTTTGTCAAATAATTGACAGCCTGACGGTTATGAGAGATGACACTGCCAATATTTCATAAAGGCTGAAAGAAACGTTTCTCAATTCCATGTTGCATAAACAAAGCATGCAGGAAAGCCCCAGGAATGCTAACGATCGCCAATACTTAACAATATTTAATTACAACCTCTCATCAGCTTAGCACAGAGCAGAAGAATTTTTCTGAAAGTTATGCAAGTGGGGGAAGGGTTTAAAAGGCTCTATGTACTTATGTGGAGAAAGAAAAAAATCATTTACCTTCTTCCCCAGCCAATGCAACAGTATTTCCCACTTTACATTATTTGTCCAGGGCAACTTTAAATGCTGCAGCGCTGAGTCTTTCATTGCTTTCCCAAAAGAGATTTGACAATTCAAATAGACCTCATTGTTGGACATTTTTGCCCCGATGATCAGCGTCAATTACCCTTAATTTCATCCCATTATATAATGATAATGTAGGTCACACTTACAAGCAGGGCCACTGTATCTTGGAAAGCAAGCAGTGACACAGAAACAGAAAACGCTGCAGAGTGCAATCCTATGCAGACTGAATCCTAAGCAAACCCCACTGAACTCAATGAGACTTGCTCCTCGGTAAACATTGTTACGATGTAGCTGTTCAAATTTTATGAATTAGCCTGTCATTTCAATGATTACTGGTATTCTGCATTGTTTTTAATCGTGTTTTATATTTTACTATGTGGAGCACACTGCCTTGATATTTTACATGAGTTTGCAGTATACTGATGCTTAAATAAATCCACCATTTTGAGCGGATCATGATGATATAATATTATATCTAGTTAGTAAAGGTAAAGGGAACCCTGACCATTAGGTCCAGTTGTGACCGACTCTGGGGTTGCGGTGCTCATCTCGCTTTACTGGCCGAGGGAGCTGGTGTACAGCTTCCGGGTCATGTGGCCAGCATGACTAAGCCACTTCTGGTGAACCAGAGCAGCGCACGGAAACGCCCACAGGAGCGGTACCTATTTATCTACTTGCACTTTGATGTGCTTTCGAACTGCTAGGTTGGCAGGACCAGGGAATGAGCAACAGGAGCTCACCCCATCGTGGGGATTCGAACCGCCGACCTTCTGATCGGCAAGTCCTAGGATCTGTGGTTTAACCCACAGCGCCACCCGCGTCCCTTTATATCTAGTTAGAATGACCTTATTTCCAAAAGGTTAACCAATAGAAATGATGCCCTTGTCTTTGCATCCAGCCTCCACCTGCATCCCTGCCAAATCATACCAGTCCTTGCCTGACCCCAAGCCCCTTGCCTCAACCAACTTGTCAGAAGTTGGGACGGACACCTGACACAATTAAGCTAGCACCATGGACAGATGACACATGACATGCGCATGACACGACATGCAAATGCATGTTGCAAAGACCCAATAGCCATTACAAAGAGCAGCATTTTCCCTAGAGAAGTGTCAGGGGCACTGTACCTCTTTTCCCTACCTGCTGTTTTTATGCTGCAACTTCACCCCACCTCATGGTTAGGACCGCAATAGGAATGCTTCTCCCCAAGTAAAACAACCCAGGCTCTGTGGCCATCCTCCAAGGCCCTTCTTCGTGTGCCTCCTCCACAAGAAATCCGGAGGGTGGCAACACAAGGACGGGCCTTTTCTGCAATGGCTCTCCATTTGTGGAATGCTGTCCCAAGGGAGGCTCATCTGGCACCTTCATTATACAGTGGTACCTCAGGCTAAGAACTTAATTCATTCTGGAGGTCCGTTCTTAACCTGAAACTGTTCTTAAAGGTAAAGGTAAAGGTACCCCTGCCCGAACGGGCCAGTCTTGA
Source organism: Podarcis vaucheri (assembly GCF_965113315.1). NCBI lineage: Eukaryota > Metazoa > Chordata > Lepidosauria > Squamata > Lacertidae > Podarcis > Podarcis vaucheri. The sequence goes on along the minus strand of NC_138762.1, from coordinate 26,228,115 downwards.
CAGACTCTGGGGTTTGTGCGCCCATCTCACTCTATAGGCCGGGGGCCAGCGCTGTCCGGAGACACTTCCGGGTCACGTGGCCAGCGTGACAAAGCTGCATCTGGCGAGCCAGCACAGCACACGGAACGCCGTTTACCTTCCCGCTGGTAAGCGGTACCTATTTATCTACTTGCACCCGGGGGTGCTTTCGAACTGCTAGGTTGGCAGGCGCTGGGACCGAGCAGCGGGAGCGCACCCCGCCGCGGGGATTCGAACCGCCGACCTTTCGATCGGCAAGCCCTAGGCGCTGAGGCTTTAGCCCACAGCGCCACCCGCGTCCCTCCGAAACTGTTCTTAACCTGATGTTATGTGCCAGCGTGGTTGCTCGAGAGCCAACAGGCAAGACTCCCGCCGGTCTTTTCCAGGCTTTATTATCTGTACAAAAACATTTACAGTGCAGAGCGTCTCAAGTCCATGTCTGCTCAGTCGCTAGCAGAATCTGGGAGTGGGCGGACCTTAAACTTTCCCCAGCATAACAGTCTTTTGACCCCCACCCTTCTCCTCCCCTCTCTGCGCGTAAACCGACTGCGCAAAGAGGGGGACTCTCTAGCATCTTCCGATCCCTGCATCCCTTCCCCACTGGAGGCGGGGCTTCCCTCCTCGACGGGGGAAGAGCTGCTTCACACAATCTTTGGAGGCTCCCTGTAACCCAACTGCCCTTCCACCTCTCACCTCTGAGCTGATGGCAGTTCCCTGACACCTGAGGTACCACTTTAGCTAATGGGGCCTCCCACTGCTGCCGCCACGCGATTTCTATTCTCATCCTGAAGCAAAGTTCTTAACCCGAGGTACTATTTCTGGGTTAGCGGAGTCTGTAACCTGAAGTGTATGTAACCTGAAGTGTCTGTAACCTGAGGTACCACTGTACATCTTAAGGCACCAAGCGAAAATGTTCCTCTTCAGCCAGGCCTTTGGCTGATTAATATTCTATGGGCTTATAAATGTGTTTATGGTAGAGGGGGTTATTGTTTTGTTTTCATGCTAACAATTTATTTGTGCTTTTATCTTGTATTTTTATCTTGTGAACCGCCCTGGGATGTTTTGATGAAGGGTGGCATAAAAAAACTAATAAATAATCAATAATTGTTTTCTTCCTGCTGCCTTCCAGGCATGCACCTGCAAAGGTAAACATACAACTGGAGCTTGAGGAGGAAGGAAATGAGTCTGGTGCAGAGGTGGGGAGGGTGAACAACTCATGGTACAGAAGTATCACACCCTAAATAGGATGGACATTTCTAATGGAAGATTGCTCTTTAATTCAGAAAGCAGCACATCAGGTGTAATGACCCCAAAACTATATTTGCCTCCCAAGTGCATTCGGCTATGCACTTTCCTGGCACAAAGAAAAACAAGCCCAGCTCTAGTTGAAGCAAGAAATTCCTCACGCTACTCTAGTGTTTGAGTCAGAGGTGCATTTGATGATTGCATTAAAGCTGGATAGTGCAAATTACTAAAGAAGTGTTTTCCCCTCTCTGTCAACTCCAATATAGTGTGCTTGTGAAGCAAAACAGATGCTCGTGCTAAAAGCCATCCAAATATTTGTGTCTGGCTTATTAATCATCACATTGTGTGTTGGTTTTATTTGTGTGTTTCACCCGCGTTCCGATTCAAAATATGACAACATAAAAGTACAGTGCTGGTGGTACAGTGGGTGGCAGAAGAATTATCTAAGGATATTTTTGGCAGTGGAGGCGAGGGGTGGCAGCAGCAGTGGGGGGTTCAGGAAGCGATATCCTTATTATCATAATAATAATTAAAAAAGACAACTGCAAAAATGGTTACGCTCCTGACCCTTTTTTAGAGAGAGAGAATCTCTTTGCCAAGGGAATTTCTGTCAATGCTTCTTTAAAAGACAGTCTGAGGCAACTTGAGGCTGGTGATGGGATTTCTTTCGCGGGGGGACGGGGGTGGCACATGCCAATAGTGGACAGGACCAGAGCAAAAGTGGCTGGAGCAACAAACATTAAATTTACCTTCATACTGCAGGCTCGTTTCTACATATACCTCTTTCTCCATCTTCCATGCAGACAAACAAGTATCATTATGAGGGTTCAAGCGCATGTTCAATACCAGTCAACTACCACGAATTGACTGAGACATCCTGGAATTACAGAAGCCATTCCGGCTTCGGATTGGATGGTCCTTTTTCGGTGCCAAACTCTCGCGCGAGTCTCACTGATTTCATTAGTCCCGATCCAACCCTAATTGTCTTCAGTTTCTGGAAGGTCTAGAAAGACCTGGAAAATGATGTAAAACAGGTCAGTCCAGGAATTGGGATATATGTGAGCAGAGAGGGTTGTGGGGTGGGGAGAGAACCACGCAGGGAATGAAATTGAAACACTGGAGCATTTGAAACAGGCAGACAGAGAAAGGAATTTAACTTAAGTGTAATCACAGTACATGTGTGGTCCCAATATTTCTGGGATAAATTCTTCTAGGGCTGCATCAGAGCTGTGTCAGGGTACATTACTTCTCTTTCAGGGAACCCTACCAGCTGCCATCTGTCGTCACCACAATGCTATTAACCTAGCTTTTCTCTTTCTTTTCTCTCTCTCTCTCCCCCCCCCCCCGCTTTCTTGCAAATCTCAGTGTTATTACTGTACGTTTCTGCAAAATGAAAGAAAAGGACTATTCATGTCTGGTGGCTTGCTTTTATTGAAGTCAGTCACGTTCCTTGTGTTTGGTTCCATGACACAACTGAGTTTGTTCCTGCGTTGTTGGCTACAAAGCATTCCCTTTGCATCTTTCGCATTGTCGTGAGGTCTTCACAATGCCAGGGTTGGGGGGGGGAACCCCTCTCAAAATGTTTTATAAGTGGCATCCTGAGCAGTGATGAGAGCAATCGCCACTCTGTACTGGGGCTTGCCTGGCATTTCTTGGACTTCTCTGCACCAGCTTTACAGGATCAAAGCAGAATCGTGAGACCGGATCTATTTCTAGCAGGAATGGCGCCGGCATCCTTGATGGCATGCGTTGTTCTAGCATTGTGATTGCATCCTTTTTCAGCAAAGCCTGGAGTATTCCGGTGCAGATTACATTGTCACGTGAGTGATTGCTTCACCATAAACCAGGGTGGAAAAATTTCAGGTGTTGTTTGACTATGTCTCCCATCATTCCTGTCCATTCCCTTCAGAAAACAATATCAAGGAACATTAAAACTGTATCCCCAGTCCCAAATACTCCATCTTTGCAGGACCCAGCTCTCGCAGAAGCCTATGTGTAGGTTTCCCCAGTGCCCAGGGGAAGCCACACAACCCAGATGCCAGGGATCAGAGGCAGTTTTAAGAGAGCATGACCGGTGAGTTGCACCAGGCACAGAGCTTCTGGGGCACTGGAGCAGACTCCACCAGTGTGGTGGAGAGCCAGCGTGGTGTGTTGATTAAGAGCAGTAGACTCGTAATCTGGTGAACCAGGTTCACGTCTCCGCTCCTCCACATGCAGCTGCTGGGTAACCTTGGGCTAGTCACGCTTCTTTGAAGTCTCTCAGCCCCACTCACCTCACAGAGTGTTTGTTGTGGGGGAGGAAGGGAAAGGAGAATGTTAGCTGCTTTGAGACTCCTTTGGCTAGCGATAAAGCGGGCTATCAAATCCAAACTCTTCTTCTTCTTCTATTCCAATGGAAGACAAGAGGCAGGAGGGCATTGCCAAAGCAGGCACTCAGAGGAGATTTACACCAAGCAGTAGCAGAACAAATGGATGAATGGACAGCCACTTTTCGTTTTTCTTTCTTCTTCTTTTTTTTTTTTTTTTTTTTGGACCACCAGAGAACAATGCATTGTTAAACTTTACTTTGCTATTAGGACCTTCCAGTTTTGGCTATTTCCAATTGCTTGCCGTAACAATTCCCTAATGACAAAGGTATATTTTTGGTATGCCATAACTCTGAAATACTAAAATTATACTGCCTCTCATATGTATTGCCTCGTAAATACAGCATTCCATTTTTGTGCACGCTGAAATGGGTGTTTCATAAAGCATCATAAACAATTTAATTTGTAATGAAATAAACCCACCAAATTACCTTGGATTTAAAGGCTGAGTCTGTAGCTGCAGGGGGAGGGAGATTTGCAAATCTCCCCTTCCATTTGGGGCTAGCAGTACCTAAGCTGGAAAACTAGATGATTCCACTCACCTGAGGGTCACAGCAGAAAACCAAGTTTTAGATTTTATCTGTTTCCTTAGGTGCTTTTCTGTTTTCTGGAAGGCGAAGATGAAAATTATCAGTATAGATCAATTGGCAGAGCACTTGCTTGGCATGCAGAAGGCGTCAGGCTGAATCCCTGGTAAATCTCCTTGTTCCATCCCTCACATTTCCAGGTAGGGCTGGGAGAGAACCTAGCCTAGAACCTTGGAGAGCTGCTGCCAGTCAGTGTAGGTAGTGCTAAGCTAGATGGGTCAATGCTGACTCAGTATGAGGCAGCATTCTATGTTTCTATGCTCAACAACAGCTATATTTCAATTACTATTTTTGGGAGTAATCGTATTGTTACCAAAGCCATGTGCCTGCCCCTCTCTCTGCCAAGCGCTGGCAAGAGCCCATGGCAGCAGTTCTCAACCTGTGGGTCCCCAGATATTGTTTGACTACAACTCCCATCATCCCCAGCTAGCAAGGCCAGAGCTCAAGGATGATGGGAGTTGTAGTCCAACAACATCTGGGGACCCACAGGTTGAGAACCGCTGGCCCATGAGGTCCTAGGCAGACACACAGGGTCTGTGTCCCTTTGGATAATAGGTACTGCCATGGCTTTAAGAAGTATGGTTTATTCACCTATTTACACCATCAGTCTTCGTAGAGGTAGTCCAGATCTTACAGCATGGTCATTTCAAGAGGTAGCAGTGCAAGCAGCCTGCAGTCAGTCTCCTCCAAAGGTGGATCTCAGTGCCTCTTCCTCCTCTTCCTTTCCAGAAACCCTCAAACATGTCACTTTGGTAACATCTCACTCCTCAATGGCCCATCAACACCTTTTGATGGGCCATTGAGGCTGGTTTGCATAAGCCAGCCCAGAAATTCTCTGAATTCCCTATCTGGCACAGTGCTACACTTTAATCCATATCCCAATTAATCAAAACCATGGCATTTATTAATTTATAGGGTTCAGGGGGATTCTCCTCCATTAAAGCTGTAACAGTATTCAGTTTGGGAAGGTGGCTCTGAGAGAACAGTAGGATGCAGCCGATTTCCCTTTGCACTGGCGGGGGGGGGGGGTAGAAAGGAAGGAAGGGCAGTTGGGGGAGGGAGACCCACTGATCCTCAGAACCCTATGTCCCCTTGCTCCCCTGACATACCTGCCCTCAGGACCTAAAACTATGTCAACCCTGAAGTTGCTGTAGTTAATTCCATTCCTTTGGCCACAATGGGAGGGGGCAAACAATAAACCAGCTGCTAGACACTGTTTGGCAGCAGATCTCTGGATGCAGTGGAAACTCTTCCATAACCCACCCCACCCAAGGAAGGTAGGAGCTCTCTGTTAATTATACATCTGCATTTACTTTGAAACATTGTGTTGTGCCATTCTGTATTTCATCTCCCAAGGTGGACCATCACAAATGACATCTATTTATCTGCCTATTTATTTCAAGATGTGTATACCCCTTTAAAAAACAACAACACAACACTAATAGCAGCCCAGAAACGAAAAGGGAGGGGCAATAAAATGGTAATGAAAGAGGTAAAGCCATTAAAAAAGCAAGCCATCTGGAGACTAACAGCACAATCCTATACATGTCTGCTCTGTAGTCTATCTTAAAAATAAAATAAAATACTACCTGGCTGTCTTAAAAGCAGGTGGCATTGATTTCAACAGTAAGACAAAATAGTAGCGACTTTGTCTGTCTTAAAAAACTGCATTCTGTCCACACATACAGGTTGCTAAGCATGATATCAATGACCTTCAAATGCCAAACTACACACACACACACACACACACACACACACACACAGGCATTTAAACAAGATTTATGATACCTTTTCCATGGAAAACCTGGTAAGTAAAAGAAAGATACCTGTTTGCAATATCCAAATGATCACTTTGCCTCATTAAGGCTCCATCTGGAATAACCACAAATACACCTAGATTATATCATCCTTTGTTGGCTGCAGAATGTAGTAGGAAGGTAGACCCCAACCTTTTTCTCTGATCAGTTTTTCCTGTTCAGACAATCTCCAAATGGTCCTGTATCAAGAGGTTGTATCACCTGACTATCCCAGGCTATTATAACTCCTTTGTCAACTTCCAGAAGTATGGATAAGTATTGCCATAAAGCAGGGATTCCCAAAATGTGGTCTGTAGACAACCAGTGGCTCATAATCTTCATTCCGATGGTCTGAGGCACATCTGAGAAGGACACAACAGGTACAGCCATCACATTAAATATTTGTGTTATTTTTTAAAAAAAAAATTATATGGAGTTGGATTGCAATCTAATATATATGAAATAGAAGAAGCATTAAAAATTCAATTAAATATATAGAGCATCTAGCACAGTGCTAGTAATTCATCAACTTGCTGAAGGTATTTTTTGTTAAAGATCAGTGTTTTTCTACAAGGAAAATAATCAAGCAAAGGCTAGGTACTTATTCCCTCTTTTTTGGTAGAATTCCTGCTTCATGCTAGGAGTTTAATTGGTAAGACTCCTTTGCAAGATTGAAAGTGAATGGGTTGCATTTCAGCTGGCTGAAGGTCTTTTTGTTAAAGCTTGACCATCTTTTAGAAGCTGACTTTATTCTATAAATATCTACTCTAAGTTTGTCAGCTAACCCTAATGAATTATTATGCTGATGCCCTTTGAGAAGTCCCTCTCTCTGTGTGTGTTTATTATCTGTATTGAATCAACATAGCTGCCTGCATGCTAGGACACTTCTTGGGATTGTGGGTCCTGATGCGCTGCTGAAGTTCAAAATTCACTACTCCACCATTGATTGCTACATATCCAAGGATATATGTGATTTCCGGATTGTGGAGACACAAGGATTCTGTGAGGTATTCTGAATCAGAGTGAAGCCTATACATTTTAACTCTTTCTCCTTATCAGAACTCCATAAATGCATGTCTGAGCTCAGCAATGTAAATTCCAAATTACTCCTGTTTGAATTTCACCATCAGACTCCCCATCTGTTCTCAGTTCATTTTCAGACTTTCCATCTGCTTTTGCCCAGCCCTTTCCAACACAATGCCTTGCAAGACGGCATGGCTTTCCCAGGCCCGTCTTTCTTGCAAATTTTATAGTACATAAGAAACAATAAAAATGTATGTTTTATACATGTTAGCCCTGTTAATTAATTCCATAGCACACGTTGTTTCTAAAATGATATTGTCCAGAAAGTCCACATGGCAACATTTTACAGCTCTTTAATGCCAGGTGGATTGTAAGAGTTCTGACATTAGCACTAATGTGTTTTGCGTCAATGTGCAGTGCTTGGGAAATACATATTCTAGAGAAAGGGGATTAAAACACTGCATTCCTACAATGCAGAGACTGTTTCTTTTATTGGAACTTACAAGGAGCTTAAATATTTCATTTGTATGACAAACGCTCACTCACCGCTAAGCCGTCCTTTAGGATCATTCTATGGCAAGAGGCACAAGCAAAGTGAAATATAACCCATGAAAGCCATTTCACTGATTCATTTATGTCCAAAAGCACAATACACTTGGAGGATCTCCTGTACAAGTCTCCCTGAAATTAATGCAAGTTGTACAAGAGTACACTACTGCATCAGGGCAAGCTAGTAAAAGGTAAAGATAAAGGACCCCTGGATGGTTAAATCCAATCTAACTTGACTATGGGGTGTGGTGCTCATCTTGCTTCAGTCCGAAGGAGCTGGCATTTGTCCTCAGACAGCTTTCTGGGTCATGTTGCCATCATGACTAAATGGGTTTTGGTGCAACGGGACACCATGACAAGTGCCTGAGTGCATTGAAACACCGTTTAGCTTCCCATCACAGCAGTAGCTATATATCTACTTGTGTTAGTGTGCTTGCAAACTATTAGGTTGGCAGGAGCTGGGACAGAGCAACAGGAGCTCACCCCGTCACAGGGATTCAAACCGCCAACCTTCCAATCAGCAAACCAAGAGGCTCAGTGGTTTTGACCACAGTGCCACCCGCAAGCTAGTGGACTATATTTCAATGGGATTTGAAGAGGAAGACACTAGATTAACAAAAGCTGTGCCTGAAGCCTGAAGCCCAGAACAAATCAGGTTGATTCAGGTGTGGGGGAGATCTGGGCTTTGACTAAGTTGTATAGAAACAGCCCTGGATCTCTGTGCTCAGGCTACCCATAGTGATCCAGAACTGTCAGGGGACATTGGGCAGGAAAGCTGCAGGGATCTGCTTTGCCAGAGTGGTCCATACAGTGAACATGCTGTGGAAGCAGAACCCCACAGAACTGAATCTTCTACTACTCACTGGTTGGTAAGCAGAGGATTTGATCCTGTGGGGTACCAGATGCTCCATCACAAATGCCTTTCCTACAGGGAAGGTATTTGCGAAGGAGCACTCCACAAAATCCCAACTCCCCTGCCAGGCCTCTTCCCAAGGCCTGGTTGCCACAGCAACCTCCCAGGCCTACTACCACCAGCCACCGCTGGGCTGCAAGGGACTGTCCACATCAGAGGTGCCAGGTCCTGACAGGGGTGAAGTGAGCAGGGCGCCTTAGCTGGCAGAGCCCAGGCTCAGCCCGGACTTGCTGCAGAGTGGGTGCACAGATGGAGAATAGCCTGGGCAGTTGCCGTGGCAATGGAGCTTAGGGATTAGGCTGAGGTGATATTTGGCAGTGAGGTATTTGAGGAGCGAGAGTTGGGGTTCAGTCCTTTGGAGGGTGCCATGGACTGAAACCTCCCCCCACCTGCTCTCAGTCAAGAGGAAGGGAGGGAAAGCAAGGTCTTCTCCCCCCACCCATATGTGTATTTATTATCCATACTAAAGGCCTACACTATGTGTGCTGGTAGTCCCTGTGAAAATAATAAACCGTTAGAAAGCATGATGGCAATGCAGGAAGCCCTAATAGCCTCCAAAGGCCTGAATTAAACAAAAAAGTTTTTAACAAGTACCAAAAGCACAATATTATTGCTGTTTGTCTGGTTTCTGAGGGAAGGTGGTTCCATTGGTTGGGTGCAGGAACGGAGAAGGCTTTCGCTCCTGTTCTATCATGAGATGGGCATCTGTGGACTGCAATATAAGCAGGACAATTTTATCACGATTTTGATTCTCGTTGCTTTTGCTTTGAGGATTTATCTCACCATCTTGGGATTAGCTACACCGAAACCTCACTCCTGCAGTCTAGGACTCTCAACTCTTTCGACACCCCAAAGAATAACTTGTAAATTCTGCACACCACCAACTCAAAAAAACATTGTTTCTGTGATATTAAATTGTGGCAAGTTCACAACCGCCCATTAACTGTTGCATCAAGTCGTTGCTTGGCTGTATAAAACAGCCACCATTGATTAATCACTGTAGACAGCACTTCCATATAAACCCAATATCAACTCAAACACAATTCTTTTCAGTAGAAACAGTTAATGCGTTTGACATTCGTCAAGTGCTGAGTAATTAAGTGATGAGAGTTCAAGGGAGGTACATCCATTTGTGAGCCAGCCCTTAGCACAATCTGCTTGGCAACTAATTTCTGTCATCTACCCTGTTCGTGCTGAATCAGTTTGTGCTCCCTCGCCTCAGCTAGCTCTAATGATCATGTCATCAACTTGTAGTAGAATTATAAATGTGCCAATTCTTATCTTCCTAGCTAGGTGGTGGTTAGAATTTAAGGCTGGTATATCAGGGGTCATCCTATCTAAGTTAGAAAGCAATGGTTGATAGAGATAGACACAGTCTGATCAATAGTTGCAACTGACATTGAATACTGATTTTGCGAAGCTGGTATATTATAGATCCCTGAAAGTTAAGAGAGCTACAATATTGCCAAATCAAATTGTTTTGCCATATAATTTTTACTTTCTCAGCACTGAATTAGGATTGTTCTGTGTTGTTTTTCTGCAAGTCCAAAATGAGACCTCCTGATCACTCTTGCAGTTCCTATACTGCGTATTAGTTCTGTACTATTAAGAAGATAAATCTGATTAAATGCATCCATTTAAGAAATGTGTGGTCTGCAGCTTTTCAACCTGTGTTCAATAGCCAGGAATTGAACAGTCTGGAATTCATTATCTAAATTGCTTGATGAAATGCTTACTTATGAACTTTGCCTCCCAAGATTTATTGGTAGATCACAAGAGCTTCACCAACCTCAAATGTTACAGTCACTGGAATTATTGTATACATGGGTTATTTGGGTTGGGTACATCCCCCCCCCAGCCCAACTTGTTTTATTGTTTTGGGGCCTGGTGGCAGCCCATACTGGGGAATGGGGAGTTCCATTTCAGGAAATCCTCTCTGCCAGCAAATCAATACTGGTTGTCATCTTCTCTCAGCCATAGAACCACCTTCAGCCTCCAAGTTTCTGAGAGATGGACCACAGCATAAAAGTCCACGAGAGCCCTTCATGCTGCCTATTAAAATCCTTTTGGCTAAAGGGGGACAGAGAAATACCTAGTAGATTCGCAATGTAATATTATGAGAGTGGATCATTTTGGTAAAGCTCAACTATGGTAAAGATGGACAAATCTGTCAATTTTGGTTTCTCTCAAAGTCTCATCGTTCCAACCTTGAATTCAGTTCTCCATACTTCCGCAGCAATTTTGCAGGTGGTTTTTTTTTTTTTTTTTAATCTGCAGCAGGTTTGCAGGTCCTCATGAAAAGTAATCAGCATTTTAATTTCTCCCATTAAAAACCACATTTTTGTATGCAGTTTCATCCTACTCGTTTTTGCCGGCACCCCGACAGACAGCCAAAGTCAACTTGCTCCCATATCAGATCACCAGAGATAGACCCATGCTGTTAGCTTTCAAAACCCAAACTCAGCAGTATCACATCTCTGTGACTTTCCTCATCTCTCTCTCAAACTGGAGTCTGTTGTCCTTTTTCACAAAAAGTTACCCCTTGTACCCCCCCCCCCCCGCCTCTGGCTAGAGAGGGGGATCTAGAGAAATCTTCTGGCCATCAACTCAGGTAGTATCCAGCTAAACAGTTCTACTAGCACAAGGAGTTTTAGCTGCACAGTAGCACTTCCATATTCTCTCCTCTCGGAGTGCTCATCCACTTGGTTTTCCCTTAAATCTGATTTGAAGGATTGGAGGAACCTGTGAGACAAATTCAGGGGGCACATGGGAATGCACAGAAAGAGGAGGGAAGTTCCATTAGAAAGCTAAATCTCCTTGCGCTGGTGGAACTTTTATAGTTGGGTACTACTTCTAGCCTGCGTGACCTCTGTCCACTTGGGCCACACAGTTTTTGGCCTTGTCTACTACTGACATGTGGCACCCAGAGGGCACGTCAAGGGCGAATGTAGCCCTCAGGCCAAAGAAGATTTTCCAGTCAAGAGGCCCTGAGATATTACAAATACCAAATGGTCAATTTTGTCCTAATATGTGGAATTTCAGCAGGAAATATCATACTCACAGCTCTGCCCTGTACTGTGAGAAAACATCAGCATTTTTTTCCTGATAGAGGTAGCCAAGATCCTGTCAACTGAGGTTGTGATTAAATCTGTCCTTGGGCCAAAAAGTTTCTGGATCTTCTCAAATTAATTTATTTGATGCTACTATCTCTCTTCCCTACTACGGGAATGTCTGCAGTCTGAAACCCAGAGGAGCTGCTGCCAGTCAGTGTCAACAATGCTGAACTAGATGAAGTTCCCCGTGTTTCTATTATTCCTGCAGTGCCTAGTAGCATGTGTGGCAATATCAGATCTCAAGCAAGATAATCTGTTAACATATATGAGATTGTGACAACAGCGCTGCGTACAGAAAATAATGAATTGCACAGGGTCATGAGAACCTAAGCTTTAAAAACAACAACAGAGCAAGTTTCTAATCCTCATTATTATAGAAAATTAAAATCTGTTAGCATCTTCTTTCTTAGACATAGTCTCAGGGCATCCTTGAGGAGTAGGTGACACCCCCTTCTGTCAGCATAGATCTCAGTCTCCCCAGAAAGCCCCAGTAAAGCCTATCTGTTTGTTCATATACCACTAATGCTTGTCCATTTTTAACACTGCAGCCCAGACTTAGAAGCATAGAATTGCAGATTTGGAAGGGACTCTGAGGATCATCTGCAATGCAAGACTATGCTGCTGTCTCATATGGGGATCAAACCTGTGACCTTGGTATTATCAGCACTACACTCTAACCAATTGAGCTATCCTAACCACTGAAATGATGTCACTGATTGAATCCTACCATTTATTTCAATGACAGAATTTGAGTTATCAACCGACAACCTTTTTAAATGTAAAATTATTTACCACCTTTATCACGCAGAGAGCAGGAATGCTATTGCGACAATGAAGGGACCTTGCGCCACAGATTGTGCCACTTCACAAGTGACGTAAATGTCCACAATCGTGGCTTATGTCACAATAGATCTGTTGTAAGTCTTTAAGTTCCACAAGACCCTTTCTTCTTGGCATGACAAAGATTCCAATGGTATCTTCATTGTATGTTTGTTTATGGTTAATATCTGATTATGTTTCCATTTCTATTCCCCACCAAATTTTGCTAGGGAAGGGAAGGGAAGAGCCACAGATCAGTGGTAGAGCATCCAGGTTCTTTGGGTAGAGTTGGCAAGGATTCCTGCTGCTGCCAGTCAGAGCAAACGCTAGATAGACCAATGGTCTGAATTCATACAAAGCAGCCTAGGACTTGCCAATCAGAAGGTCGGCAGTTTGAATCCCCATGACAGGGTGAGCTCCCGTTGCTCGGTCCCAGCTCCTGCCAACCTAGCAGTTTGAAAGCACGTAGACGGCGTTTCTGTGTGCAGCTCTGGTTCGCCAGAAGCGGCTTAGTCCTGCTGGCCACATGACCCGGAAGCTGCACGCCGGCTCCCTCGGCCAATAAAGCGAGATGAGCGCCACAACCCCAGAGTCGGCCATGACTGGACCGAATGGTCAGGGGTCCCTTTACCTTTACCTTTAGCCTTCTGTGTAGAGGTAATCTCTAGCTCATGAGTAGGGTGTGTCAGTGCAAGAGGTTCATTCCCCCTCATCTCCAAGTAAATGGTTTCAGGTAAGCAAACTGGGGGGAACTCCCGCTTAGGCCCTTCGATGTAAAGTTATTTGTTATACTGCTGCTTCAATTTTAGGTGGTGCTGTGTCCAGTGGAAGCAGTGAGCCATGTGGCTGTTCACAACAGACTGTTCTAGACCATTCACAATAAATTTGTTCCGCTGTTAAAACAACCATTTGGGCCTGGCTTCTTCTCTGAAATAACCTGACAAGTCCTATAGGGCTGCTGCCAATCAAAGTCAGCAACACAGCATCTGATGGACCAATGATCTGACTCTAAAAGGAATCTCTCCTTCCAGCAGAGAAGGGGGAGATGTTCTTTAAAGGCCTCTTCTCTTTCTCTGCCATCGTTTTCTCACCACCAGCTCGAGCATACACAGCCTGCCTGAGCCTTTCTGCGCTTCTCTTATAAAAGAAAACAAGTGTGTTGCTAAAGCAATGAAATCTTGCAAAGAAGCCTGGCCTTCTGGATGCGTAGGAAGGATCCTGGTATTTATATGTAGGCCACAGCATCTCCAATATCACAGAGGAAATTGAAATCTTCGAAAGCATATTTACCTAGCAACAACATGGCCCCCAAATAGTAGGTCTGTAACCTACAGTCAGCCTGGACCTGGTGTTTAAAAACCATGTGGGAGGATAAGATGTCAGAAGAAAACTGAGTCCAGATGTTTATAGCAAACAAAAAAGAAATGCTGGATTTGGATGGCAAACCAGCAAAAGAAGAATGTGAAAAGTCAACAGGCATCTTTGTTTACCAGCATTTTATATGCAGCCCATATAGATCTTCTCCACTAAACATATTGCAGTTAACAGGCAGTTGCTAATAAAAGCAACCGTTTCAGGGTTATGTCATCTTCCCTTCTCGATTGTGTCTGCATCCTTGGGAGTATACAGGAAGGAGAATGGGAAGCTGCTTAATACGAAGTCAGACCACTGCTCCATCCAGTAATGGTGACACTGGCTGGCAGTGGCTCTCCAGGGTTTCACCCTTGGTGGTGACACCACCAAGAGGACCCTGTCAATCGTAGGGCCTGAAATGGTTTGTATTGGGGAGGTGCTGTTATAGGTACTTGGGTCCCAAGCCATTTAGGGCTTTGTACTCTGCCTTCTCCAGAAGCGGCTTAGTCATGCTGGCCACATGAGCCGGAAAAACTGGCTCCCTCGGGCCTGTAAAGCAAGGTGAGCACTGCAAACCCAGAGTCATTCGCGAATGGACTTAACTGTCCTTAAAGGTCTTAAAGGTACCTTTACCTTTATGCTGGTATTTGTATTTGGCCCGTTGGCTCACATGTAGGGCAAAATGATGCAGTTGATCCCTTGGTGACAGAAATCAGGTGACTGATGGAAGAATATTAGCTTTCCCAAAATTGGACCATATTCAGACATTCTATCCCAGTGGATAAATGCATGGTCTTACTAGAGGAGGCTAAGGGGACGCGGGTGGCGCTGTGGGCTAAAGCCTCAGCGCCTAGGGCTTGCCGATCGAAAGGTCGGCGGTTCGAATCCCCGCGGCGGGGTGCGCTCCCGCTGCTCGGTCCCAGCGCCTGCCAACCTAGCAGTTCGAAAGCACCCCCGGGGGCAAGTAGATAAATAGGTACCGCTTGCCAGCGGGAAGGTAAACGGCGTTCCGTGTGCGGCTCTGGCTCGCCAGAGCAGCGTTGTCACGCTGGCCACGTGACCCGGAAGTGTCTCCGGACAGCGCTGGCCCCCGGCCAATAGATGTGAGATGGGCGCACAAACCCCAGAGTCTGTCAAGACTGGCCCGTTCGGGCAGGGGTACCTTTACCTTTACCTTTACTAGAGGAGGCTTAGTAGATAGAACGAGATAGTAGGCACACTTCTTCCCTCCAGGCAATTGACTGATCAGGGAAATAGAATAATCCAATCAAGTTCACAATTTTCCTAGGGGAAAGAACATAATATAGCCAAACACATATTTTGGGGGTTTTTTGTGTGCAGAGAAAGAATAGAATGAAATCACAATTTTCATCACTTACAACTGTAACAGGCTTTTAAGAGCGATCAAACTCCTGTTTAGCCACCATGAGAAACACTTTAAAATATTAGTTCCATCTGGAACATAAGCAAAAATTCTGCGTGCTCATTATGCTAGTTAGACAATGTGACCCTTTCTTGCTGATAAAATGGAATTTTGATACACTTGAAAATGTGATCTTCATGCTGGCTGCCAAGAGTTAGACATTTCTGTCCTTCATATGGGTAAAAAAGAACAAAAAACCTGTGACTCTTGTTTTATTCACTAGTTTAAACAAATGACACCAAACATGTTCATTT
The DNA here is from genome assembly GCF_965113315.1 of Podarcis vaucheri. Taxonomy (NCBI): domain Eukaryota; kingdom Metazoa; phylum Chordata; class Lepidosauria; order Squamata; family Lacertidae; genus Podarcis; species Podarcis vaucheri. Next base: position 26,212,656 of record NC_138762.1, on the reverse strand, counting down.
GGTAACATTCTGGGACAAAGGAACAGCCAAAGAAACAGTTAAGCATTTTAAACAAGTTAAAACATACAGTCAATATGTTTGAAAAACATATGTTGCATTTTTTAAATTGTCTACATATGCATCAGATATCAGACAATGGAACTGAGATCTAGGGTACAATCCTAGGCATTACTCAGAAATAATGAGGGGTTTGCTCTCAGCCATGTAAATGGGTTTGCAATCTCAAAAAAACCTGAAATAATAACCCAAACATATTGTCTATAACTTTTGCATCCTTTGCATTCTGTACAAAACTAGCATAAACACACCCTAGCTTTTAAAATTCCAAATGGAGTGGTGAAAACTCTTCAACCCTTGTAATCCTGGAAGAGAACTTTGCAAGACATGACTCCTTGGAAGACTTGACCATTTTGAGAATCTTTTGAGGACCGAGACTGTCTAAGAATTTGCATTGACTTCCAGCTCACTGACGGCTCACAGGCTTATAGCTCTCAGGTTTCATCTTGGAATAAGACGCATCTGTTCCATGAGGTAGAACACCAAGAATTAATGTGTTTTCTAGCTTTTGTCTCTGTGAGCTGAATAGCTCAGAGAAGATTTTTGGGTTGTTTCTTCTCTCTTTTTCCTGTGACAAAGGAAAACAGGTTCTTTGTTATTGACTTGTATAGCCTAGGCATAATTAATGTAGCCTTTAATGAGGTGAATAATAAGCAATGCGTTTGTGCAATCAGTAATATGAATCTAATAAATAATATTACATAATACATATGTAATGAGTTTATCCATGTTACTGATGACACACAGAAAACTCACTTCACGTTCCTCTTGGAGAATGCAAAGTGTAAAATTTTATTTATTTATTGTCTTATCACATTTAGATACCACTTGCTTGTAAAAATAACACCCTCAAAGTGGTTGTGGTTGTTTTATACAGGAGCATTGGTCCATGTGGTCCAGGAGAGTCTATGCCAGGAATGGGGGATCTCTAGCCTTCCAGAGGTTACCAGACTCCAACTCCCATCGGTCCCAGGCAACAGGGCCAATGGTCAGGACTGATGGGAGCTGTAGTCTAATAACATCTGGAAGGCCACAGATTCTGTGTACATGTACGTTAGCTCTCTTCTCATTGTGTATCACTGTCACATATACCTTTGCAACCTCTAGATTCAATTGCTGTAACCTTCCTGTTAAATAAAGTCCATAAATGACCATTCGTCTAGATAGATAGAATTACACCAGCAGGAAGAAAGCTTCACTGGCTGCCAATTATTTTCTGGGTTGAGTTTAAAGTGCTGGTACTGACCTTTAAGTGGGACGCGGGTGGCGCTGTGGGTTAAAGCCTCAGCGCCTAGGGCTTGCCGATCGGAAGGTCGGCGGTTCGAATCCCCGCGGCGGGGTGCGCTCCCGCTGCTCGGTCCCAGCGCCTGCCAACCTAGCAGTTCGAAAGCACCCCCGGGGGCAAGTAGATAAATAGGTACCGCTTACCAGCGGGAAGGTAAACGGCGTTCCGTGTGCGGCTCTGGCTCGCCAGAGCAGCGTTGTCACGCTGGCCACGTGACCCGGAAGTGTCTCCGGACAGCGCTGGCCCCCGACCTATAGATGTGAGATGGGCGCACAAACCCCAGAGTCTGTCAAGACTGGCCCGTTCGGGCAGGGGTACCTTTACCTTTACTTTACTGACCTTTAAAACCCTACACTAGGAATACAGATGGACATTTTTTTTATTTTCTCGGTTCTCCCTTTCCCCCTACTCTTGTACTTCGTATTTCCACATCAGTTTGTGATGTAATAATAATAAATTTTAACAATAATAAATTTTATTTATTCCCCACCCTCCCCAGCCAAAACTGGGCTCAGGACGGCTAACACCAGGTATAAAAACAATTGATTAAAATACAACTTAAAAACAAGATTATAATACAACATTAAAATGCAGCCCCATTTCAGTAGAAACTCAAATCAAAACATCAAATCTTCGCCAAGGCCAACTATGTAGCATCTTATTGCACATTTATTTGAATATAAACATTTTTGTAGATTTATGCCATCATCTGCCAGCAATTTCCTTCTATATTCTACATAGGCTCTGTGTGCAAAAGAATAAAGAAGCACAGGAAATAACATCAGAAATGGCAATATTCATCAACTCGTGGGAGAATGTTTCCTAAGAAGGTAAGAAGAGTCTTGCCAGAACAGGCCCATTTCATGCAGCGTTCCGTTCTCACGGGGGCCAGCCAGGTTCCCCTTGGAAGCCCTGACTGCAACAGGGCTCTCCCAAGTTGTGATTCCCAGCAACAGGCATTCAGAGATATATTGCCTCCAATGGGGGTGGTAGCCATTGATAGCTTTCTCCTCTGTGAATATGTTGTTTCCCTTTGAAAAGGCATCTAGTGGTGTTTATGGAGGAAAGAAAAATTCTTCATGTTCTTCCTTATAATTTAGACATTGTACCAAGCCTCTTTCAACACCCATCCCTCCCCAAATTAAAACTAACCAACTCTTTCTCATCTTCCTTACTTGCCTTTCAAGCTTAATTTTGGCCTTCTACACCCAGACAGTTTTTGCCCTCAGTTCTTTAGGTAAAGGTAAAGGGACCCCTGACCATTAGGTCCAATCGTGACCAACTCTGGGGTTGTGGCGCTCATCTCGCTTTATTGGCCGAGGGAGCCGGCGCACGGCTTCCGGGTCATGTGGCCAGCATGACTAAGCCGCTTCTGGCGAACCAGAGCAGCGCACGGAAATGCCGTTTACCTTCCCGCCGGAGCGGTACCTATTTATCTCCTTGCACTTTGATGTGCTTTTGAACTGCTAGGTTGGCAGGAGCAGGGACCGAGCAATGGGAGCTCACCCCGTCGCGGGGATTCGAACGCCGACCTTCTGATCGGCAAGTCCTAGACTCTGTGGTTTAACCCACAGCGCCACCTGCGCCCCTCCCTCAGTTCTTTAGTTTCTCATTATTTAATCATTTAGTTATGCACCTCAGTGGCAACTGGTTCACAGGGTAAATAGGGCATTGCCCCACCAACCTCAGTCATTCTCCCACCAACCTCAGTCTTCTTACTTACAACCAGTCCAGGGGGTAGCACTGGCTGTCATCTTCTTCCTTAGTCTCAGTGTTCTCCTTGTAGAACTCAGCAGGGAGGAAGACAAGAGATAAAACTAGAATGAGTTGGCTCTGACTCTGCCTGTCATTCTCTGGCGCCATCTACTGTTGGCCTCCCTGCCAATCTCAACAGGGCACTGGTCACCACTGCAGCACACCATTTCCCACAAAGGCCAACCACTTATGAACTAGTGGGGTTCCCATCACAAATTCATTCTTAGGTAACGTTTCCCCAGTAAATAGTAATTGCTCATTTTGTTTGTTGAGTGTAGTTGTCTGCTATACAGTGGTGCCTCGCAAGACGAAATTAATTCGTTCTGCGAGTTTTTTCATCTTGCGAATTTTTCGTCTTGCGAAGCACGGTCAAGTCGCAACTGCACCTCTTCAAGCGGTTTTAAGAAAAAGGAAACAAACTTGCAAGATGTTTTCGTCTTGCAAAGCAAGCCGCAAGCCCATAGGGAAATTCGTCTTGCGAAGCAACTCAAAAAACGAAAAACTCTTTCGTCTTGCGAGTTTTTCATCTTCTGAGGCATTCGTCTTGCGAGGTACCACTGTAGTCTTAAGAAATGCCACTTTGTGTCTGCCGATAACATATGCTTCTTAGCAAAATCACACGCATGAAGGAGAAGAGAGTATGTTTCAACTTACGGTCAAAATGGGTGTATATGAATATGGTGGGGGTTTTTAACCCTCTTGTGGGGTCCGGCACTGACCTCAGCAATATTTTGCAAGCTTCTGAACTACAAAGCTTGCTTTTCACTCCTCCAGTTTTTCCCCCCAGGGTGTGCATGTACACACAAGCACATACACACAACTAAGGGATGTTTCAACTTGCACAGCTTAAAAAAAAAAAAAAGTATTGAGGGTCACTGAAACCAAGAATGTCTCCTGCACTATAAAATGGAATTATTTATGACTATGTCCTGCTAAAAATGCAAAAGCTTGCGAGCGAATGCGAATTATCATAAAGAATGTGAAGGCGTTTGCCAGAACTCACAAGAAACCAAGGAGTGAAAGAATCTGCCTGAATTTTCTCATGGTTTCCTTCATTCTTCTGCCAGTGTCTTGCATCACACGCTCACACTGAGCAGATGTCTGATCCTATTAACTGCTTCACGAGGGCACAACCGGACATGGCACCCTTGAGCCTCCATTTCCCGCTTCTCTGTCACACTTTGTGAAGCTTGCTACATGCTTTGATTGACATGATATCATTGCCCTGTGGGTTTTGTCACCAGTAGTGGGCAGTGGTGTGGGGAAAGGAAGAGGGAACAGCAGTGATGAGATATTACACAGTGAGTTTCTCTAGATGTTTGAGGAGTAGTCTTGGAAGTGCTGGCTTTCGGCACCTGGCCAAATGGCAGACCAATTCTGCATTACAAAGATGTCTGCAAACATGACACGAAGGCTGGCAACATCAAGAAGAAGAAGAAGAGTTTGGATCTGATATCCCACTTTATCACTACCTGAAGGAGTCTCAAAGCGGCTAACATTCTCCTTTCCCTTCCTCCCCCACAACAAACACTCTGTGAGGTGAGTGGGGCTGAGAGACTTCAAAGAAGTGTGACTGGCCCAAGGTCACCCAGCAGCTGCATGTGGAGGAGCGGAGATGCGAACCCAGTTCCCCAGATTACAAGTCTACCGCTCTTAACCACTCCACCACACTGGCATGCAGGAATCCATCACAGAGGACTGCTGTGCCTGGAGACAGGTTGTGTCTCCAGAAATGACCAGAGGAGAAATGACTGCTGGGAGGAGCTCAGAGAGAAGAAACACCATGATGCATCTGCAGCAGCAGCACCAGACGCCTTCATCTGCCCCAGCTGCAGCAAAACAGACACTGCAACCAGAGGTGCCAGCTTCTCAAGATGATTGGAGAAGGGGCCCCAGTGCAACATCCTGACATCACACATGCAACATCGCGAGGGGCCAAGGGGCAGAGGTGAATGCCCTCTGAACATTGAAGGGGCCTGGCACCCTCAAAAAACAAAATTGGGAGGGGAGCCCAAATGTGATGATATATGTTAATTTCATTAATATATACATTTTTATATGAGTGAAACTAACAAAAAATGCATTGTAATAGGGGAAATATAGGCATCCATAATTGAAATTTAAGGTCATTTAATATCTGAGCCATTATGGAGAAATAAAAGTGGCAGCCCTAAAGAAATGCCTGCAAAGAGGAGTTCCACTGAAGTCAGAGAAAAGGTACCGCCTCCATTAATTGAACAAATGGGTATAAATGGCAGTAATTTAAATTATATGCATATTTTGGACATGTGAGGAATCTTAGTTTGAGATATTCTTTCACACTAGTCCCCTACTTTATTCTCTCTCTCTCTCTCTTTCTGAAACTGCATTTTCAGCAGCTACGTACTCCCCTCTGTGCCAGTTTGAAGAAAGGATTTTATTTTTTGTGCAAATTCAAAACCATTTCCCCCTGGTTACATTAGTGGCCTTATTAGAGTGCCTCCGCCGAATGGGGTTTCTGCCTCAAAGTCCTGTGTGACTCAGAGTCTGGCTGCATAAATGAAAGCAAGACAAGGGTGAAATAACTATGCATTGTGAAAGGAAATGGCTGTACGTCAAACATCATATAAAAATGACAAGAGACATGGCAAATCTATTTGATTCTCCTTCCCCCTTCAATCGTCTCCCTTCAGGCTACTTTGGTTAGCTACTTTCGGAAACCTCTCCAGAGAACAAGATTGATAAAGCTGACCACAAACTTTACAAGCATCCAACAGGTCAGAGGAAAACACGTTGATCGTCTCCCATTTTCCTTCCCAAATAACCACACATTGAGGAGTCCCCTCTTCATGTGGTGCAGAACTATTTGTAAGTCTTACCACTAGTCCTTTGTGAGTTCAACCAGCTGATGTCAGAATTAATGCACAACTTCCCCCAATCCATTCAGAAATAAAGTCATCCTGGCTTTCTTTGAACTTAAAGTCTCCTGTTTTATTATTTGAGGAGTCTAATAAATTTGATAGACACATTATTTGTCTGCTGGTTACCCAAAGCAAAGGTTTGCTAGGCACGAGGGAGGTCTATCTTCCCATTAAATGCACGTCTTTCCAGAGCTCAAAACTTTGCTCTCCTTGGAAACATGAAATAAAAATGTAAATGATGGATCAAAAGTACTTTAAGCCCAAGACCCATGTGGGATGGCTGAAAATGTGCTTTTTCAAGAAGCTTTGTAGCAACTGATGTTCTTTTGTTCATTCAGACTCTGGAGATCTAAGTGGGGAGGTGGGAGCTCACTCGCATAACTCATCCTAGGGGTTTTTACACTGAAAAAGAATACCTAGGATAAGATAAGATTAGCATGTTACAGAAGAATTTCAGTGCCCTTATTATACCATTGTTGCAGGAAGATGCACTAAATCAAATGTTTAGGGTCAAAACAAAAGCTGTCCAGACATAGTAAAAGGTAAAGGTACCCCTGACCATTAGGTCCAGTTGTGACGGACTCTGAGGTTGCGGCACTCATCTCGCTTTATTGGCCGTGGTAGCCGGCATACAGCTTCCGGGTCATGTGGCCAGCATGACTAAGCCACTTCTGGCGAACCAGAGCAGCGCATGGAAATGCCATTTACCTTCCCGCCGGAGCGGTACCTATTTATCTACTTGCACTTTGATGTGCTTTCGAACTGCTAGGTTGTCTGGAGCAGGGGCTGAGCAACAGGAGCTCACCCCATCGTGGGGATTCGAACCGCCGACCTTCTGATTGGCAAGTCCTAGGCTCTATGGTTTAACCCACAGTGCCACCCATAGTACATGCACATAAAATCAACCCGTTTGGGAGCGCAAATGAGCACACAAAGTTCCACCCCGCTATCATCATTTCCATTGGTCTCCACTAATAGGAGGTCAAACATCTGAAGTGAGGAGCCCCCAGGATTTATTTATCTATATCCCACTTTGCTCCAAGGAACAAACATGGTTCTCCCCATTTCGTCCTCACAACAATCTGAGGAAGACTACTCTGAGAGAAGGTGATTTGCCTTGTCATTCAGTGAGCTTCCTGACTGACTGGGCATTCATATCTTGGTCTCCCTAGTCTCCAACTGCTACACCATGCTAGGGGGGGTCTACATGGCATCTACATATTGCGGGTTGAAGTGTTTAAAGGTAATTTGAAACCCTTTAATGCTAAGTCATGTACCAACATGGCAACTTGGGCACTTCTGTAAGAGCTTCTGACCTGCATACGCCGTAGAACAGGGTCAGCCCAGGACATTATGCTGTCTGCGAAAATGAACAAAATAACACCTCCCATTTCACTTTCGAAAGGTGACTGGGTGGACCCTTGAATCTTACTGGCAGTGGGAGAGCATCCTTCATCAGACCTGAGGACAGTTGGTCAACTTAGGGAACTGAAGGCAGGCTTTGTGGTCAACGCAGCAGCTCGCCACTGTTTGTTGTCTGAGGCAGTTTCACTCTGCCTAATGGTAGGAACGGCCATTGTTGCCTTCTTCTTTTCCACCTTTGAAAGTATCCTTACTGTCGTCTTCTTCTTCATAGGCTTGAAAGACCACACACTTGGGTTGGGTTTTTTTTACCCCTTTCCAATGTTGTTGCTATTTTTCAAAAGTCACCGAAGGTGGGAGGAAAGACTAGGAGAATGGTTTCTTTCAAAAGTGATGTCTGAACTGGAATTCCATATGTTTCACCCTGGCTCAATTCCACCAGTTCCATCTTCATATTAGAAGTTTAGAAGCCTTGCCTAAACAGGAGCCGAGTCCAGCTGGTGAGGTGCCATTCAGCCTCTCAGATTCCACTTACTAAATATTGAGGAAAATGAAATTAAACAGCTTAAAAGGCCATCTCATAATACACAGCTTGAAGTTTTAGTAACACTATATGCATACTAATAAGGGGCTTGCAAGCTCTAAAGATGATTATCTTTGTCTTTAAAATTTATGTCTTCGCTCCAGTCAGCTGCGTATTAGTGATGATTGCTTTGGGAGCTACTTAGAACTGCCAACACTTCCCTTTCATAAAGAAAAAAATCCATGGTAATTTCAGGTTAGATGAGAGAGTGCCATCTCTAAAATTTAGCGACGACAGTCAAATTTTCCAGGGAAAAGAGGTTTATATATACACTGGACCAAGATAGTCACACATGGGGATTGCGTGCGTTATGATGTAAAATATTTTAAGCCCTCAAATTAGCCGAGAATGTCTATACTACAAGAATATACCGCTCTGCTTATTAATTATAAATTCTCTGGCTGATTTAAGAGACGATAATAGGCGTAATTGGTGCTTCCAAACGTGGATCACAATCCACTTGAGTCCCATTGATTTTAGTGGAAGAGGCTGGTGAACAGGTTTAACCTTGCCACTGAAATGGGTCTTAGAAGTGCACAAGGATGGCTCCTGCACTGCACCTGATAATGCAATACAAACTCATCTAAGGCGATTTAAACTCACAGTAATAATAATAAAATTTTATTTACAATCAATTAATTGAAATACATTCTAAAATCAATTCAGAGTCAAATTAATGGCAACCATTGGGCTAGAGTTCTATGAGGATTACAGAAGGAGGGGGTCAGACAGTGCCTTGGCCAAAGGCCTGGTGGAACATCTCTGTCTTGCAGGCCCTGCGGAAAGATGTCAAGTCCCACAGGGCCCTAGTCTCTTGTGACAGAGCATTCCACCAGGTTGAAAAAAGCCCTGGCTCTGGTAGAGGCCAGCCTAACCTTCCTGTGGCCCAGGATCTCCAAGATGTTTTTATTTGAAGACCGTAAGGTCCTCCGTGGGTCATACCAGGAGAGGCGGTCCCATGGGTACGAGGGTCCTAGGCTGTATAGGGCTTTAAACGTTAAAACCAGCACCTTAAACCTGATCCCGTACTCCACTGGGAGCCAGTGCAGCTGGTATAGCACGGGTGAATGTGATCCCACAGTGAGGACCCCGTAAGCAGTCTCGCCATGGCATTCTGCACCTGCTGGAGTTTCTCTATCTCACACCTCCCAGCACTCAGTAAAAGAAAGCAGGGGAAAGAGGCAGGCAAGAAGGTCAACAGTTTGGGTTGGTGGTGGTGGTGCTCAGCCCTTATCTGGTCTTTCTCTTGGCTACAATATTGCCTGAGCTTACTTCCTTTCTCCTGAATGCTCACTGCAGTATTTAGGGATGCCGGGAACCATGGGAAATGCCATCCTTTATACAGTGGTACCTCGGGTTAAGTACTTAATTCGTTCCGGAGGTCTGTTCTTAACCTGAAACTGTTCTTAACCTGAAGCACCACTTTAGCTTATGGGGCCTCCTGCTGCCGCCATGCTTCCAGAGCTTGATTTCTGTTCTTATCCTGAAGCAAAGTTCTTAACCTGAAGCACTATTTCTGGGTTAGCAGAGTCTGTAACCTGAAGCGTATGTAAACTGAAGCATATGTAACCCGAGGTACCACTGTACTTCCCAGCATCACCAGATGGTGTAAATAAAGGACAGCTATTAATACCCCCCCCCCAACACACAGAAGGACATCACAAAATTCCCCATGAAGGTGCTATACACACTGCATAGCACCCACAGCCCTGGGCACCCACCGTCGTGGGACCAAGCTGGCATTCATGATTCTTGAAGAATACAAATACAACAACACAGGTGACAACTACTGATAAAATCAAGAAAAACAGGAAATGGAAAAACTGTAGCAAAGTTCAACAAATAGCAGTATATAAACCAAGCCTCAACAGCACAGCGCAGTCTGAAATGCCTTTGAGAATAAAACAGCGTTTACCTGTCAGTGAAAGCAAAAGGCTGACAGAGCTGACAAGACACCCATGGGGAGAGTGTTTCAACGGATGGGGCCTGATGCACAACAGCAAATGAAGCAGAGTGATAGGCTGGGGTCCTGGGATTCACAGCCTGCTCGCTCCAAGAGCTCCAGGTGGTTTCAGAGGTCTCTAAAATGAAAAATGTACATATTTGTATAACTCAACATCTCAGGATTGAATGTGCCCTCGTCCTGTTTATTCCTGCTACTTTGCTCCAGCTCAGTACAGTCCTGCTGTTGTTTAATTAGAAATAATTTATTTTTGTATATTGATTTTTTAAAGATCTAAGGACACTATATTTAGTTGTTAATTGCTTTTCATTGAATATAGGAATTAATGAGGAGCTGTATTTGCTGTCTTTATTTAAGATGTTTCAACCTACGTTGCAAACTGCCTAGAATTTTGTTGAAATATAGAAATGCAGCTGTATTTGTGGCCAAGTGTACTATGGGATGCTGAGATGTTCTTATAAATATTTCAGTGCCAAACCCCCAATTCTCCCTATAAATATTCTCTCTCTCACACACACACACCCCCATTCACTTAAGGCCACCCTTTCTCTACATTTTTTTTTTAAAGAACTAAATCAGGGACCTCCAGCCCTCCAGATGTTGTTGGACTACAATTCCCATCATCCCTGACCATTGGCCATGCATGCTGGAACGGATGAGAGTTGTAGTCCAATGATATCTGGGGTACCAGAGATTCCCTGTCTCTGCCCCAAACCCTAGAATCATAGAATCATAGAATCATAGAGTTGGAAGAGACCACAAGGGCCATCGAGTCCAACCCCCTGCCAAGCAGGAAACACCATCAGAGCACTCCTGACATATGGTTGTCAAGCCTCTGCTTAAAGACCTCCAAAGTAGGAGACTCCACCACACTCCTTGGCAGCAAATTCCACTGTCGAACAGCTCTTACTGTCAGGAAGTTCTTCCTAATGTTTAGGTGGAATCTTCTTTCTTGTAGTTTGGATCCATTGCTCCGTGTCCGCTTCTCCGGAGCAGCAGAAAACAACCTTTCTCCCTCCTCTATGTGACATCCTTTTATATATTTGAACATGGCTATCATATCACCCCTTAACCTCCTCTTCTCCAGGCTAAACATGCCCAGCTCCCTTAGCCGTTCCTCATAAGGCATCGTTTCCAGGCCTTTGACCATTTTGGTTGCCCTCCTCTGGACACGTTCCAGTTTGTCAGTGTCCTTCTTGAATTGTGGTGCCCAGAACTGGACACAGTACTCCAGGTGAGGTCTGACCAGAGCAGAATACAGTGGCACTATTACTTCCCTTGATCTAGATGCTATACTCCTATTGATGCAGCCCAGAATTGCATTGGCTTTTTTAGCTGCCGCGTCACACTGTTGGCTCATGTCAAGTTTGTGGTCAACCAAGACTCCTAGATCCTTTTCACATGTACTGCTCTCAAGCCAGGTGTCACCCATCTTGTATTTATGCCTCTCATTTTTTTTGCCCAAGTGCAATACTTTACATTTCTCCCTGTTAAAATTCATCTTGTTTATTTTAAATGCTCTTGAACCAGATGATCTGAAGAAACCAGAGCAGGAAAAAGAGCACTAACAAACAAGTAGGACTTCAACAGTTCTGATTGTTTGTACTGCGTTCCATACGTCTTATGAATTTTCTTGTAAACTGCCTTGAATTTACTATATAATCAATGGAATCGCACCAGCTTATTTTGAGTAAGATGAACAGAAACAATGCAGAACAGTGTTGGAGAAACTACGGACACACATATGTGGTGAGGATGCTCCAATGTCCACCCTTTCACCGAGATAATGGCAAAAGGTTTTTCATGGTTTCACTTGTAAGGAATAAAAATATAGTTTCAAGTTGTAAGAAATAAAGATATTCCCTACCTTGATTCCCTACCTTTTTGATTTTGTATGTAAACGTGACTTTTGTACCTGTATGTGTAAGAGCAAGTGTTCCTTAACTGTGTAGGTCCTAGGACATGGTTTGGGGTCACGTAAATGTGAGCAAGTTTGGATCTGCTCAGTGCCTGGATGAGAGGCTACCTGTGTACCTCATGCATGCCATCTTGGGGTTGTATCCAACACTGCAGTTCCATTCGTGTAACAGATTTCCGTGCGTAAAAGCAACCTTCCCCTTTCTCTACTGCTGCCTGAACCCCTCATGCCCTCAAAATCCCTACAGCGGATTTGAGGACATGGAAGGGAAATATGCCCATGCCATGAGGAATACAACCCTTGAACTTCAAGGTTGAAGATGGGATATAAATCTACTACAAAGACATAAATAATACCTAGCCTTTGGGGCTAGACAACACCAGCTTTATTTTGGGCTCCCTGACCATTTCCAAAGGAGATCAAATGATGCAGCAAAATACACTTTTCATCCCGCTTTGTGAAGCATAGTGCCGGCCCACCCATGAGGCGAGGTGACCAACCGCCTCAGATGGCAGGGTCTACCTGGGGCAGCAGATCCCAATGTTGAACCTCCTTTCTCTCCCCACCCTTGGTCTTCATGTAGATCTTCCCTGGCCACCACCACCACCCATTTCCTGGCAGGGAAGGGGGCCATTTTGCCGAAATGTATTCTCCACCCTGGTGGAGAATACAGTAAAACCCCAAAAGAAGTTGGCCGATCCCAATCTAATATAGGGCGTCCCTTCAGATGACTCAGATGGTTGTTACAAAAGGCCTTACCCTTTGGGGGGCATTTTTTCCTCTGCTTACAAAGTAAATAAGTCTCCAATGGAAGTTTAGAGAAGACCAGCTATCTCGATTTACATTAAAGCGTGAGGTGGGGTGGGGAAAATACAAAGAATTTAAAGGTAAGGGTCTGGTGGCTTATTTGTGAAACAGCACTTTGTGGCAGGAATTGCAAGGGGTGTGGTGGTAAAAAAAAAATCAGTAGAAATTGAAATAGAAATTGCAGTGGGGTAGGAGAGAGCACTTTTAGTTTTGCTCCAAGGCAAATTGTTTGTGAAAATGTCCCTTTTGATTTCATTATCCAAATAATTCCAGTTTGAATTGGAACTCAGCTATTAATCTGATAATGACATGGCTGAGTAAAAGGCATTCTCTGTTGATTGATCTCAAATGACTTACAAAAGCTTTTCTCTACCTCATTGTCTGCATTCCATTTCAGGAGTTTTGTCAGGAACACACACACACACACAAACACACACACACACACAGAGAGAGAGAGAGAGAGAGAGAGAGAGAGCGCCCCTGAAATGTAAGTATTAAGATGATTGCTATGTACCTGGAAATATCCTTTAATTTTAATTTTCTTGTATTTTATTTTTAGCTTCAAAGCTTCCCCAGGAATGAACACCTGTCTTTCCAGGCATTACAAGAAATTGTCAGGTACTTTGGATGCTTTGTTGTGTCAAGTCCACTAAAAAGGGACACTTGGGAGCACAAGTCACATTTTCCCTCTTGATCAAAGCAAAGGGACGCCTGGTAGATTTGGGCTTGCCTTTGTAAGTCCTTTGATATCAAGTTTATCCTACCAAAAACATTGTTCCTTTGATTGAAAGCCAGCCAGCTGACACCAGGTATCCTCTCCATGTCCAGATATCAAAATAACCTAACAGTACTGTGCTGTTTAAACTACCCAACCAGGACTGTACTATTTAAAATACCAAATCAAGATTGTGCTGCAGAGGTGCAGCTGGTGGGTCAGTGAGGAGCAGCCTCATCAGTTGTGGCCCCCATGAGAGACTTGCTTGCTCTCTCTTGGTGTTTCAGCATCAAGACTGTTTTGTTCCAATGTGCCTTTGGCATAAAGAACAACTGAAATGGTCCTTCCCTTCCTTTTTAGTTCGCTCATATGTTTGTACAGCTGCTGCTGTTTTAATTTTTATGTTGTTGATATTTTTATATTTTAGGAGTCGCCAACCTGCTGCCTATGGCTCATACTTTCTGCACTGCCTGCAAATGGTCTCAGTGCAAAGTGCTTCTCTCTGTGAGTGTCATGGTTGCTTATATACATGCCTTTCCTGCTAATGGGTTACCATCTCTTTTTTTGTTCTTCTATATGTGGCAGATATTTTGCATTATGCCACACTCCCACAGAAGCCATTTTGTGTTATGTCAAACATCCTACAACAGCCATTTTGTGACAGACTTCCAAATATGCTCATTGGTCCCAAAAAGTTTGGCGGCCCCTTCTATTATGTTTCAAATTCTGTTTGTTATCCACATTGTGGAGCAGAAAGGGGAGATGTGGAATATTTAAATAAACTATTTAAATAAATTATGGAAATAAACAATGTTTCACCATTGGAGCTACACAATTGGAAGGCTCATATGGAATATATCTTTCTGGACTGTGCTACTTCAGTATGCTGGGGGATGGAATTCAAAGTTTCATTGCTCCTCCATTTAAAAAAAGAAGTCTGTCTATATTCAGAAAACTAAGAGGTCATGGGAAGGGTTAACTTGAAAACCTTCCCTGTAACATATCAGCTTTTTATGTGCAGGAAGCTCGTGTATAAGGGGAAACAGACTTTCCACCCCACAACCTGCAGTCTGAAGGGACCCCAGTTAGAAAATAAACCCAATATTTGGGGTGAGAAAAATTCTGAGCAGAGAGCTGATATTGTCGTCAGTATCAGGGAAGGAGTAGCTTGTCAAAGGACAGAATAGGAGTCTTTCTGTCGCAGTGAGGTGAGCAATCGTTTTCACCTGACTCATCATGGGCAATGAGATGATAAAAGCAAAGGACTCGTTGAAATTCCCACTGGCCAGCCGGCTGACTGGGCAATGCACTGGTTCTTTAGCAGCACGATTTTGGCACAGAGTGTGCCGCAGTTGATAGCTGTGACTTTGCAAGCTTAACAGGAGGGAGGAATAGCCACTGCAGTTGTGGGACAGCAGCAGGCTTTGGTGCTATTATTTAAATGCATAAAAGCCAGCTTTTTCTGGGCATCATTTAACATCCTAGGTTAAAGGATACAGCACCTGAGACAGGGGTCGTGAAAGTCCTCCTGCAGGCCTAAGGAATCCAGCAGGGAAGCAGTAGCTGTGTTTTCTTTCGGTCCAAATGTTTCTCCGTTTGTAAACACAACTCTTATCAAGCTGCCTTCACCATCCTGGAGCTCTGCAGCTGCTTTGGACCACAGCCATGAGTTTCGGCACAGGCTGACTGGACTGATGGGCATTGTGGTCCTAAACATCTGATTCCTATCAGCCATGGCCAAAAGATGAATTTGAAATCGGGAACATCACACTCAACACAACCCACTGATGAAACCTTTTGAGACAACAATTCTAGGCAGTTATATGGAGATGGCAACAAGTCCTGTTGAACTCAGTGGGGTTTATTTCTGGGTAAATAAACGCATGATCTGGGTGCAAGTCAACAATGTCTCAATCCCCACTAGAGCAGCTGCTCTCTTCCTGGGCCAAACTAGGCTGCTGGAATCTTCTTCTGTTAACATATATTTAAATTTATATCTGGGTTCAAGCCCCACGTTGGGCAAAAGATTCCTGCATTGCAGGAGGTTGGACTAGATGAAGAAGAAGAGGAGGAGTTTGGATTTGATATCCCGCTTTATCACTACCGGAAGGAGTCTCAGAGTGGCTAACATTCTCCTTTCCCTTTCCCTTCCTCCCCCACAACAAACACTCTGTGAGGTGAGTGAGGCTGAGAGACTTCAGAGAAGTGTGACTGGCCCAGGGTCACCCAGCAGCTGCATGTGGAGGAGCGGAGACGCGAACCCGGTTCCCCAGATTACGAGACTACCGCTCTTAACCACTACACCACATGATGACTATCGTGGTCCCTTCCAAGTCTATGATTCTATGACAATTCATGCCAATAACTATATACGTTGAGACAGGGACCTGCTGGGGAAGGGTTGGAAATGGTGTTCTAGTATTTTAACTTCTGTATGCTTTAAAACAGGGTTGTAATTTTTTTTAATCGATTTTACTGTTTTATCTTTTGTAAACCACTTTGAGGGTTTGTTTGTTTTTTTAATAAACAATCAAATCTTATGAAACAAACAAATAAATAACAGCACTCATACTGTTGACAGCGCTTTTCGGACTGCCAGCTCTATTAGTCTCATTTTAAATTCATCCCACTGAAGTCAGTGAAAGTTCTTGGAAGTAAACGGCTCGCAGACAGCTGATTTAAAAAGTCATGGAGACTTTCAAACGCTAGCCGCACTGGCTGTGTGAAATGGCAATTTAAGTAACAGAAGGAGGACAACATCTGAGATGCTAAGGATTTGTGTAGTTCTCTGGACGGCTGTAAGTTATCTCTTGTGGATAAGGATGGCAGCATAGGGCGGAGCAGCAAGAAATACAGATCAATGAACCAAGGATAAGCTTTCACTTTCATTATTTAGCTTAAGTCCTCCCTCGCTTTCTTGCTTGTTCAGCAGCAGACGCCTCTGAACTAAGGCTTGGGGAAAACACAGGGGATTTGCATGAGTCTATCACCAGCCTGCTGCTGTCATACATAAATCATGATTCTCTCGCACACTCCCTACTTCATGTTACACCATCTCTGTCTCTAATTTATTTATTTTTTAACTCGTTTATCCTCAAAGGATTCAAGGACAGATCGCCATTGGCATTTTGAAAACACAGGCTGAAATTTCTTTCTCAAGTGTGCAATATGCAGAACACAACGAATCTTGGGGAAATGTGGTTATTGTGCGCTTAGAAAACTCCTAAAGCAATATAGAACAATTTTACAGTGTAAATATACGTGCATATGCTTGTGAATCTTACGCATGAAGTCTTGCATGCTCTTTTTCGAGCGATGTTCCTTATCTGTATATCAAAACTGTGCGATATGTGTGTATGAGTGAAACGTGAAAATAAATACCGTGCATATCTGATTTATTACCAAGAATAGAAAGTCAAAACAGCCATATCTAATTCTGAGGGAGGAAACGTTTCAGGAATGAGTGGTCAGGTAAAAAGCAAGTTGAAAGGAAGTCAGGAGAGCTCAACCTCTCCTGAATTTAAAACTCCTGTGATAGAATCTGTGGCATAAAATGTATGCCACCGATTTGGAAAGGTACAAAGAAGTGCAAGGTGGTGCCAGCATGGTGAATGAGCTATGTCTAGGAAATTATAGAACCAAAGAGGTTTTCTATTAAAAGGGGGAAATCTTGGCCAAATGAGGAAAATAAAAAGCATGCAAACTCTGGCAACACAGATTCGATTTTATTTTATTTACCAAGTCTAAATTTACAGGGCGTCAGGGGTGGAAGCTGCATAAGGATTCCTGAAATTGTGAGGAGTGCTGCTTTTCACTCAAACTTCAGGCACCCCATGCACAGGAATATGGAAGAGTACCCTCTCTGCTAGGGCAGCCTCTCGTTTTGTGTTGAAACCTGGAACTGAGAGAGCATGGCAAATGTCATTTTGCTAGGGCCCCACCTTCTTGGAGGTCACCCAGTGAAACTGGTCAGCAGTAGATCTGAATCTATCCTATCTTTAAAAGACATCTGAAGGCAGCCCTGTTTAGGGAAGTTTTTAATATTTAATGCTGTATTGTTTTTAACATTCGATTGGGAGCCGCCCAGGGAGGCAGGGGAAACTCAGCCAGATGGGTGGGGTATAAATTATTATTATTATTATTGTTATTATTATTATTATTATTATTATTATTATTATTCAAAAATACCACTACTACTATTACTACTACAGCAACAGCAACAACAAACACACCACCACAACATGTAGTTAACTTATGGAATTCATTGCCACAAGGTGTTATTAATGCCACTAGTTTAGATTGCTTTAAAAGGAAGTTGGGCCAATTAACAGAGGATAGGTCTATCCACTTAACTATTAACCAGGATAGCTAAAATGAAACCTCTGCATTTAGACAATACACCTGTTGCTGTTACTAACAAAAATGCATTTGTCTGCTTACAGTTGGCCACAGGATGCCACACTTACTAATTAAAAGGAGCCCTGGGTGGAAAACAACAAATTAGCAAAAACAAAACAATTAAAAAAATCAAATCAAATATTTAACATTTTAAGAACATCTAAACATCTGGTCTGGTCTGATCCAAGCTAAGCGATTCTGATATTTTACATGTCTATACATTGGTACCTTGGGTTAAGTACTTAATTCGTTCCAAAGGTCAATTCTTAACCTGAAACTGTTCTTAACCTGAAGCACTACTTTAGCTAATGGGGCCTCCTGCTACTGCCACGCCGCTGGAGCATGATTTCTGTTCTCTTCCTGAAGCAAAGCTCTTACCCGAGGTAATATTTCTGGGTTAGCAGAGTCTGTAACCTGAAGCGTATGTAACCTGAAGTGTATGTAACCTGAGGTACCACTGTATTTGTAATGTACTCAACTCTGCATGCCATAATTCAAAAATCAGTTTGTTGAGAGATCCATAATGGGGCCAGTGATGGGGGCGGGGGCTGTTTTCAATAAGAAGCTAATTTTTCAAACTAAAATCATGTAAAGAAAATTTCTCTTGCCTCCCTCTTTTTCATTTGTAAGCCCTTTGGGGCAGAGACCTTTCCTGCATTTTCCGTGAAACTACTCAGGGAATAAAGAAGCTCTTGAACTCTGCTGGTGTCGTTTAAAAATAGCAAGGCCCAGACAGCAGCAAGTACATGCTTTTCGTACCGTGTTAAGTGTCCCTCTGCATGAGATAGGGTGATGCCCATGGACACTTCTATCATCACCTAGTTAAAACCTCTAGTTGTTAAAATGCTGCGGACAACACTTACTGAGTTCCATGGTGATGTGTTATAGGGTTACATAGCGTGATGTAGGCTGAGAGCTCTCAACAGGGAAGAAGTCAATATGTTAGCACTGCTGTCGCATTCCCGGTTTAACTAAGCTCCGTTGCTTTGGACTGGCTCAGAACTTTTGCTGTCGTTACATATTGCCCTGTGCAACTTGATGCTATTGACCAGCTTCGTGAGAAAGCATGATGCAAACAACACCGAGTATGCAGAAATGTAGTTTTAGAAACAGTAATCCTATCAAGTTAGGACTGGCCCTATCATTAGAAAGAGTGAGGCAATTGCTTCAGGTGGCAAATGCTGGGAGGCAGCAGTTCCTTCTGAGCCCTACTGTTGGAAGATAGAAGGGTGTGTTGTGTAGCCACCACCATTAGCCTGTTGCCCTCAGGTACAGCACAGGATGCTATGTTTTGGTTGAAATATATAAAAGACTGTGACTCTGTGCATCGGCTGGTTAACAGGGAATTCAATGCTGTTTGTGTTCAGGTCCATGTCCAAACCCTACAGAAAGAAGGATTGAATCCTGCTTGCTTGAGGTGCACAAATAATCCTGCTTGATTTGGATGTGCTAGAGATTTCCATGCAGGCTGTAAATCTAGCATTGAACTTCTTCTGACCCTCCTACAAATTTAAATATTCCTTGCTTCTTTAAATTTTGTCTTCAGTTTCCCAGCATTCTAAACAAACTGCAGTTCCTAGAATCCTTTGGAGGGAAGCTGTGACTGTGATGTGCTTCAAATATATAGTGGCTTATGAGGCCTCTCCCTCTCTCCACCTTGGAACCAAAGGAACTGATTACATTATTAAGAAAACATACATTGTCTTGACTTTCCTATCTGGGTAACAACAACTTAACCTACTTGGAACACATGTTAGCATTTTACTTAGGATTGGAAAAAAAATATTATTCTTCTCCTGGGTATGGAACGAAGCTCTCCATGAAGCACCCTGTGTGTACAGGAATCCCATGTGGTCCAGTTAAACATTGGCATGGAACCAGAAGCACTCTTTGGTCTGATCTCTGACTCCTCTTGAGCCTGTAAAAAAGCTGCTAAATGCAGTTTCTATGTAGTTAAACTCCAGCACTCGGTCAGCGGATACTCACAGAAGCTAGAAAAAACATATTGCAGTCATTTGATGATGGGCAGCTACTGTTGCATTAAACTGTCCCACACTTGCTATCACTGAAACTACATGGTAGAGAGAAGATGAATTATTTTTCTTTTCTTTTTTGTTAGCATAAATACAAGTACGCTGGCTTCAGTGATTTGTGGATCACAGCTTGAGTCTTGTAAGAACCTAGGTAAAGGTAAAGGGACCCCTGACCATTAGGTCCGGTCGTGGCCGAGTCTGGGGTTGCGGCACTCATCTCGCTTTATTGGCCGGGGGAGCCGGCGTACAGCTTCCGGGTCATGTGGCCAGCATGACTAAGCAGCTTCTGGCAAACCAGAGCAGTGCACGGAAACACTGTTTACCTTCCCGCCAGAGCGGTACCTATTTATCTACTTGCACTTTGACATGCTTTCGAGCTGCTAGGTTGACAGGAGCAGGGACCGAGCAACGGGAGCTCACCCCGTTGCGGGGATTCAAACCGCCGACCTTCTGATCGGCAAGCCCTAGGCTCTGTGGTTTAGACCACAACGTTATCTGCGTCCCCTTGTAGGAACGTACCAGGTATTTATTCAAGGAAACCTCCATAGTTTGTGGTTTACGGGAATGTAAACCCCAAAGTTTCATCTGGGACATGTGGATTTTTTTTTTGTAATCACAGATCATGAACAGTAGCAAACTCTCAGACTGGGAACCCTGGGGTACTTCGGAAATTCCAACCAAAGAACTCTCAGTGATAAGATCAGCAGTGATAAACAATATATTCTGAGCAAGTAAAATAATAATAATAATAATAATAATAATAATAATAATAATAATAATAATAATAATTTATTATTTGTACCCCGCCCATCTGGCTGGGTTTCCCCAGCCACTCTGGGCGGCTTCCAACAAAGATGAAAAATACACTAAAATGTCACATATTAAAAACTTCCCTGAACAGGGCTGCCTTCAGATGTCTTCAGAATGTCAGGTAGTTGTTTATCGCTTTGACATCTGATGGGAGGGCGTTTCACAGGGAGGGCGCCACTACCGAGAAGGCCCTCTGCCTGGTTCCCTGTAACTTGGCCTCTTGCAGTGAGGGAACCGCCAGAAGGTCCTCGGAGCTGGACCTCAGTGTCCGGGCAGAACGATGGGGGTGGAGACGCTCCTTCAGATATACTGGACCTAAGGGCAAA
This sequence comes from Podarcis vaucheri, assembly GCF_965113315.1. NCBI lineage: Eukaryota > Metazoa > Chordata > Lepidosauria > Squamata > Lacertidae > Podarcis > Podarcis vaucheri. Next base: position 26,191,744 of record NC_138762.1, on the reverse strand, counting down.
ACAACTTGCCTTGTACCAAGTCACAGCATTGGCCTATCTAGCTCAGTATTGTCTACACAGACTGGCAGCAGTTCTCTGGGGTTTCAGATGGGGTGCTCCCATTCCTAACTGGAGATGAGGATTGAACCAATGACTTTCCACATGCAAAACCACACTCCTCCTCCAATGAAAGACAACTTGGCTACCACTATCTATTCTCTTTGGCAATCTTCAGGCACAGAAGAGATGTGTGTGTGTTCTAGGATCCTGTATCCTTTTTCCTTTTCTGTTTGCTCAAGGCTACTTGTGAAGTCTAGCAGACTGGACCAGTGCTCTGCTTGAATCAACCTTGCTTAGTATACACCCCAGAATCCTCCACAAACTGGGGGGGGGGTAGGTTTCCCCAAAGTCAAGTCAGTTCCCTGAAAGGATTCCCTGAGAGGAGATAAGTTTGAAAGCCACAGATATAAAACATTAAGTTATAAAGATAAGGCAGTGGTTTTTTTTTTAATGTAGGGAAGAATGAATGTTGTGTGGTGTTCTGAGAGAACCCTACAAGGCCTGGGATCCCTAGAAGTCACTAGGTAACTCATTCCACTGGTCCACTGAGTCCAGGCTCACCTTAGCATTCCCCACAAATAACCTGCTGCCGCTACCTACAGATTTACAGCCAGAAGAAACAGGGTTCTCCTTTAAAGGACCTGACTTCTAACTGAGGGGTGTGGAGCCCTCTTCAGCCTGAAGCCAGCATTCCCTTCTAGACCTGAGGCAAAGTGAGCAGGACAACTAAAGTACAGTAAGCTAGTTTATACACACACCCCAGCCTATCTGTCACTTTCTCTGAATGGCACCCCAATACAGTGGTATCTCAGGTTAAGTACTTAATTAGTTCCAGAGGTCCGTTCTTAACCTGAAACTGTTCTTAACCTGAAGCACCACTTTAGCTAATGGGGCCTCCTGCTGCCACTGTGCTGCCAGAGCACGATTTCTGTTCTCATCCTGAAGCAAAGTTCTTAACCTGAGGTAATATTTTTGGGTTAGCGGAGTCCGTAACCTGAAGCATATGTAACCTGAAGCGTATGTAACCCGATGTACCACTGTACACATATTAAGTGCAGGAATATTAGAATGAATCTAGTCATCTTCTCTAGGGAGAATAGCGTGCTCACTTCCCTACTCCTGCCCACTTCATATTTGAGTTCCCATTTCCATGGGAGCATTGAATGCCTACATATCAAATCTTCCTGACCTAATTTGCTATTTGACATGTGCTCTTAATGATAGGATTTTTTCCCCTATTAAAAATTGCAGTTCTTGATTATAGTATGCCTTCCAGAAGGACCAGTCGTTTGTGGATCTCGGCATCCCTTGTTCAGCCACCCTTTGGGCTAAAAACTACACATACAAAATTAACCGAAGTTTCCAAATCTTCCAGATTCCATAGAATAATTGCTATATTTGTCTTTGGGCTGTTTTCATCATTGCATTGCCTACGGGACAAAGATAGACCTGTTAGATTCCTTAGTATGTATATTTAACAAACAGATGGCCCGTCCATACACCACATATATAGAACAAGTGTCATTTGAAACCCAGAATGCATTCTCTTTGCATGATGAAGTTCCCACTGAGAATTCAATGGACCTGCTAAAAGCGGCACAGAACACAATACGGCATCAATATTTCATTTTTCCTATATGGGTTTTAATTGAAATGGCAAAATCAATACGGATGTTCCTTTCTCGTAATAAAACATAATCAGCTCTGATGTACCATTTACCCCGGCTCATCTTGGTTCCTCCATCACCCAAATATGGGTCATTGTGTCTCTAAGGTGACATTCTTGCTGGAGCAGTAAGTGCCTGGATGCATTTACAGGAAGGTTAGTGCACGAATGTCTGAAGTCAGTCTGGAAGATCTGCATCAAGTGGTTTGCCCAACGTTGATCTGCCTGGGTAGCAGGAAGCTATTGAGTTTCACCTTCTCTGCCCATTTATTAAAAAATATTTCTACACTGCTTCAGCAAAGCTCCCAGGGCAGTTTGCAGAAAACAAAATAAAATGCAAATAAAACCCAAACACCATGGGTGGTATTCCATGAAATAAATGCACAAGCATAACAGTTCTCAGAATTGCAGTACTCTCAGAAGTGCAGTTTGACTACCATGCCCTCCCTTTCCTGCTTCTGTCTTCCCAACAATCTCTCTCTCTTTCTCTCTCATTCCTTCTCCAGTTGCTTGGCTGGGCCTTGCTTCCTTTGACTACTTTGTTCTGGTACACATTAAGATAAAAGGTTTTCCTACAGCCTTGTAGGAAAAAATGTCAGGTGTGGCAGAGTCCTCAGTCTGAAAGCAAACAGATGCAAATGCTACACCCAGCACAGGTTCATTATTTATTACAGATGTTGAGCTGCACAGCTGAAAGACACAAAGGAACCAGCAACTGGGGGTGGGGGGAGGACTTGGAGAAGTCCTACTTGGCCATCCGTCTCTAATCACATCCACACTATACATTTAAAGGACTCTCAGACCAGCAATGGCTTCCCCAAATTTATTTATTTATATTCCGCCTTTTCCCTAAAACCAGGGCTCAAGGCAGCTCACAAAAACACACACAGATAAAACACACCGGTTATTGTTTAAAAAATAATTAAACTCTCTGGACTTAAAACAATGTAAAAAAAACATATCTACTGAAATGCAAATATAATTTTTAAAAGTCTTCCCCTGCTGGCAGAAGGACAGCAAGGAGGGAGCCAGCCTAGCTTCTTTATGAAGGGAATTCCAAAGCTTGGGAGCAGCCACCAAGAAGGCCCTCTTCTGCATCCCCACCAGACATGCCTGTGAAGGTAGAGAGACTGAGAGAAGGGCCTTCCCTTAAGATCTCAGAAGCTAGTCAGGTTCATATGTGGAAAATATAATCCTTCTGATAGACTGGAACTAAGTCGTATAGGAAAAGGATCCTGGGAAATTTGGTTTGCTCAGAGTACTCGTAAGAGTTTTTAGGCAACTTCTATTCCCCCCTCAGAGCTACTGTTCCCAGAGTTCCTTGGGTAGAAGGATTGGTTGTTAAACCATTTTGAGAACTGTAGTTCAGTGGGGAGAAGAGGGGTCTTCTAATAACTCTCAGCACCCGGAGCATGCAATGGTTCCCAGGATACTTTGACTGTTTGAAGTGGTATGATACAGCTTTAAATGCACAGTGCTGATGGGGTTTAATTACATGCTATTATTCTTCAGTTAGAATAGTTACTTCGACAGAGCCACCACATTTTACACATTATTTACAGCTGCATTCTCAGGATGGACTACAACTATCATTCGTAACAAGCAGGACCAGTGGTCAGGGATGATGGGAACTGTAGTCCAAAACATCTGGAGGGCCGAAGGTTGGGGATGCCTGCTTTAAATCAATCTTATGCCTTCAGTTGTTTTTCAGGCCTTTCCATCCTTCCCAACCCAACACAATCCCTACTTTATTATAAAATATGTGTTGTCATTTATCTGTGTCTTAATAGTTAGTTAGTTACACTAATTAGTCTTCTGTTCTCACTTGCTCCCCTTCTCCCCAAAACTTAGCTCTAGTGTTTTACTTATTATGGGTATTTGTGGGAGGGGATAAACGAACAAAAAAACCCAGAGGAATGCCTGCATCTACTGCTCTTAAAATTGGTGCAGGGTAGTCTCTTCTTAGGTGACTACTTTGTGAGTTTCATACACCTTTGCACATTTGCCCCCTTTCTGGTTTCCCAGTGCAGGTCAACGGGAGGACTAGGTTGGGTTTTCCAAATATTTCTTCAGATTCAGGCCCCTGCTGAAGGGATCTGAAGTGAATAAGGGTCCAGTCCAAAGTGCTGAAGCAGGCCCCAAAGCGAGGGGGCACTTCAAACAGTCCTGGTATTTAATATGGTAAGTGTCCCTAACATTCAGGGTTTTAAAACCAGCCTTGCACAGTTTGAATTGTAAGCAGACAGCAATCAACTTCCAAAGTGCTATGAGTGATGTTCTGCTCCCCGTGGCAGCCCTCCTACACCCACACAATCTCCCCATAAGCTGGGGGTACACCTATGTAACTTAAAGGGCTGGTGCAAAAAATATTGCTCTCCCAACACACACACATGAATGAACAAAAGTTATTCCCAATCACATCTGAAGTAGGGATCTGGATACAAGTCAATGTAAAGACCCCTGGGAAATAATGCATGCATTGTCAAATGCATCAGGGTCCACTTATGGGCAGCTGGTAACATCAACATCCCCTTTTCCGATTAGAACTCATATATGTAGGAAGCAGAATCCAAATTTTCCTTTCTGACATTTTTAGGAGTTTCCATTACATTCCTTCGTGGAACATTCCATTCTTTCTCTTTTATTTTTGATGGTTAAGTTGTGCTCTCGTGTTTTCTCTAATGATTAATTACCTTATCATGTGGACCGTTTATCTCTTAGAAATACATATTCTTTCATGATTAAATGTTAAAAACCGAATGCTACCAGGAATCTGTTGTTCCATTGCTTGTTATTCAGTAAGATAGGGATCTGATTCCACTAACATATTTTGATCCTTTAAAGAGAGAGCTCAGCCGTAGGTAGATGGGTGTGCCTCTCTGAGAAGAATAACTTTCTGTCTTCACTAGCTGACTGGTTATTTTGGGTTGTGTACAGCATAATTTGCTTCATTTTAAATACCTCTCACTTTTTATAATTTTTCTGGTTACAGGGGCTTCCTGCACTCTGGTGCAGAACATTAGGTGTAGTATCAGAGTTGCACAGGGCTGGTTCACATGGTCACCTTCTAATTGAAGAACAAATGCATTTGAGTTCACCACCCCATTTTAGAATTCTCAAGAAGCAATGAGAACTAAGCATTGTTGACTTCTTTCCTAACCCACAGATGGCAGACCTGTGGCTCACCTGATGTTGTGAAACCCCAATTCCCATCAGCCCAGCTAGCACAGCCAATGGTTGGTGGTGTTGAGAGTTGTGGTCTGCCAACATCTGGAGGGTCGCTAGTTCACCACCCCAGCCTTTCCCCTGTTTTCCTTGAAATGATAACCAAGCCAGAAGAGGAGCCGAGGGCAAGTGTGCCAATATATCCTCAGCCCAGTATGCCCGAAGGAGCATCTCCACCCCCATCATTCAGCCCGGACACTGAGCTCTGAGGGCCTTCTGGCAGTTCCCTTACTGCAAGAAGTGAGGTTACAAGGAATTAGGCAGAGGGCCTTCTTCGTAGCGGCACCAGCCCTGTGGAACGCCCTCCCATCAGATGTCAAGGAAATAATCAACTATCTGACTTTTAGAAGACATCTGAAGGCAGCCCTGTTTAGGGAAGTTTTCAGTGTTTGATGTTTTACTGTGTTTTTAATATTGTGTTGGAAGTCCTGCGCCCTGTCCTGCTTCTTTCCACCTGGCTTGGGGTGGGGCCGGACAGGCTACATAAAGGATTGCTGCTGCTGCTGGGCAGAGAGGGCACAGTTTTTGTTTTTGTTTTCTTTTTAAATTGCTTTTATTTTTTATCTGTATCATTTTGAATTGTGATTGATATTAATGCTGCATTCTTAGTTTTAGATTTTATGATTTTTGTAGAAATTGTTTTCCATTTGGTTGTGTACTTTTTGATGTGTTTTATTTATGACTTTTGTTTATGACTTTCGTTATGTTGGTAATTATGTAAATCTTGCCATGTTGTAAGCTGCCTTGAGCATTGTTTTAACTATGGAAAGGCGGCATACAAATAAAACGATGAATTAATGAATGAGTCGCCCAGAGTGGGAGAACCCAGCCAGATGGGTGGGGTATAAATAATAAATTATTGTTATAATTATTATGATTCAGTCAGATGAGCGATCCCATCTCATCTGTGGCCATGCAGGGAAAGGAGTGCCACACAGCCAATCAAATGTCTTTATGGGATGATGCTCTCTTCTGCTGAGAAACCATCTCCGTAGGATGCTTCCGTCCATCACCTGGCAGCTGCTTTCCCATCTGGTTTCAGCAGAAGGAGAGAAGGGAAGCAGGGCTGCCTGCCATTAGCTCCATTGGGCCTTCTCCATCTCAACTGACAGCAGCCATTCTGTCATGCTATAGCAGGGCAAGAGCAGGGAAACAGGGCCACTGCCCTGGTTCTGCTGAGGTGGATCCATTACTCTCTACCATCTCACCTTTGGCGCCTCCTCTCCTCAAACTATTTCCATTCCATCTGATGATGAGAAGAACTCTGTAACAAGAACCTGTGGGCTGAGTTTGCTCCCCCCACCACCACCACATTCCCTCCAAATCCCTTTTCTTTTTTTGTCATGTGAGGAGGGCAATGTAAATAAACAGGCAAGCTGAAGCTCTTGCATACCAACCAAGTCCTCAGAGCAGCCACACCTAATTTTTTTCAAAGTGTCAGAATCTCTCTGTGGCAATAACTGCTTTCACCTTATAATTGAGCAAAGCTAGCTGCCCGTCAACTTTACATACGCTGCTCTTTAAGGAAAGGTCTTCTAGTTTACAGTAAATCAATAACCCCCTTGTGGAGTTTGTGTTTCTGGAAAATCCCATTATAGGAGGCTATTGAGCTATGTTTTTAAACATGAATCAGTCCACTGAAGACTTCTGTAGAGTATAAAGCAAATCACTCTTGGGGGGAAGGAGGAAGGCCTTAGCAAAAATTACGAAAAAATTATAATTAAAGAGAGTCTAATCACACCAGTAGATCCATATCCTCTTTGTAGTCTGTGTCTACCATCATATACATATGGGCACCTGCGAAAAAATTATATTTAAGAACAAAGACAATGTTAAACCTCTTATTAGAAAGAAAGGTATAATTCAATGGCTCTCCAATGCATTTGTGATGGCTTTGCAGCAGGACCATATTGTTATGAAGGAGGGGATTGGACGAAGCCATAATTTGGAGAATTAAAAAACTGGCATCGTAAAACCATGAGTCATATCTTGGGTCTCTTACCGCTGTGCTGTGCACAGGAGGTAATAAAATTTGGCATAAATAGTGATCGGGGACATAAAATATGTAGATGGTGGATAATACTTTCTCAATGTCACACCTAATAGTAACTGTCTTAATAAACTACATTTTGTATCCAATTTTACACTGTCTTTCAACTATAAAATAGCATTCACTAAAACCTTGCTTCAAAGTAGAGCTGAACTCAACCTACTTGCAGTTTCCCCTCCCCGCACAAATAATCTAAATAATCTATTTAGAAAACTCACCCTTTTTAAGATCCTTCAATGCTTTTTCCATACCCACACACCCACACATATACACATACATACAGAAACTGTGTTTTCGAACAGGATTTTAAAAGGAGATTTGCACAAACCCAGTGCTTTTTCTGGAAAAATTGCTACTTCACCAAAATTGAAAGTAAACTATTCCTACAGACCTGCTTTAAACTGCATCTTAAAAAATAACTGCACTAAAGTTGTGCCATTGAAATATTGATTTGAATTTAATACTGGTGTGAGTGATCGAATTCCTGATACATAAATATTCACTGTTTACTTGTGAACATCAGGCCATCCTGCTGTCTGTACCAAATATTCAAATATATATCAGTAGACTCCACTGACTCATTTTGTTCATAAAGCAACTAGATAATATAAAAAATGGATTATCTTAATTGTAAGAAACGTTGTTGATGTTGGCATCCATCTATCTCAATAGACAATGGAGTGTGCCTCCAGGGATGAAGTCAAACTGCTGTGTTAGCAGCACTGAATTGACCTTCCCACAGCACAAGCCTGGGCAGTGTGTATGGAGGTCCTGGGCTGCCCAGACGAGAAGACACCCCTCTCCGCCTCGCTGATGTGGTCCAAAGGAAAACAGAGCAAGACGTTTGGCACCAGCTCAGCTGCAGAAGTTGCCGGAAGAAGGTGTACAAGGCGCCACCCAACCATCTTACAGACTCCGCTCTGGATTTGTGTAGAGTTCGCTCCTTGGACTTTTTTTCTCACCAAGATATCCTGCAATGGAGCAGAGGTTTAGGATCAGAGTTTTCCTTCTCCTGGATGGGCTCTCTTCCCAGGTTGATAAGCACCATCTGCCCCTCACTTCTTGACAGTTGGACTCACTATTAGTCTCATCCACTCATTCCCAATTGATGGTCCGTGGACCCCAGGGGGTCTGCGTAGCCCACCCAGGGGATCCATGGCACCACTCACATAACAAAAACTACCATGGAGATATTAAAATGCTCAAAAGTAGGGGGCCCATGGCTTGGCTTTTGAGAAACAGGGTGTCCACAGTCCTTAGCTAATTGGAAATCACTGTTCTAGAATATCACACATCTAAAGAACTAGAAACTTTATGCAGTTCATTAAACTCAACACTTCACTGCTCTACCCCATGTTTTTTCTTTGACCTAAGTAACAAGGCTTCAGCACACTAGTCCAGCTCTATTTACTTGCTAGACGTGATTGACGAGCACAAGATAGTCCTCTAGTAGCTCCCTAGATTGTCTAACCCAGAGGTGAGGAATTTGTAGCCTTTCAGATATTGTTGTACTTGAACTCTCATCTGCCCCTTCCAGCATATATAAAGTTCAGGAATGGTTGCAATTGTCCAACAGTATATGGAGAACCCCAGTTCTCCACCTCTGGCCTAACCTTTTTGGTTATTTATTCAGTCATGTACATATAAGGGCTTACACATTTCTTTACATTCTTCTGTCGATAAAGAATACCATAGAATTGCAATGAAATGGTAAAAAAGAAATGAAAAATTATAAAAACAAAGACATTACATCTCAAGCTTTGCTCAGGACAAAGAAGAAATGGTAGGCCTTTGCTGTGATAGAATGGTCCATCTTTTTTTAAAAAAAATGCTATTTGATGTTGCAAAAACTAGTGAAAGAGTAATAGAAAATATGTTCCTTCTTGTCTTCACTTTCCTGTTTATAATAATTAAAGACGGCTTAGTGTCAGTGGTATGCAAAGCAAAACATTTGCGAAATGCACATGCAGAACAAACCATCACAAACATGACAAAATTCTGAGAAGACAAATATTTCTAATTTTCTGAAGCTAGCCAAACTTCGGGTGGAAACAAATGACCAGCAGTCACCTAAGGGTACTTAAAAGCTTTATTGTGTGACAACTGTGTTTTTTTAAGACAGATGCACGTGCTCTTAAAACCTCCATGCGAAGTGGCCCAAGGATGCAGTCATATGGAAGAAATAAAATATGAACCTGTATAACCACACTGATGCTTGCAATTGATGTTGGTGTCTGCATTGGGTCTGAGAACCATGTCTGGTGGTGCAGAAACATACCCATTTAAACCCATGGTCTTGCACTAGGACTCACCGAAATGCCTATGCCTATTCTAAGCGCAAGGGCAACAAACATAACAAAAGCATGGAGGGGGTAGAACATAACTGCTCCAGATCCTGTGTCAATCTCTTCCCAAGATCTGCAGGGGGGGGGGGAGCCTGATGGGCATGCTAGCAAAGTCACAAACATCAGTTGACATCCTTCCTCATGGAATTAACCCTTAAGTTGCAAACAGAAAGAATGATCCTTGCTGTTGCCTGCCCAACAGGGTATAGGGCAAAGTCCTCCAAATCCCTCTATATTGATAAGAAAAAGAAGATCAACGTCAACGTCAACCTAGCCAACCCAGAGGTTACAGCATTAGAAAAAAAGAAAGATGTTAAGTACATTTTGAGACTCAAACACAAATTGCTGGTTGGACCCAGACCGAGCTAGCTGAACCTAGGTTTCATTAAAATCTATGGGACAAGTTAGTTATAACTTAACTGATTTCACTGAGAACATAACTAGCCTCGTCTCAATCCTATACATGTCTATTCAGTTCCATTCAATTCAAGCAAATTTACTCTCTGGTAGATGGATAGGATTGCAACCTTAGCTTTCTTTATAAAAAAAAGAAATTTAAAAAATAACAAACTAAGGTATAGCATCATTTCTATTAAAATGATCACCTGAATAAACAAAGCAAGATACTATTGAAGAAGTTATAATTATAAAAACCTGTTCAAAAGCAGGAGAAAGTGTGTTTTTAAGCACTGGCTCTATGACAAAGCTCCTGTTAGTTGCTGAAATAATGCCAGTGTTTCTAATCTTCGCCTGAGGTAAAATTTCTGCTGTTTGGTGAGAGGACATCCAATTGAACATAAATACTCACTCAAACACACACATACTTCAAGTATGCCTTATGAAGAGGTCTCCAGAAAGTCTGGAAGGCTTTGTGGGTTTTCTTCACTTGCAACAAGAACAGCAGCAGAGAAGGTGTAAAGGCAATAAATGCAATTGCATTTAAAAAAAAAGAAAAGATTAAATGAGTAGTCTGAAGAAGCCCTGAAGAAATAGAGTGCTGATAATATTATAATATCATACAAAGGTGGCAGATTTGATGAGGATTTTTCAATAGACCTTATTAAGTTGTAAAGGAGTTTTCCTCCCACAAAAAAGGGGTTTTTATTTTCGCATTGACTGCCACCACCACCCGCCCCTAGTTTATTCAAAGTAACTTTTCTCAAGCAGAGAAAGGATCTTGCTGTGCAGGGAAAGAGTGTCTTCAGATAATCAAATGCCTTGGAAGTAATCAGAGATAAAATACTAATTAGGCAAGAATAGCAGAAAGGAAAAAAAAAAGTGTGAACGTTTCTAAAGAAAGTCAGTGTGAATTAGAAACAGGGCAACACTTCACAAGCGGGGAGAGAAAACGGGAAAAAATCCCCTGAATAATTTAAATAGGGAGGAAAAGAAATGAAATGAAACAACCTGCTCAATGGTTATTAAATCAGAGGATTTATGCTAGTTATCGTGTCACATGTCGTGAAAGTGTTTGTTACCTTCAAAACTAACATGAATTCTTGTTAGTCTTCAGGATCCATGGGGTGATGTATCACCCTTACCTCCTCAAAAAAGGGAGGAGGTGGACACAGATTTGCATTAAAATTGTGTATGCTAATTTATATGTATTGATGCAAATTTAGAAACAAATTAAGAAAATGAAATCAAACTGCGGTAAAGGTAAAGGGACCCCTGACCATTAAGTCCGGTCGCAGACAACTCTGGGATTGCGGCGCTCATCTTGCTTTACTGGCCGAGGGAGCCGGCGTTTGTCCGCAGACAGCTTCCGGGTCATGTGGCCAGCATGACTAAGCCATTTCTGGTGAACCAGAGCAGCGCACGGAAACGCCGTTTACCTTCCCGCCTCAGCGGTATCTATTTATCTACTTGCACTGGCGTGCTTTCAAACTGCTAGGCTGGCAGGAGCAGGGACCGAGCAACGGGAGCTCACCGCGTCGCGAGGATTCAAACCGCTGACCTCCTGATCAGCAACCCGAGAGGCTCAGTGGTTTAGACCACAGTGCCACCCGCGTCCCTGGAACTGCAATACATCTCATCAAAGCAGGGAAAACTCAGGGCAGGTGTTCTATGTGTGTGTTCAGTCTTCTGTCCACCTGTTGTTTGGAAAATTCAAGGCCCATTTCCTCCCTTGTTATGCTTCTTCAAGCAGAAGACACTGTCAAGTAGAGTGTGTCCATGCGGTTTGCATGGCCCTGGTGCCAAAATTTGTGGGTGCCCTGTCCCATCATGGGGAATTTTGCAGTTGGTCGGTCACCCAGGGCCCCAGGGAACCAGTAACTCTGCTGCCGCCCTTCATGGCTTCATTGACCCTCCCGTTGTGGAACATCCTGCTCTGTTTTGCCTTTTTGTCAACACAGGTTTCCTTGGCTTAAAGGCCAGGATCAGAGGCACTGTTTAAAGAAGGCAGGCCAGGCACTGCCCCTACCCAGTGGGCTCAAGTAGCTGGGGGGAGGGAGAAAGGGATAATTTCCCCAGCCTTAAAGGTCAACCCCCCCTCCAACTGAAAGCCTGTTGACATAAGGAAAAACTAGGGCTCAGTAGGTAACTGGGTTTGCAAATGTGTTTCCCTGTATGTTGTAAAATCTTATGAGATTTGTTGAAATGGAGCAGAAGAGAACAAGCAATATTCTGAGCAGTGAGCGGCCGGTCCAGACCTCACTCTAGAACAGAATGAGAGAAACCTATTCCGTTCTAGAGATGCGGTGATGAATGGCTCCCCCTAAGAGACTTTATTGTCTCTTTTAGTAGTAAGAGCAGAACAGGAAAAGTAGGAAGAGTAGAAAAGTTTCCACTAAGATACAACTAAGTTTAGTGAAACCTAATGACTAAACTGTAAAATGCACACCCTCCAACATTTCGTAAAGGAAAATAAGGATGTCCTTAATAATAATAATAATAATAATAATAATAATAATAATAATAATAATACCCCACCCTTCTGACTGGGATGCCCGGCCATTCTGGGCAGATTCAAAAACATATAAAAACATAAAACATTTTTTTAAAATTAAAAACCTTCCTATACCAGGCTGCCTTCAGATGGCTTGGGGTTCAGATAACCCTCCAACATTTCTCAGAGCAAAATAGTGGTATCCTATGGAAAAGTGGGACATTCTGGGATCAAATCAGAAACTGGGATGGCTTCTGTAAATCTAGGGTTGTCCCTGGAAAATAGGGGTACTTGGAGGGTCTGTATAATGGCACTATCTACACAGTGAATATATTTTCACACTCATGCTTTTTATGAAAACTTCATTTTTTAATTAAAAAAAAACACTACCCAAGTATTTCTTTAGTTTAGGCCACAGGTGGCTGAAGCCCAGTTTGGTGTCTTGTTTGCAAGCCCTGAATGCTATAAGCAAATAAACTTTACTTTTCATGAATAGTGCTCAAGGCATAAAGTTGAATTTACAGTGCAATCTATGTCTACTTAAAAGTAAGACCCATTGTTTTCAACAGGGCTTGTTGTTGTTGTTGTTGTTGTTGTTGTTGTTGTTTAGTCGTTTAGTCATATCCGACTCTTCGTGACCCCATGGACCAGAGCACGCCAGGCACTCCTGTCTTCCAATCCATGTAAACATGTACTGCAGCCTTAAATACCCTCTTACTTCCTTATAGTTCAATGATAACTAAATTGGGGTGGGTGGGAAATAGGGAGGAAAAAGGAAGGAAGGAAAATTTTAATATGACATTGGACAGTGAGAAGGCCCATAGGAAACAGGCCAGTGAATGAAGTTGGTAATGTAAAGGTAAAGGGACCCCTGACCATTAGGTCCAGTTGTGACCGACTCTGGGGTTGCGCCGCTCATCTCGCTTTATTGGCTGAAGGAGCTGGCGTACAGCTTCCGGGTCATGTGGCCAGCATGACTAAGCTGCTTCTGGCAAACCAGAACAGCGCACAGAAACGCTGTTTACCTTCCCGCCAGAGCAGTACCTATTTATCTACTTGCACTTTGTGCTTTTGACCTGCTAGGTTGGCAGGAGCAGGGATCAAGCAATGGGAGCTCACCCATCGCAGGGATTCAAACTGCCGACCTTCTGATCGGCAAGCCCTAGGCTCTGTGGTTTAACATGATGTTATTTGAGAAATACTGACTCTCCCCTTTCAGGGGAATTTCTCTCCTCTGGGAATACACTAGGAAAATGAAGTCCAGTTGCTAAAAATATATAAATAAATTCATAATTATTATTATACGCTTATACTCTATCAAAAAAAAGCCCACCTTGTGAACAAATGCTTTTTGCTGTTTGTTGTGCTCCATTTGTCTGCCAAAATTATGAGGAATGTTTTGCAATGTCTACAAAAGTCTGTGATTAAGCTGATATGCATGTTGACGCATATGAGAAAAATTCTGCCTCTTAGACAATTTCATAAACTTGTCTAGATTGGCTGAAGAATGATGCTAACACCATCATCATATCCTGAATAATTGTAGATAGTCACTAACACGCAATCAGTTTTAATTCCTGTCATTTTCAGAAACAGAAATTGCTTTTATTGAAATAAAGGAACAATATCACACTCATGGGCCACAATCCACCAGGAATGTGACCAGTGCAGAGGCCCATCCACTAAATTGTAACTGCTTGCAAAAGAGAATGTTATACCCCAATCACATTTCATCCCACACCTCTGCTCTGCCCCATTGAATGAACCAAGGCTTGGTTGGCCATATTTGTATGGCAACTGTTGCATTTAATGCACTGTACATATATTAAAGCGGGACGCGGGTGGCGCTGTGGGTTAAACCACAGAGCCTAGGACTTGCCGATCAGAGGGTCAGCGGTTCGAATCCCCGTGACAGGGTGAGCTCCCGTTGCTCCTGCCAACCTAGCAGGAAGGTAAACTGCGTTTCCGTACGCTGCTCTGGTTCACCAGAAGCGGCTTAGTCATGCTGGCCATATGACCCGGAAGCTGTACACCGGCTCCCTCGGCCAATAAAGCAAGATGAGCGCCGCAACCCCAGAGTCGGCCACAACTGGACCTAATGGTCAGGGGCCCCTTTACCTTTACATACATTAAAATCTTTAAAATTATCAGAGAACATTTTCCTCCCTCCCAAATAATATTCTAACAAAGCAAACAAAGCTGAGCGAGTTTTTGTGGACCACAGGATGTGGTGATGGCCAGAATCTTTGATGTGCCAAAGTTAGGGACGGCCAGTCAGTTAATGGGCACTGGCCACGATAGCTCAATGGAAAATGAAATATACTACTACTAAACAGTGTCTACTACTAGACACTGCAATGATAGTGGCAGGCCATCACTTCCATACCAGTGGAGGTTGGTCCATGAGCACAAATGAAGCGCTGCCTTACCAACCCCAATCTGCCCTCAGCTAGCCTCCACCTCCCTCTCTCCCTGTTTAAAACCAGTCCAGGGGTTGGCACTGCCAGTCAGTTTCCTCCTCCTAAGTATCGGTTTTTACCCTTGAAGAACTGAGCAGGGAAGACGGCAGGGACAAAACTAGAATTAGTTCTCTCTCCTTGCCATTGGCTGTGGCTCCACCTCCTGTTTAGGCTCCCTGCCTCCCAACCTAGCAGTCACAACCGGAACTGCCCCCACCCAGTGGGCTCAAGCTTGAAAAGGAGGTTAGACAGATTCATGGCTATGTTCTCCTTCCACCATCAGAGGTGGTATACTGGGGGTGATGAGCAGGAGGGGGCTATTGCCGCTGTGTCCTCAAGTTCTTCCCATTGATAGAGCACTGTTCAAACAGGAGGTTTCTTTTTATATTCTGAACATTTGGTTCATCTATCCAAGTAATGATTAACTGGCTTTGGGTCCCTTCCAGCTCTTTGGTCCCACCTGCACTATGCATTTGAAGCAGTCTTATACCCACTTTTAAATAGTCGTAGCTTCCCCCAAAGAATCCTGGAAAGTTTGTTTGTTGTGCTAAGAATCGTTAGGAGACTCCTATTCCCCTCAAAGTGCAAGCAGATAAATAGGTACCGCTCCGGCGGGAGGGTAAATGGCGTTTCCGTACGCTGCTCTGGTTCGCCAGAAGCGGCTTAGTCATGCTGGCCACATGACCCGGAAGCTGTACGCCGGCTCCCTCGGCCAACAAAGCGAGATGAGCGCCGCAACCCCAGAGTCGGTCACAACTGAACCTAATGGTCAGGAGCCCCTTTACTTTATTACCCTCATGGGGCTACAGTCCTATTTATTTATTTATTTATTTATCTATCTATCTATCTATCTATCTATCTATCTATCTATCTATCCATCCATCCATCCATCCATCCATCCATCCATCCATTCTATTTAAGGGTTTTCCCAAAAGATATGGAAACCACAGAAGGATGGAGGGGAAGTGCTTATCTCTTTGGGGAAAGGTGATAATTGATGCTATGTATCAAAGTTTTGGGGGAAATCCTAAAAACCTGGGCCTACAGTTCTCAGAGTACAGCGGTACCTCGGATTAAGAACTTAATTCGTTCTGGAGGTCCGTTCTTAACCTGAAACTGTTCTTAACCTGAAGCACCACTTTAGCTAATGGGGCCACTGTGCTGCTGCCACGCAATTTCTGTTCTCATCCTGAAGCAAAGTTCTTAACCCGAGGTACTATTTCTGGGTTAGCGGAGTCTGTAACCTGAAGCGTCTGTAACCTCAAGGATCTGTAACCTGAGGTACCACTGTAGTTTAAAAATCAACATCTCTTCCCAGGGAACTCTAAGCGTTGTGGTTCTTTGAGGGGGGGTCTCCTAACAATTCTCAGTAGCCTTAACAAACCACAGTTCTCTGGATTCTTTGAGGGAAGCCATGAGCTATCGAAGTGGTATGATACTGCCTTAAATGTAAAGGTGGGGCCTTACATTCTCTGATCCTGGGGGCATGGGCATGTGCTGTATACCTGAACTATGCCTTTATGTTCAAACTTGAGCATTCTGATCATTAAAAAAAAAACCGAAGACAGAATTCACAAGCCTGCCTAGCAACACAGTGTGTTATCATCATAACAAACCTGCTTTTTTTTTTCAAGTCATCAGTGCCAATAAACCTTTGAATAAGCAACAAAAAAGGGACACTTTCTGTGCCAAGACCATTTGCTTCCCATTTTGATCTTTCTTTTGTTATCAGCTTGTTTCTTTGAATGACATATTTGGAAATGAGGTAAGATCCACTTACCCCTTGAAACTGCAAAATTTCACAGCTTAAGAGACATCAGATCGGTTCCCCTCAGCAACACCACACCCCTGTGAAACCTACCTCAACTGAGGTTAAAACATCAGTCTGTGAAGCAACATGAGCTGCCAGATGAGGACACACCCACCTGCACCTTCCATAAAACAGACAAAGATAAAAAAAAAATCCCGCTTCAACCTGCAGGTCACATGTCGTTAGCCCCTCAGACTGCTTTAAGATTTACAGGTTCAGTCCTGCAGCGACTAAGAACTTCACAGTGATCACGGAGAAGTGACAGATCTCAACAGCTCCAACGCTGCGTCTTTTCTTATTCCTGGAATCCAAAACGCTCTTCGGCATTCTTTCTTGGGAGTGTTAGGATTTTTTGCTTTCAGACAGAGCTAAATAGCAAAATCGCCTGCCTGAGTCAAGGGATATAAAAGACTTCACAGAAATAACATGTTTTTCCATGTCCTACCTTCCTCTTCAGATGTCTTGCCAAGCTCCACTGTGGGCTTGTTTACACAATCCACGGATACCGAGGTCATTCCTGGAGATGTGTTATCCCGGATCAACAACCCAGAGCTTCTCTTTCTGGGTGCAAGCTGTGAAGCATCAGCTTACATGAGTGGTCAGGTGATATATCATGTCCCTGATGGGCTGTAGGTTAACATGAGAAGAGCCTGCTGCATCAGTCCAATGGCCCATTTAGTCCGGCATCCTGTTCTCACAGTGTCCAATCAGATACCTGTAGGAAACCTGCAAGCAGGGCCTCAGCGCAAGATCACTCTCCCCTCCTGTTCCCACCCCTTGCCTTTTCCTGTTAGACCTATTACAGTCGTTAAGAGTCGTCAACAGGCTCATCTCAGCTATCTGCCAATCTCCCATTCCCACCACCCTTCTGAGTAATACCCCTCCCCACCTTCTCACTATATAGAAGGATCTGGCAACTTCTGTTTCAGTGTATCTGAAGAAGTGTGCATGCACACGAAAGCTCATACCAAGAACTAACTTAGTTGGTCTTTAAGGTGCTACTGGAAGGATTTTTTTTATTTTCTCCCCTCCTGTGGTTCCTAGCAACCAATGTTCAGAAGCATAGACTGGAGACAGAGCATAGCCATCAAGGCTAGCAGTCACTGATGGCCTTTCCCTCCAAGAACTTGTATAATCCTTTTCTAAAGCCATCCAAGTTAGTGGCCATTACAGGTTTGGAGCAGGTGAAAAATAAGTACAACAGTGAGTTGGATGTGGACCAAATTAGTCCCATTGCTGTCTAGGTCTCTGTTGCAGCACTGAGTGGGGAAGCCTGAGATGAACTTTATCAACCAACATCAAGCTATTGCTCAGCAGACATTTCTGATCAATGTTGCAACTTTAAAAAAGTATATTGAACTCTATGAATTGCTGACTGCGTCATTTGTTTTTGCTTTATTAATATTCCACTGTGCTTTTACTATAGTTAGATATGGTGAGAAGTTCTGCTAAGGTCATTTGATTGTTTTAGTTGGATGGGTGTCCTGTTTTGTTTACTTGGGTGTTTGATTAAATTATAACTGTTGCCCTCATTGTTATTTAGATTTGTTTGTTGTTAATTTGCTAATAGGGACGCTGGTGGCGCTGTGGGTTAAACCACTGTGCTGCTTGGGCTTGCTGATCAAAAGGTCAGCGGTTCAAATCCCAGCAACGGGGTGAGCTCCAGTTGTTCGGTCCCTGCTTCTGCCATTCTAGCAGTTCAAAAGCAGTCCGAAAGCATGTAGATAAATAGGTACCGCTCGGCTGGGAAAGTAAACAGCGTTTCTGTGCGCTGCTCTGGCTCGCCAGAAGTGGCTTAGTCATGCTGGCCACATGACCTGGAAAAACTGTCTGCGAAAGCAGACAAACGCCACCTCCCTAGGCCTTTAAAGCAAGATGTGCACCGCAACCCCAGAGTCATCCGTGACTGGACTTAATTGTCAGGGGTCGCTTTACCTTTACCTTTAATTTGCTTATGTTATTTACTGGGCTTAGTTTTATGGAGTCTGTTATTTTTGCATTTTGTTTTATTTTTTTCTATATATTTTAATTGTTATTGTAGTTCATTGCTCTCGGGTCTGCAACTGAAATACTCAATGACTATTGAAGAGGAGGAGGAAGAGGAGGAGATTTCTGGAAATACTATATTCTTTTAATGCTTTGCTATGCTTGAGAGCCTCTTTGTTCTGAGCTCGGTTGCTGGAAAAGTGACATCCAAGTATTAAATCAAGTTAAAACTATAAAGGTTCAGTGTTGAGAAGCAATATATACAAACATTACCAGATGCCAGGATAAGCAAGAGGGAATGACTACACCATCATTCATGGCCTACATGGGTCTGCCTGGTCATTGCTGAAGACAAAACACTCAACTAGATGAGGGGCTTTAGACTTTCAGGATTTGCTTGGTTTTGTGCTATACCCATGAGATCCACCAGGCTGGAATCTAGTGGATGGAGACAAGCCCCAAAGACCTGAAAGGCTGCCTTATTCTCTACAAATTCTCTTGGGAGTTAAGATCAGCAGAGGGAGCACTCTTGGTAGTTGCACTGCCCTCAGAAGCTTAGTTGCTTGCTCTCCACCTCTGTAAACTAGGCAAGCCTTCCCCAACAAGATGCCCTCCAGATGTTTTGGCCTACAACTCTCATCATTCCTGGTCATTAGCCATGCTGGCTATGGCTGCTGGGAACTGCAGCCCAAAACATCTGGGTGGGGGCATCTGGCTGGAGGAGGCTGGTTTATGGGCAAGACAACGGTCTTCACCTGTAGTGTAAAGTACATAGCACAGTAACACCAGATTAGATTTTGGACTTGACTTGCAGCACCCATCCCACAAAAGTGAGTGGCCGGCCAATTTTTTATGATTCGCCTGTGCCATGTCTGGCTTGATAATCCATTACAGTTTAGTTCCACCTAAATGAGGCCATCAGGGAGAATGACGTAGCGCCCTGATGATCCACCAAACCTTTCATTTTGACTTCCTTATTGCCCAAATTGGAATATGTTGCCCTTGGTAATACATATTTTTATCCCAAGCTGAAAGTTTGCATTGTACATTTGAGTCTCTCTTCAGCTTAGCAATAAACAGAATGGGGAGTGGGGGGGTGCGTCTAATGTAATCACAGAGACGGTTTTAATGATGACAGGGCATTTCTGCCAATGCAAAGGATCAAATGAAATTGTTGGGTGGAAGACCAAGCCAGGATGTTCTTAAAGTAAATACCAACATTGCTTTTTGCTCATCATCTCCTTTGACGGGTCTTTGTGAAACTTTGAATAGTCTTGATTGTGCTGAGAGTGAAGTCATGCTTAATTAGCATAAAAAGAAAGTAGTATTCTACATTTGGAGAGAGAGTTTTATTTTTATTTTTTTTCCCCTTTTCCGCACAAACTGCTATTGTGAACCCCACTGCCAGTATTGATATTGGGAGGTTGTTCATACATTTTCATTATTTTTTTAATTCTGTGAGGGTTCTTTTGGGGGTGGGGGTGGAGGAATTAATTAATAGATTGCCATTATCCTTCCTTCTGGCATTTTGAGCAAGTTCCGTACAAAACGTACCCAGGTTCCTTCCAAAATAACAATTACGGTAATACAATGGTGAACTGATTCTAGGAGCCTAATTTCAGGGAAAACAGCAGTAATGCAAGAAAGCTGTCCTCCACAAATACTGCGACAAAGTAATCACAAAGGGTAGGCAAAAGTATTAAAGCAAAAACAATATAAAGAGAGGAAGTCAACCTCTGTGACAAGCACAGCTCCAAGAACAATGTTTTGATCTGGAGGAGGACTGCCAACCATATCTTACCACATAGGATATCCCTTGCTTCCAAAACTATAGCCTTTATGCCAATTATGCACCCCATTAATTCTTCATTTGTTTAAAGCACCATTCATCTAGCAACAACCGAAACAGTATCTATTTTTAACACCACTACTAACAGTAGCAGTAATAATATCAGAACACCAGTGGAAGCAAGCAGTCATACAGTTGTACCTCGAACATTCTTTTGGAAGCCGAACGTCCAATGGGGCTTCTGCAGCTTCTGATTGGCTCAGGAGCTTCCTGCAGCCAATCAGAAGCCACGCTTTGGTTTCCGAACATTTCAGAAGTTGAACGGACTTCCAGAACAGATTCCGTTCGACTTCCGAGGTACGACTGTATATGAACAAAAGTCTCACCCTACATAATATTGACTACTATCTATCAGACTCATCTGGAGTATCAGTAAACTCAACCACCCTGTTTGCAGGCTTCCCATAGGTATCCGGTAGGCCATTGCGAAAACAGGATGCTGAACTCAACGTGTCTTTGGCCAAATCCAATAGGGCTGTGTTTGTATACCTACCCTGATCTAGTAAGGGTAATACAAAAAAGGCAGGCTTCAGCATAAGCTTCCTTTGGTGGACTGGGATCCAAGTATAGAAAAGGATGTTGGGTACATGCCTCTCAACCATGGATGGAGGCTCACGCCACATGCATAGTGAAATGCAGATCTGGCCCTCATTTTGCGGTGCTGTGTGTGGATTTCATATAGTACCTGGCATCCACCACTAAACTATAGCAAGCTATAGCAGAAGTCCCTCTGCAACACTAGGAAGTGCAATGGGGGAAGTCTAATCTCCTGACACTAGACCATCCTTCTAAATCGTGGTTCCCTCTAGATGTCTTGAAGTACAATTTCCAAAACTGATGGGCGTTAGAATCGTGGAATTAGAAGGGACCATGAGTATCATCTAGTCCCACTCTCTGCAATGGAGGAATATTTCACCCAATGTGGGGTTCAAACCCATGACCCTGAGGTTAAGAGTCTCATGCTCTACCGACTGAGCTATCCCTAAGGTAATCAAAATATGGGGTCCAAAATACCTGGGAGGCACCAAGATGGGGAAGGTTGACCTTGACCCATCACAGCACATACCAATCCCAAGAAACTCCACCAAGACCCCTGAGGAATAAGTGCTAGAGCAAGAATAAATCACTGTACCTTTTTAATAGACGGCATTAAAAATATTCCAGCTATTTCTAATTGATGAAAATACCTCGCTGTTTATACAGGGCTTCCTAATGACTCACAATGCAGTGATGTCAGCAAAATGCCAGACGTTTTTCCGTCCAAAACAGAGACAACGGCCATATGTTCAGAAAATAGTTTTCTCCTTAGTGCATGTTTATAAAGAGAATGAATAGACACAGTCTAAAATGAGAAACTTGTGTTGTGTTGTGTTATTCAAAGATAGCAGAAGTATGCTTGATTAGCAGTAGGGGAAACACATTGTTTTGATATATTCATAATATTTTGGTTGCACATCAGAAAGAAGCAGGAGGGAAGGGAGGGGATGCCTATATTTCCAAGTCTTGCATTTAGGAAAGAAACGGTGGCACTGAAAGGATTTAGTGAGGAATATTGTGAGAGACATAACAGGGTGTTTTAGTCATGTACGTTAGGAGTGGTTTGTTAGTTGGGGTTCAGGGAACAACTGTAGCTAAGTGGCATGGTATCTCCTTTGCATGTAGAACGTCCCAGGTTCAAATCCTGGCATCCCCAGGTAAGGCTGCTGTTATGTACTGCGTTGAATAGGATCCAAAATGCAGCAGTCTGATTGGTCCTAGAACAATGCAGCAGTATGATTGGTCCGCAGGAGCCACCCAATCCAGCTCCAGGTGGAAGTGAATCCGCAACCTGATTGGCCTACGGGAGAATCCTGGAATTAGCCAGTCACGTGCGGCCCATTGTGTAAATAATGTATATAAAGCAGATATTTTAGGGAAACTTTCATTCCTCACTACTATGAGCTGAATAAACAGCATGAAATCCACACTTGACTCCGAGTATATTTCAGCTGGAAATGTCCTCTGGCTGAAACCCCAGAGAGCTGTTGTCAGTAGTGCAGATACGTAACACCAATAAGGCAGCTTTCACTATGCCTATGTTCCTATGAAGTTCACAATACCGCCAGATAGGGTGGACCAAGCCACCCTCAGCCAGGCATGTATCTCCCTTGCCCCCACAATTGCCAGGTCTTACTGTGTTTGAATCATGGAGACCAGTGGATAAGATAGTAGGTGTGTGAGTTAGCAGGCTGGGGATGCCAGCTTTGAACCAACTACTTTACAAAGGGTAGATTTTTGTACCTGTGGCCCTTCAGACTTTGTTAGACTACAGTTGCCATCAGCACCAGCAAGCATGGTCAGTCATCAGGGAATATGGGAGCTGTAGTCCAACGTTATCTGGCCACAGATTCCCTGTCTTCATTTTAGTTAGGTAAAACATCTCCACAGCAAGAGCAGTTTGACAATGGAACCAAGGACCTAGAGAGGTGTGGGCTCTCCATCACTGGAGGTCTTCAAGCATGGCAACCATCCATGTTCTAGCTTCAGACTCCCTGCATCAAGCAGGAAGCTGGACTAGACTGACTAGATTGACTTCAGTTCTCTGATTTTAAGAGCTGATTAATATGGAAATATTCAATAGCTATGACTTCTCTCATCACTCCAGCACCACTACAGCAGAAGCTCCATCTGCTAACATTTGTTCCCCGGCATCCAGATGCAGGAGAGAATTGTGGGAGATTAGCAGCCAAACCTAACAAATGCATATTCTTGCTAGAGAAGGGGCTAATCCCAAAGAACTGTATTGCAGATAGGCCGATACTCAGACCATAGAAATACAATTAGTAGAGAGGGCCATGTTTGTTTAGTGTAGGAGAGGATGAGCAAGTGCAAACAGGAACTGAGGAAGAAGAAGACGAAAGAACCTCTCATGCATTCTGGAATTTTGAGGAGATTTTCACCAAGACCTTTCACCAGTGTCATAGGCGGCATTACCAGGCACACTGGTGACCCATGGGCACCAGGTTGGCAATCACTGATTGAAAGCACAAAGCTGCAGAAAACTGGTGTACAAAGTAATATGTGAAGCAACCCAATGCAGGATTTAATGCAGTGTAGATTTAGGAATATGGTCTTTGTCTAAAATATTCACAAAGGACAACCTGAACAGCCAGCAGTGATACTTGTTCTGTGGCTAATTTAAAAGAAACCCTTCAGGTGATTTGCAATGAAATCCAGCCACCACAAAAATATTGCACAGAAAAGAGCTGATGGCCATTGAACCCCAGCGGTGCAACTGAGCCAGGGGAATGGTTGCTTAAAATCTACAGCTGCATGCCATCAAAGACAAGCAATAGAAAACAAGAGGACTCATTATGCAAATGCATTAAATCCCAATGTATCATCTCTGAGCTCAGTGATAAGCTGAGAATGAACCTCAGGCCTCCCTTTCCGAATGATGAGAAATCACTCGCCAAGCCAAGATGCACCAGAGAGCTGAAATCTCAGCTGCAATTTTAATACCTCCAAGCGCAGGGTGTGAATGTCACTGTGTTACAATATTCGTCTTGGAAACACAGATCAAAACAGCACAAGGAGGAGGCATCTCTCAAGCCCAAAGGAGACTGGGCCGGGAGGTTGTTTCGTAAATGTTATCAGCATTTTAAAATGCTGCAAAGTGGAAAATGCATCATCATAATATTGTTCTTATGTTGCCCAGAGGGAAGAGAGAGGCCCTTTTCTCCAGGGTTTAGGATACAGTGGCGGTTGGTGCCCATTGAGGCTGGTAAAGAGGAAGGCTGAGAAGTGGTGCCAGAGCCAAGGCATGCAGGCAGACCTGGCTAATTCATGTTTGGTCCTCCTAGCTGCTGAATTCTGCACTGACACGAAGGAGGGCAAAGCTGAAAGCCAGGGCCACCCTGTGGACCCCTTGCAAACAATAACAGCTTTGCAGCTGTGATCTCAATATGTGAGCAAACGTGATACTAAGGGTAGCACAGTGCCATTTTTGCAAGTGAGTTCTTTCACCCTGACATGGCGATATGACTGGCTTGCCATGGCGAAGGGGCTTGAATAACTCAGAGAAGCTATGAACTACGCCGAGCAGGGCACCCAAGATGAACAGGTCATAGTGGAGAGTTTTGACCAAACGTGATCCACCTGGAGGAGGAACCGGCAAGCCACTCCAGTATGCCTGCCAAGAAAACTCCATGGACAAAGACAATAGGCATATAAAATTCTCATTAGATTCCCTTTTAAAAGACAGGCGCTCAGATTGCTCAGGGAAAATCCTGGATAGGAAAGGACTTAGAGGTGATGGCAGGGACCTTCAATCTCTGCAACTGTCTCATAGGCGCAAGACCTATCGAAGAAGAGTTGCTGTGCTCATTAGGCTGGGCAGCCCTGTGCAGATCTTTTTTTTTTCCTAATGAAGAGTTAACTTCACTTACTCTGTATGATTTACTGCTGGCTGGCTCCTGACAAATATATCATAAAAGTATCTATATGCCATAGAAAGACCCTCCAAGTGTCCCTATTTTCCAGGGAAGTCCCTGATTTAGAGAAGCCGTCCCTGTTTCTGATTTGATCCCAGAATGTCCCGCTTTTCCTTAGGATGTCCCTGTTTTCAGTGGAGAAATGTTGGAGGGTATGGAGTTATTAGACTCCTGAGCTGTCTGAAGGCAATCCTGTATAGGGAAGTTTTTTTACTGTTTTTTAATGTTTTTATATATGTTGGAAGTTGCCCAGAGTAGCTGGGGCAACCCAGTAAGATGTGTGGGGTATCAATAGTAAAATTAACATTATGGAACGGGACATCCCTATTTTCATTGGAGAAATGTTGGAGGGCATGCTCCTGACGTTTGATACTATGGGTCCATAAACAAGTCCTTCTGCGTTAACTTGTGTATTTGTTTCTTTAAGTGGCTCCTCTTGATCTCAGATTTTCTCCTCCAAGTGTCCCTATTTTCCAGGGACAGTCCTGGTTTTACAGAAGACGTCTCCGTTTCTGATCTGAGCCTGGAATGTCCCACTTTTCCTCAGGACGTCCCTATTTTCATTGGAGAAATGCTGGAGGGTATGAGAGGGCCCAAACCTGTCCGTATGTATGTGAAGCAGACTTCACCAGCCTGGTGAACTTTTGGACTTCTTTGGACATGCTGGCTGGTTGGAAGTTGATAGAACTTACAGTCCAAAACATCTAGAGGGCACCAGGTGGCAAAGATTGGTATAAAGCCAGTTGGAAGCTTTCACACCTTTGGGAAAGAGTCTGACAGGAACACAGCTGCCAGGAGCCAGCTCCACAGCTGCACATGGGATTGACTACCTGATTTGAGGAGGGAGCGCCATGCTGATGACACAACTAAGGAACATAAAAAGCCAGAGGATGAGGTGACATCTCAGAAGAGTTCCAAACCTAGCAAGAGAAGGCAGATAGTGTCGAGATGAGTCAGAAATGTGGAGGTGGAAGAGTTGGACAAGGAGAAAAAGACTGGAACCGCAGCAGGGCAGTGTAGACAGAGACAGGGGAGAAGACAGGGAGAAGCGTGAGGGAAACTAAAGGAGCATGCAGAGTGAGGCACAGAACGACAAAGGGGAAAGGTGGCGAGGAGCTTTATCCCAGGAGGGGAGGAACAGAAGCAGCAGGAGCTTGTGATGAAGGTCTTCAGGCAGAAAACCTCCCGTGGTGACCTTGAAGGAGCTGAGACAGGATTTTACTAGGCAGGGAACCTACGTTACAGAAAAGTTGTGGGAGTGTAATGAGGAGTACCTAACTGAGAAATTAATACATATAATTAGGGGGGATTGGTGATGACAAGAGCGTCCGGGCTTGTGAGAGCAAAGAGAGCACCAGGTGGTCTCTGAAAAAGAGAGGGCCCTGGAGTTCTGACAGTCCTTGGGACTGCGAGGAGGTTGGCATAACAATAGCTAATGATCTGTTTTCAAGCAAAATAGGATACCACAGATCTGGAGTGCCAGCTCCCTGGAGTTCATATCTGGCCTTAACCACTGCGTCCCAGATTTTCCCACTTTCCCTGTCATTGCCTCTCCCATATGTGTTTTTGGACATGTAGGCAGATGGATGGGGATCCAACATGCACATAGAAGCTCACATTCTCATGGCCTTGTTCATATCTTAACCCAAAAATGTGTGCATAAAGCCTTTCCCCATGATCAGAACTCTAGTTCACCTGCATACCAAATCACATTTAGATCCTCCATGCCTGTAGCTTCTCTGTTCCGTAAATGCATGGGTGTCAGGGGATGACTGATGAGCAAGGATGGATTATGATGGTTCAGTTGGAGTAATTGCTTGAGACCCCTTGCTGCATAGGTTGCTCTTCTGCTGGTCGGGATTCCCAGGTATCTTTTTTTTAAGGAAGGAAGGAAGGAAGGAAGGAAGGAAGGAAGGAAGGAAGGAAGGAAGGAGTCGCCAGCCCTTATGGAACCAAAGATTGGAGGCAAAACATGCAGGCACTATTCTTCTCAGTGCTTTTAGCCAAGGAGACAATTCACAGTGTTCAGTATGTAATAGTAGCCCATGGGGACAAATAGAAAAGGAAAGCAGCACACCTGTTTTCTGGAGAAGGGAAAGCCACATAGAGCACCTGTGGGGGGGATATAAGTGTAATAAACAAATAAATACAATCATGAAAAATGTGCAGAAAACACTGTAGATATCCAGGATTTCATTTTAGTGTGGTTGGACAGTAGCATGTCCACCCAGAAATAAAAGGAAAACAGCAAAGAAAGAAGCTCATGCATTCTCCTGCTGCTCATTTTAATCCCCACAACAGCCCTGTGAGGTGGGTTAGGCTGACAGGCAGTGAGTGACCCAAGGTCCCCCAGTGAGCTTCATGGCTTAGTAGGAATTAGAACTCTGGTCTCCCAGATCCCAGTCTAAAGGCCCATCTCGTCCAGCGTCCTAGTCTCACAATGTCTACCAGATGCCCGTGGGAAGCCTGCCATCAGAGTCTAAGCACAACAGCAGTCAGTGCTGCTCTTCTTCTTCTTCTTCTTCTTCTTCTCCTCCTCCTCCTCCTCCTCCTCCTCCTCCCCCTCCTCCTCCATCTTCTTCTAGGGAGATTTTTTAAAGTTACTCTGCAAATGCAAATAAAGTTTATCAGTGTTACTATCCCCAGGTGCAAAGGGGGGGGGTGTGAATGAGAGAGTACAGCTCACATCAGCCCTGGGAAATAATCCAGTGTTTTATGTCTGTATTTCTGTGGGAGAGATGAGGGGCTGAAGAATATGGTGCCTGACAACCTACAGCCACCTTAGGGGCTGCTTACCCCTGAAAAGGAAGCATATTTCAGTGCCCCTTCTCTGTTGTTTGTTTCAGTGTACCACTTGAGCATGAGACACATTGCTGGGGGTTGGACTACATGACCCTCAGGATTCCGTCTCTATGGTTCCATGGAAGGGTGTGCAGTGTCAGGAATAGGGCCGTTGAGGTCACAGGTCTCCTGGACATCACCTTTCTCTTTCTTTGCAAGCAGGTTTGGCTCCTCAGAACTCTGCTTTCTGCCTATGTTTACACACACGCAGCATCCATTTCCCTTTCAGGTAGGAAATTTGTTTCCAATTAAAGTTCTCATTTCACATTTCGTGTTTAACCTGCGGTGAATCATCTCCCTGACCACCTACTTATTTTTGTCAGAGCAAGAGAGGAGGCAGCAGCCTGCGGCTATGCATTCACCTGCTGTTCTTGTCAAGTGTCTTGCAGTCTTGCTCAAACCAAAATAAACGTTTACCTACAGCCTGACCCCACCCTCACCCCTGCTACACTGGCTTGTTTCAGCGAGATGCCTTTCCAAGTGCATGTGCTTAGGGCTACAGTCCTAGGAGTATTTGCATCACTTATGACAGTTGTAATACAAGCTCATGCGCAGAGCTCTCGTGTCCAAAGTTAAAGACCACAATCCCACACAAAGCTAGAGAAGCTTCTGCTCATTGCAGTCAACGGGCTTCATTGCACTTTGTTTTGTGTTGCATTTTGACCCCGGGGTCTGTAAAAATAATAATAATAATAATAATAATAATAATGCCAATTTAATCATTTGAAGACTCTCAGATAGTCTTTGCAGTGATCCAAAAATTCAACTGAGGCCTTCATTTGAGAATATTTTTCCTTGATCTCTTGCAAGCAAATTTAAAGCTAAAGATCAGTATCCCTGTCATCATTTATTTCCTTTTCCTTTATTTAAAGGCCTCTGTTAAAAGTTCTTCCAAAATGCATGAATTTAAAAAAGAAGGAAAGAAGTAAATAGTGGTGCACTCACTGGAAGCAGCATGAAATCTCTGTGAGCCTGGGACAGATTAATGTGCAAGAGAGACTGTGCCTTTCTCTGAAACTAAATATGTCAAAGCTAACAGCTTCCTTACTCGACAGTAAGGCAGTTTGGGACTTGTTGTTTTTCTGCTTTTTAACACAATATTTGGAAAGAACCATCCGTATTTCTAGTTGTCGGGAATCAACAAAACACACACACACACACACCCTCCTTTCCTATCTGTCTCTATGTGTGTTTTTTCCCTTTTACTTTCCACAGATTTTTTTTTTCTTCCCAGCAAACACAGACTTTTAAAAAGCCAAATATTCCTGACAGACAGTGATAGAAGCCAAATGGGGTATATCACGGCAGTGGCAGTAAATGAAATGTGAAAGGCTCAGAAAGAAAGACAGTGATTTTATTTCGGTTCTCTGCCAAAGACCTCTTGTGTGATCTTGGAAAAGTCACTTCGGGACATATTTTAGAAGAAAAAGAAAGAAAACACAACAAGGCACAAATAGCAATCAAGCCCACAATCTCCACACTCCTTTGTTTTCCTCTTTGCCAGCAAAGTCACAAGTGCATAGCTCACTGGATGAAATACAGAGGCATGTTGCATCTTGGAAATAAGACACACACATATGGTACATCTAGTCAGGAAAATCAAGATGTGTAGCTTTTGCTGGACTGTACAATTTCAGACTTCATGGGGGCAAGTTTGAATACTCCTGATGGGAGGTGCAATCCAAAACCTCTGCAGGGCACCCAAATGCAAACCCCATGCACCCAGAAAGTGTCTTGAGTTTCACATTGTCTCAGACATGTCAGATTTATCTCCAAAAAGGGTTGGCTCCAGACTAAGTTGTGTTGTAGGATTTTGGTCTAGATCTTTGGGTCTTCTCCAGCTCTGTGGTTTTATGGGATTTTGTAGGAGAAGGATCTGTTGACGTGGTCAAACCACTGTCTTTGTCCATGGCTGTGTTCCAGCAACATCTGACATTCCTCATAGGTTGGGGAAGACTCCTCTAGTGAAACAAAAACTGAGTGCATGCACCCATCTTCTTCACCTGTTTATCATTGGCTTGATTTCCTCCACTTTCTCTTGTGTCTCCATTGTGTCTACTTGTGTTGGCGTTCCCAACAAGGCACCCACAGAAGCCTTCTCTGGTGCCCACAGGGTACCCTCCCTAGCCAAAAAGGGGGTTGAAAGAAGTTTCCTTTCTGTATCCAATAGAACAGTTTTGCCAGTTTGAAAATGTGCTCATGGGCTCCAAAAGGTTGGCCACTTGTGCTTAGATTATAAATCCCTTGGAGCAGGGACCTGCCCCCTGGCTATCCCGATTGGTCAGCTGGGGGCATGACGTGACCGGGAGTCCCTATGATGCGGGTGGCATCCCTCCCCCCATAGCTGGGTCACTGAGAGGTCCCCGATGCCCTCCCGCAATGCCATCCCCCAGGGAAGGGGAATGGACCTATCAGTTCATCCTTTGCAAAGTGTCATGTAGGTGGGCAGAGGCGACATTAGCATAACAATTCATGATAAATTAGTCCCCAACCTACAGTCTGAAATGGTAAAATCCAGGGAGGGGGAAGTTCTCTGTATAAGTCTTCTCCAACCAAGCAACGTGTACAAAAAATGTACTGTATTTTTTGCTCTATAAGACTCACTTTTTCCCTCCAAAAAAGTAAGGGGAAATGTGTGTGCGTCTTATGGAGCGAATGCAGGCTGCGCAGCTATCCCAGAAGCCAGAACAGCAAGAGGGATTGCTGCTTTCACTGCGCAGTGATCTTTCTTGCTGTTCTGGCTTCTGAGATTCAGAATTAATTTTTTTTTCTTGTTTTCCTCCTCCAAAAACTAGGTGCATCTTGTGGTCTGGTACGTCTTATAGAGTGAAAAATACGGTATATATCAGTGTGCGGCGAACACTGTACACAAAAATGCAAACATTCGTGAAAATAAAAGTAAATGCATACATTAATCAAAAGTATATACAAAAATGTCATGTTCAGAGACATGTGCACTGAAAAGATGACAAATTTTCATGAGGAAAATCGCAGTTTTCTGCAGAAACATGGAGAACTGGATTTAAGATTGGGAAAACGAGAAACTGAAGTTTACAGATTTCTCCCTCTGCCTGCCGATTCTTCTTGCAAACAGAACTACTCTGTCACTTTCCCCCAATTCCTGCCATTATTTCCAAAAATAATAATTGAAAGTGCTTTCCTTTCCTGCCAAGCCCCAGTTGTTTTTCTTTGGGAATCTGCAGGAGGAAGCAGGAGGGAGTAAACAGGAAAGTGCCAGCTGTTTCTAATTCATCTGACTGGAGAGCGAACATCTTAGCTGACATCTCAGCTGAACTGGATGCCCTCGACAATTTGTTCCTGGGGTGGGCTAACACTCCAAGTGGAGCAAAGCAGAGGCAAGACGCAAGCCAACCAATTGATCTTCCAGATTAAACCGTGGCAATAGGTCTCTGTGGTAGTAGGTGCAATTCTCAGATACAAACCTCCTTCTCCAAAAAAGGCCATGTCTCTCACTTGTATCCACTGTCTATATTATCTGCAACCCTCTGAGGGAAACTATAGCTCAATGGTAAACAATATGCTTTGCATTCAACAGGTCCCACATTCAGTCCAGGCATCTCCAGGTAGGGCTCATCAGAAAGAAGCAGGAAAGGCAGAAAAATATTTACTTCCAAGGGACGCGGGTGGCGCTGTGGGTTAAACCACAGAGCCTAGGGCTTGCTGATCAGAAGGCCGGAGGTTCTAATCCCCGTGACGGGGTGAGCTCCCGTTGCTCAGTCCCAGCTCCTGCCCACCTAGCAGTTTGAAAGCACATCAAAGTGCAAGTAGATAAATAGGTACCGCTCCAGCGGGAAGGTAAACGGTGTTTCTGTGCGCAGCTCTGGTTCGCCAGAAGCGGCTTAGTCATGCTGGCCACATGACCCGGAAGCTGTACGCCGGCTCCCTTGACCAATAAAGCGAGATGAGCGCCGCAACCCCAGAGTCGGCCACGACTGGACCTAATGGCCGGGGTCCCTTTACCTTTACCTACTGCATTTCAGGAAAGAAGCATGACAGTAAAAAAGATTTAGTGAGAGAATGTCGTGTTTGAGAGACACCAAACAGAGCACTTCAGTTATGCTTGTTAGGGCTGGTTTGTCAGCTGGGGTTTAGGGAAGGACTGGAGCTCAGTGGAGGGGCAGCTGCCTTGTATGCAGAAGGTTCCAGGTTCAATTCCCAGCATCTCCAGGTAGGACTGGCCCCCTGTTTGAAACCCTGGAGAGCTGCTGCTGGTCAGTGTAGACAATACTGAGCTAGATGGTGAAATGGTCCATCTTGGTCTTCTCTCAACACACCTAGAATCATAGAGAATCATAGAATCATGGAGTTGGAAGAGACCACAAGGGCCATCGAGTCCAACCCCCTGCCAAGCAGGAAACACCATCAGAGCACTCCTGACATATGGTTGTCAAGCCTCTGCTTAAAGACCTCCAAAGTAGGAGACTCCACCACACTCCTTGGCAGCAAATTCCACTGTCGAACAGCTCTTACTGTCAGGAAGTTCTTCCTAATGTTTAGGTGGAATCTTCTTTCTTGTAGTTTGGATACATTGCTCCGTGTCCGCTTCTCTGGAGCAGCAGAAAACAACCTTTCTCCCTCCTCTATGTGACATCCTTTTATATATTTGAACATGGCTATCATATCACCCCTTAACCTCCTCTTCTCCAGGCTAAACATGCCCAGCTCCCTTAGCCGTTCCTCATAAGGCATCGTTTCCAGGCCTTTGACCATTTTGGTTGCCCTCCTTTGGACACGTTCCAGTTTGTCAGTGTCCTTCTTGAATTGTGGTGCCCAGAACTGGACACAGTACTCCAGGTGTGGTCTGACCAGAGCAGAATACAGTGGCACTATTACTTCCCTTGATCTAGATGCTATACTCCTATTGATGCAGCCCAGAATTGCATTGGCATTTTTAGCTGCCGCGTCACACTGTTGGCTCATGTCAAGTTTGTGGTCAACCAAGACTCCTAGATCCTTTTCACATGTACTGTTCTCAAGCCAGGTGTCACCCATCTTGTATTTGTGCCTCTCATTTTTTTTGCCCAAGTGCAATACTTTACATTTCTCCCTGTTAAAATTCATCTTGTTTATTTTTGCCCAGTTCTCTAATCTGTCAAGGTCGTTTTGAAGTGTGATCCTGTCCTCTGGGGTGTTAGCCACTCCTCCCAGTTTGGTGTCATCTGCAAATTTGATCAGGATGCCCTTGAGTCCGGAAATGCAAGGAAGCTGAGGGGACATTCTTTCACCTCTGGTGGACTTGCCCAAGACTGAAGGCCTTCTGGGAAACGATCTACAATGAGTTAAAAAAGGTGTTTAAGTACACCTTTCCCAAGAAACCAGAGGCCTTCCTTCTGGGCATTGTCGGCCAGAAGGTGTTTAAAAAGGATAGAACCTTTTTTATGTACGCTACAACAGCAGCAAGAATTCTTATCGCCAAGTATTGGAAGACCCAAGATTTGCCCACACTGGAGGACTGGCACTCGCAACTGATGAACTACATGGAACTAGCCGAGATGACTGCAAGGATCCGGGACTTGGGAGAAGAAGCAATGGAGGAGGACTGGAAAAAATTTAAAGACTATTTGCAAAAGTATTATAAGTTATATGAAACATAAGATGTCGTATGATTGGGAATTTAGCTCCAGTAACGAAACTTGAATATTTATGAAATTTGATAAGATTTATGAAAGAACCAAGATTTAAATGGGTAAAAACGATATTATGGTATATTTTTAGAGTATATGGTGATCAAGAGATTTAAATCTAAACTGCAATTGAAAATATAAAGAAATACACGAAATAAGGGTATAATTTGCTGATAAATTTATTGTTAAGAATGCATTGTGCGGGGGGCGGGGGAAGTCCAATGGAAATTTGAAATAAGTCATTGAAGTGGTCGTGTTTTTTTTCTTTTTTATTTCCTTTCTTTTTATCTTTTCTTTTTACTCTTTGACTGTTCTGTTATTTCTGTAAAAAATGTAATAAAAATTATTATAAAAAAAAAAAAGGATGCCCTTGAGTCCATCATCCAAGTCGTTGATAAAGATGTTGAATAAGACCGGGCCCAAGACAGAACCCTGTGGCACCCCACTAGTCACTCTTCTCCAGGATGAAGAGGAACCATTGATGAGCACCCTTTGGGTTCGGTCAGTCAGCCAGTTACAAATCCACTGAGTGGTAGCATAGTCAAGACCGCATTTTACCAGCTTCTTTACAAGAATATCATGGGGCACCTTGTCAAATGCCTTGCTGAAATCAAGGTAGGCTACATCCACTGCGTTCCCTTCATCTACCAGGCTTGTAATTCTGTCAAAAAACGAGATCAGGTTAGTCTGACATGACTTATTTTTCAGAAATCCATGCTGACTATTGGTGATCACAGCATTCCTTTCTAGGTGCTCACAGACTGTTTGCTTAATGATCTGCTCCAGAATCTTCCCTGCTATTGATGTCAGACTGACTGGGCGGTAATTATTTGGGTCCTCTCTTTTCCCCTTTTTGAAAATAGGGACAACATTTGCCCTCCTCCAGTCTGCCGGGACTTCGCCTGTTCTCCAGGAATTCTCAAAGATGACTGCCAGTGGTTCTGAGATCACATCTGCCAGTTCTTTTAATACTCTTGGATGCAGTTCATCTGGCCCTGGAGACTTGAATACATCTAAACTAGCCAAATATTCTTGTACTATCTCCTTAGTTATTCTGGGCTGTGTTTCCTTTGCTGAATCATTTGCTCCAAATTCTTCAGGTCGGGCATTGTTTTCTTTATCGGAGAAGACTGAGGCAAAGAAGGCATTGAGGAGTTCAGCCCTTTCTGTGTCCCCTGTTTGCATTTCACCATCTTCTCCTCTGAGTGACCCCACTGTTTCTTTGTTCTTCCTTTTGCTACGAACATACCCATAAAAGCCTTTTTTGTTGCTTTTAACCTCTCTAGCAAGCCTGAGTTCATTCTGTGCTTTAGCTTTTCTGACTTTGTGTCTACACGTGCTGGCTATTTGTTTGAATTCCTCTTTGGTGGTTTCCCCCCTTTTCCATTTTTTGTACACATCCTTTTTTAATCTTAATTCAGTTAAAAGTTCTTTAGATAGCCACCCTGGCTTCTTTAGGCACCTTCCATGTTTCCGTCTCATTGGTATTGCCTGACGTAGTGCTTTTAGTATCTCCCTCTTAACAAACTCCCAGCCATCATGAACTCCCTTTCCTTTTAGTATTGTTGTCCATGGGATCTCACCCAGCACTTCCCTAAGTTTTATGAAGTCGGCTTTCTTAAAGTCAAGAAATTGAATCCTAGTATGCTTGGCTGCTCCTTTCCGCTGTATAGTAAACTTCAGAAGAGCATGATCACTCGCGCCTAATGATCCTTCCACTTCTACCCCACTAACCAGGCCATCAACATTGGTTAGGACCAGATCTAAAATGGCTGTTCCTCTTGTTGCTTCTCCCACTTTCTGGACAATGAAGTTGTCTGCAAGGCCAGTGAGGAATCTGTTTGACCTTATGCTCTTGGCTGAGTTTGACGTCCAACAAATATCCGGGTAATTGAAGTCCCCCATTACTACTATCTCCCTTCCTATGCATGCTTGGCCATCTGTTCCAGGAAGGCATCATCTATGTCCTCCGTTTGGCTTGGGGATCTATAGTAAACTCCCACAATGAGGTCTCTGTTATTCTTCTCTCCCTTAATTTTGACCCAAATGCTCTCACTTTGGCTTTGAGGATCTAAATCTTGGATCTCTTCACAGGTATACACATCCCTGACATATAACGCCACTCCTCCTCCTTTCTTGTCTGGTCTGTTTCTCTGAAATAGATTGTATCCCCCCATTATTACATTCCAATCGTGGGACTTATCCCACCAGGTTTCAGTGATGCCTATTATGTCATATTTAGTTTGCTGTACCAAGAGCTCAAGCTCATCTTGTTTATTTCCCATGCTTTGCGCATTAGTGTACAGACATTGAAGTCCATTAATCATTCCCCCGTGTCTCTTATTTAAGGATTTTTTCCTCCCACCACTAGGTCCGCGTACTGTTTGCTCCATTTGGTCTATGACATTTGGATGATCATCTTCATTAATTGATAGACTCCTACCTTCAGGAGCACTGTCTCCCTCCCCCACATTAGTCAGTTTAAAGCCCTCCTGATGAGGTTTCTGAGATTTTTGGCAAAAATATTTCTCCCAACCATTGTGAGGTGCAGCCCATCACTTGCCAGAAGTCCATCTTCAAGAAACTGCAGTCCGTGATCTAAGAATCCAAACCGTTCCTGTTTACACCATTTGCGAAGCCAGCTGTTCACTTCCACTATTTTCCCCTCTCTCCCTGGGCCACGTCGTTCAACTGGGAGGACAGATGAGATGACAATTTGTGCATTTAGTTGCTTCAATTTCCTGCCGAGAGCCTCGTAGTCTCTTTTGATCTTCTGGAGGCTATTGCTTGCAGTGTCATTGGTTCCCACATGAACCAAGAGGAAGGGGTATTTGTCAGTGGGTTTTATGATTCCTTGCAGTCGTTCAGTTACATCTTGGATCTTAGCCCCGGGGAGACAGCACACTTCCCGAGACATCTTGTCAGGCCCACAGATCACTGCTTCTGTTCCCCTCAGTAGGGAATCCCCTATCACCACTACATGCCTCCTCTTGGGTTTGGTCGGGGTTCTTCTGTGAGCTGTCCGTTCCAAGGTCGCCTGCACATTCCCTGAGGACTGACTTTGCTGCTCGTCTTCATATACCTGATTGACTGTAATGAGGGAGAGATCCTCAAATGGAGTCTGTTCTTCGTCTTCCATGCTAGGGGAGAGGACCTCAAAGCGATTGTGTATTTCTAAGCAATCAGAGTGAACCCTGGGCCTCCTACTTCTTTGAGTCACGTTTCTCCATATATCTGGCTCCTGTGTTGGTAAACTAGACTCCTTCTCAGGGGAGTCCCCTGTCTCCTCCTTGGTGGAGACGGTGTGCTCTGTTGCTTCCAAGAAGAGCTCCAGCTCTCTAATTCTTTGGAGCGTAGCTACACGTTCCTCCAGTTGCTGGACTTTGTCTTTTAAGAGGGCAATCAACATGCAATTGCTGCAGGTAAAGCTGCCTGCAACCTTTGGCAAGATGGCAAACATTGCGCAGGAATCGCAGGCGACTGCAGCTGTTCCCTCCCCTTCCATCTTGAGATCGTGTCGTTGGGGTTGGCTACAGAGGTCCTCCATCATAAAAAGCTTGAAGACAGGACAAATAACTTCCCACACACAAAAAAACACCTAGATCTTTCCCAACAAACGTTTGAGACTAGCTCCCCTAAATCTAAAAGATGGATCTAACTGCGCGCGCCACTAGGCGCGCGCCGCTGCCCTGCAAACTCTGATAAGCTCCTCCCACAGCTAATCCCCTGCCTCAACAGAAACCCTGCCCCCTCTGACCTTTACACAGGGAAAACAGCTAATGAGCCACCAAGAAACACACACACACAAGAAAACCCTTTTTGCTCCTTCTTCAACTGATGCCCTGCAAACTCTGATAAGCTCCTCCCACAGCTAATCCCCTGCCTCAACAGAAACCCTGCCCCCTCTGACCTTTACACAGGGAAAACAGCTAATGAGCCACCAAGAAACACACACACACAAGAAAACCCTTTTTGCTCCTTCTTCAACTGATGCCCTGCAAACTCTGATAAGCTCCTCCCACAGCTAATCCCCTGCCTCAACAGAAACCCTGCCCCCTCTGACCTTTACACAGGGAAAACAGCTAATGAGCCACAAAGAAACACACACACACAAGAAAACCCTTTTTGCTCCTTCTTCAACTGATGCCCTAGTCAGTGGCTTGGAAGCAAATAGTGGCAAGGAGAGTTATGGGGAAGGGGGTAGATCACTAAATTCGTGAATTCAGTAGTTGTGTCCCTCCCTCTATTCATGTATAGCTCAGCTGGTTAGAGCATGGTGCTGATGATGCTGAGGTTGCAGGTTCAAATCCCGTACGGACAGCTGCAGATTCCTGCATTGCAGGGGTCTGACTTCCAACTCCACAATTCTATGATTCTATGATCCCAGCCTTTCCAGGGCTTTTAAGAGCCCTTTTTTATTAACAAGCATAGAGCAAGTGAGGCAATGCAGTCATCTGAACAAGCTATGTTATTTTTTTAAAAAAGGAAAAATGCTGGCAGCAAGTTTTCAGGAAAATATGTAGTGCACTGTGGCTAACTTAGAAGTCCCCGTGGCTAACTTAGAAGTCTCACCAAAAGAAGGAGGAGGAGGAGGAGGAGGAGGAGGAGGAGGGAAGTTTGGATTTGATCTCCCATTTTATCACTACCCTAAGGAGTCTCAAAGGGACGCGGGTGGTGCTGCGGGTTAAACCACAAAGCCCAGGGCTTGCCGATCAGAAGGTCAGCGGTTTGAATCCCTGTGACAGGGTGAGCTCCCGTTGCTGGGTCCCTGCTCCTGCCCACCTAGCAGTTCGAAAGCACATCAAAGTGCAAGCAGATAAATAGGTACCGCTCCAGCGGGAAGGTAAATGGCTTTTCTGTGTGCTGCTCTGGTTCGCCAGAAGCAGCTTAGTCATGCTGGCCACATGACCCGGAAGCTGTACACCGGCTCCCTCGGCCAGTAAAGTGAGATGAGCGCCACAACCCCAGAGTCAGCCACAACTGGACCTAATGGTCCTTTACCTTTACCTTTAAGGAGTCTCAAAGCAGCTAACAATCTCCTTTCCCTTCCTCCCCCACAACAAACTCCACAACTCTGTGAGGTGAGTGGGGCTGAGAGACTTCAAAGAAGTGTGACTAGCCCAAGGTCACCCAGCAGCTGTATGTGGAAGAGCGGAGACACGAACCCAATTCACCAGATTACGAGACTACCGCTCTTAACCACTACACCACACTCGTTCAGTGATCTTAGACATCCCCTCTCCTGAGCTTCAGTACTGCAACAGGAGTTGCAGTGCTGCTCTAATGACAGTTTGCCAGGCTCAAAGCTGGAGGATAATCACAGCAACCAAGGGAGCTGCCATATACCAGTCATTGGTCCATCTGTCAATATGGTCTCCAGCTGATTGGCAGCAGCTCTCCAGGGTTTCCGGAAGCAAGCATTCCCAGACTTACCTGGAGGTGCTGGGGATTGAACCAGCAACCTTCTGCATGCAAAACAGATGCTCTGACATTGAGCTACAGTCCATTCCTTTAATATGCAGCTGCAGAAGCTAAAGACAAATCAACTTAGGAAACAATATGCTCTGCTACTTTCTCTGCTAATGGTGAGCTCCGCCACCCAAGACACTGTTGGATAATTCATCCTCTCCACAAAGAAATATGGTGAAATTTCTGCCCACCAACAGGGTGGGGAATTTTATGGTGCCATTTGTACCCAGCTTTCAAGGTCTCTTTCATCAGGTCTCAATAGGGATGGGGAAGAGGGGTGTGAGGCACTTTGTTTTCCCATTTGTTTTCATTTCGAAATGTTCATTTTGTTTCACCTCCCCCAAACTCCTACCCTGATCACAGCACCAGTCCATCTGCTTAAGGATCTGAGGTCTGCATGCCTCCAGATCCCCATAGGGACTGGTAGCCACCTCAAGGGTCCTAACCCTGCGAGTAGGCACTGCTCTCAAGCAGCCTGCAAGACCCACGCTTTGATACTGACAGCCGAGGAGGATAATATTTGCAGTGCGCTAAAAATGTTCACCTCA
Organism: Podarcis vaucheri; assembly: GCF_965113315.1. Taxonomy (NCBI): domain Eukaryota; kingdom Metazoa; phylum Chordata; class Lepidosauria; order Squamata; family Lacertidae; genus Podarcis; species Podarcis vaucheri. The sequence continues at coordinate 26,152,450 of NC_138762.1, read as the reverse complement.
CAGTCACAGCACGAGCCCCGGTATTTGCATATTGTGGAGCTGCTGTAACCAGCAGGGCTGAGGGTTATTTTTAGCAGTGATTGTCTAGAATTATGGGCTGCGCTGCAGCTTTTCGCTCGGAAGTGCTGGTGGGAAGAAAAACTGACGGTGCAATCGTAATTGTGTCTTTGTTAGCGGGATTCTCTTCCAGCAATCTGGGTATCAGCACTTTCAATTTCCTATTCCTTCGAGATGAACTTACCAAAGCCATTACTCCCTCCGCCGCCGCCCCCTTCCTGCCTTCGCACTGTACAACAAATCACATCCTACTTCATCATAACTAAATTAGCGTGTCAATATAATTGCACGGTGCAATTATAAAACAGTGCTTCCCCCAACTAAGGAGCTATCAGAATTGGTTCCCTATTGGTTTTTAATTACAAGCTAAACACAATTGTTAAACCGGGAAATCTTAAGAATATTACACGCCTCTGACACCGAGGCAATGGATTATCTATCATGTTATATAATTGACTCCACAGAATAGTAGAATTTCCATTAGCTGAACCCATGAGCACAGCTCCTTAATTATCTGGATTTCTGATGCTGCCACAACAGGACACACAATGGATATAAAACCAGAGGAACTGACATGCTGAGTCAGACCAAAGGGACATTCTGAGCTCAGCATCTGCACTGCTGGAAAGGTTCGCATCTCAGCAGTGGAGAACGTGGATTGCCTGCACAGCTTCTTTGATTTGGTCCCCAGCACAGAGATGTGGAATCTTTTTTCAGCCTGGGGGTCTCATTCCCTGATGGGGAACCTTTGGCAGGACATACGCCAGGGGTGGGTGGGCCAACCAGAAGCAGAATAAAAATTAACATGGGCAGGGTAGTGACTCTTGCCGTGGGACAGTGGGCTACATTCTAGCTATGCAAAAGCTATCCTTCCTCCTCTATCCAGGCACACAAGGGACATTATCACTGTTGTTGTGGCTAATGATGATAAATATTTTAACTTTATTGGCCACCATTCGCCCAAGGTCCCAGGGTGGTTTGCAACAATTTAAAATGCATGATTAAAACCCATTTTATAAATAGCAAAGAATGCAATCGCAAAAACAGGGTGGGACCTAAAGATGTACATCTCAGGGGTCAGAGGCTGTGGTAAAGACGTGCATCATCAGCGTTCGTATGGTGAAGAAGGAAGATGCAGCTCTGTGGGGAGAGAGTTCCACAGCTCAGTAGCTGCCACAGAGAATGCCCTCTCCTGAACCACCATCACCCTGATCTAGTTGCACTTTCCCAAACAATAGGCGAACTGAAACACAACTGTCCTTCGAAATTTGTCACTTATCTGAATTTCGTTGTGCAGTTCGCTGACCAAAAAATGTTCACAAAAACGCACGTATTAGGAAAAAGTGTGCATGCAAATGAATATATTGGTGAAAATAACACACACACACACATGCATTATATTAGGGGAAATTGCTTGCAAAAATGTGTACATTAATCAAAAGTGCATGTAAAAATGTGTTTATTAGGAGAACCTCACACTAAAATCCTGATGAATTTTCACAAAGCTTTTTTAAAAAAAGTAGTAAGAAATTGCATATTGCTGCAAAATGTGGAGAACTGGATTTAAGATTGGAAAAAACAAGAAACAGGGAGAACCAAACCTAGCAGCTTCTTCCATCCTTGCAGACAGCATTGACAGTGCCGGACTGGACAGATTAACAATTAGATTTACTAGAAGGCAGCTTCTTATATATTAAACACAAAAGGAAATATGTACAAAAATCTGCTTGCTCTTTTTATTAAAAAAAAAAAATACAAGCTTAGGCAGCAATGGGGCAAAGCAAACCTGAAACAAAATTTACAAATTTGTCCATTTCTTCTTCTGGCCAGCCATCTCCAGGCTTGCTCCCTCCTTCTGAAACAGAGATGGGGGGGGGGATCAGGGTTGTCTGCTTCTCTGATCTGGCATTAAAAAGCAACTGCGTGTGCCAAGGGAACTGGAGGCAAAGATTTATTTGACTCTCATCAACTTCGCTGTGCAGCCAGGGAAGACCCAGCACCTTGATGGCCAAGGAATCATCAGCACTTCTCGTTTTTTAGTTTCCATAGCAATGCACAGGAGTTTTCGCAAGTGGCAAATGTCACTTCCCTGCAAAATGTCAACTTTCGGGTGGGGGGGCATGGAGGGAGGAGGGAAGAAAGGTGAGAAGCCACCTGGGGCACGTTCATGAAAATGCATGAGTTTCTCCAAGCAGAGGAATTTCTCTGGCGTTACTCTTCACCACCCCCACACTCCAAAAAAGTATATCTTGCTAATAACAGAGATTTAAAGATCCACACTACACACATGTAAACTACAGTGGTACCTCGGGTTAAGTACTTAATTCGTTCCGGAGGTCCGTTCTTAACCTGAAACTGTTCTTAACCTGAAGCACCACTTTAGCTAATGGAGCCTCCTGCTGCTGCCGCACCGCTATAGCACAATTTCTGTTCTCATCCTGAAGCAAAGTTCTTAACCCGAGGTAATATTTCTGGGTTAGCGGAGTCTGTAACCTGAAGCGTATGCAACCTGAAGCATCTGTAACTCAAGGTACCACTGTACTGCAAAAAAGCACACAAACCACACCGGTTAATACTTCGATAGAAAGTTTTATTGCATCTGACTCTGGTTTAGGTTTTAAACAACTGGTACATAATATAAACTGAAATTGTGTTTTAATTATTTAGTCTGTTTAGTCATGCATTTAAAATGTTGTAATGTTTTTATTATTGAAACTGTTTATTTGGAACATTCCAAAATGTTTTGGTGCTTGGCTGCCTACTGTAATGATGCTTTGATATACAGCCCTGTTCATAGAATCAGAGAATTGCAGGGTTCGAAAGGCTCCAAGGGTCATCTAGTCCAACCCCCTGCAAATGAAGGAGAGTCCACAACCTCCTGAGGGGAAACTGTTCTTGTCTCACTGTCTGATCCCGTAAGCTCAGGTATGGGGATGCTAAGGCCCAGGTGGCAAATGCAGCTCTCCAGCTCTCTCCATCTAACCCTTAGGAATCTCCCCGGGCTACACACCCTTTTGAGCCATATTTCTTGCAATGTGAATGTTACCTTCGTACAGCAGATTAGTTTCTACACAGATTCTCAAGTCATCTTCCATCTGGCCAAGGAACAGGCATTATCAGAGTCCAATGAGAGAGTCTAGCTAGGCAATAACCCTCAGAAAGGGTACAAAGCAGGGCTGGTCAGAGGGGGCGTGGCCTGGGGAGGGGTGTGGCCTTGGGAAGATTTCCAAGAGGCAGGCAGAGAGGCCAGCAGGGCAAATTGGGGCCCCAGGCCTGATATTCCCCACTCCTGTGCTACAGTAACTAATGTCCAGGCCTGGCCTTCACTTGCAAATGCTGGCAGTCCCGAACACATTATCTTAATGTCATTTGTTGGAACAAACATCAGTGAATGCTGACAATGCATAAAAGACTGTCAACATTCGCTGTTCCATATCACTGCATTTTGGAAAATTCGCAATGTCTGCTTGGGACTTCCAATACTCACCGTGGGACCACATGCCAGATCCTCTATCTTTGCCAACAAGCATGAATGAGCAGTGCTGCTAACTGATACACTTGAGCACTGTTTGCCTCCCATTAACTTGGTATATCTTAACATGAGCTGCCTGGCTATGGCTCACCTGCCTTAATAGCAAAAGCAAGTCTCTACAAAAGAGCGAGTGCTAAACCTGAGCATGAATTCACAAGATTAACTGCACCAAAATGGAGCTAAGTTGACTGCTCAAAAGCTCTTTGCACTTAACATCCAGCAAGCTGACAGCTTGGCTTTTGTCTGGGGCTTGTATTCCCTTTTGTTAAAAAATCTTCAATGGTGGAAAACAAGGCAAAGTGGAGATTTCACATTTTCCAGAATTATTCCTGGAATGCAGACTCAAAAGAGCCATGCTGCATTTTCTAATGCATTAAAAAGTCCCGTTCCACAAGCTGACACAAAATGTCCCGAAATGGAATCTTGGGCACCCAGAAGAAGAAGAAGAGTGTGGACTTGATATCCCGCTTTATCACTACCCGAAGGAGTCTCAAAGCGGCTAACATTCTCCTTTCCCTTCCTCCCCCACAACAAACACTCTGTGAGGTGAGTGAGGCTGAGAGACTTCACAGAAGTGTGACTGGCCCAAGGTCACCCAGCAGCTGCATGTGGAGGAGCGGAGACGCGAACCCGGTTCACCAGATTACAAGTCCACCGCTCTTAACCACTACACCACACTGGCTCTCAACCCAGGGAAGGTTGGTCCATTAGGGCAAAGGAGACAGTGTGCCACCAGTCTCAGTCTCGCCTCAGCCACTTGCCCACCTTCTCACAACCAGCCCACGGGATGGCCCTGGCTATCAGCCCCTACCTCCTTGGCTTTGGAGGATTGCACTAATACATGGAGCATAAAGCTAGCCATGGCTATTAGCAATGTTAGCTATACTCTGCCTCCACAGTCAAGAGGCAGAAATGCTTCTGAATACCAGTTTCTGGAAATCACAGGAGGGCAAAGTGATGTTGTGCTCCATTCCTACTTAAGGTTCTCCTACAGGGATCTGGGTGGCCATTGGCCTTGGTCCAGCAGGCTCATCTTATGTTCCATGGCCTTGTAGCACGCAGCAGGAAGGAGGATGTGGACAAAAACCTGGAATTCTCCATCTATCGTTGGCTCTGGCTCCACCTGTCACTGAGTACCATGGGAGTCACCTCTGCTGGCTTAGGACATAATGGAAGACTTGGACTCTAAAGTATGCTGGGCCAAGTTGTTTATAAGACTTCATAACCTGCACCTTGAATCGTTCCTGGATGAGAAGAGGGATATACTACAAGCATATGGTCCCAGTAGCTTGTTGCTGCTAGGAAGCAGTACTTCACATTCTGTAATTTTCAATATTATGAATTTCTGAGTATGAGCTTTTAGTAAAATTATATATTTTCAGTATGGTGGTATTTATACTACTTATACTTACATATACTACTACTTATCCACTCCAGGTAAGTTCAAGAAGAAAGTGGAAAGAGAGTAAGAGAGAGCATTCCTTACTCCACGGGGATTGTTGTGAATATTCATTCAACACGAATATTCAACATGAATATTCATTAATTCGAAATATCAACTAAGTCTACAGCAGAGCCATTTGCTGTGCATTCCAGCAAAACCATGAACCACTGAAAAAGAAAAAAAATTACAAGGTATACTTCCCCGTTTTGACAGTAATTATAGCTAGAACAGCTGCAAAACCACTGAAAGAAATGAGTCAGGTTCATAATATACCAACAGGGCTTGAAAAAATAAAAACTATATTATTCCAGGGCCCTTTCTGAATTTTACATAAAACGAGGACCTGTCCTGGTTGGGATGCATGGAACCTCTTGCTGCATATTCCCAGCTCAGTTCCCAATATTTGGGAGCTCTCACGAGCCTTTTTCAAGCCCCTCCAGACATCCTTTTTTGTGTGTGTGTGCATTCACTTTCTCCTTGCCAGCTCAGGATTTTATAAACTTTTATCTTGTCACCTTTTGCTCACTTTTTCTCTAAACTAAGCTAAGCTAAACTACTGTGATGGTATGCAATTCTACTTTCAATACAGTTTACATCTAAAGCATGCAAAATTGGCCACGCCAAAAACCAAAAAATGCGACAAAGCATTTTTTCTCAAAAGTTGTCCCATTAAGCTTATATAATCACAGTTGGAATATCATTTAGTCAAATATCGTATAGTTCAATGCCCTGCTGATGCAGGATATTCACTGTGACAGCATCTTTGATAGGACGATATCCAGGCTCTGCTTAAATATTTTAATGAAGGAGCACCAACAACCTTCTGATGCAGTTGTCTTCACTATCAAAAGCTCATTACCATCAAGAAGCTCTTCCCAATGCTGAAATCCCATTTCCTATAATTTGTACTCATTGTTTTCTGCCTGCCCTGGAAAACAAATGTGCTTCATCTATGCAACAGATATTTGAAGATGGCTACCGTATAGTTAAAGCTATGGCTTTCCCAGTAGTGATGTATGGAAGTGAGAGCTGGACCATAAAGAAGGCTGGTTGCCGAAGAATTGATGCTTTTGAATTATGGTGCTGGAGGAGACTCTTGAGATCAAACCTCTCCATTCTTAAGGAAATCAGCCCTGAGTGCTCACTGGAAGGACAGATCCTGAAGCTGTGGCTCCAATACTTTGGCCACCTCATGAGAAGAGAAGACTCCCTGGAAAAGACCCTGATGTTGGGAAAGATGGAGGGCACAAGGAGAAGGGGACGACAGAGGACGAGATGGTTGAACAGTGTTCCCGAAGCTACCAGCATGAGTTTGACCAAACTGCGGGAGGCAGTGGAAGACAGGAGTGCCTGGCGTGCTCTGGTCCATGGAGTCACGAAGAGTCGGACATGACTAAACAACTAAACAACAACAATCATATCACCTCTTAATCATCCCCAACTCTCTCAACCATTCCTCACAGGACTTGGTCTCCTTCCCATCGTTATTGTCTTACATTGGACAGGTCCATTGTGATGTCATCCACAGAGGGTTCTTTAGACTGAAGCCTTAGTGTTTCAATCTTATTGGCTGCAGGGAGACTTGTGCTTCCACAAGTTTTTTTTCCAATACACCCACAGTGCTATCTCCCCTGTTGGAGGCAATATGCTTCTGAATACCAGTTGCTGTGAAGGGGTCAGTGCTGTGGCAATAAGGGTTCCGCCTGCATGCTTCTCACGGATATTTGTTTGACCACTGTGAGAACAGGATGCTGGACTATAAGCAGCAAGCCCTTCTTGCATTCTTAGCTACTGTGCATGCAGAATCCCCATTCATTGCTCGTGGAGTGAGCCAATCCATTTGTGCAATGGAATGAATGCATAGATTGGCTCCCTCACTGAACAAATGTGGAACTGGCTGCGCAAAACTGGTTGTGCAGAATCGCTGCTGCATCCTGGATAAATTGTTGGAAATGGTATGCAAGCTTCCGTCTGGTTTAATTGATCAGGCTGAATGAGGGAAAGTTGTTCCTCGAGAAATCCAGCACAAAAACACATGCTTGGGTAAATCTGTTCAAAAACTCTTTGCATCTTACAAGAGCCTAGGTAGCATTCTAGCAGGAAGCCAGACTGAGTTCATGCTGGGCACCCGAAACCAGATCTTGATGGAATAAACTGTGAAACATAAACAAATCTGGGAGGGGAATAATGGCTGTGCGGAGTAAGGCTCCTTTTCCTCATTTATTAATTTGTCTGTCTTTCTTTGAAAGAATTAAGTTTCCTTCCCAGGAGCAGGTGAGGAACAAGAATGTGAAGCAGCACGATCAGGTTTCATCAGTAGCAGCGCAAGACTAAGGAAAGCAGCCATTAAATTAATCCTCGTCTTCAGACAACTTTGACTTGGAGTCTGCAGGTGGTAAAAAAAGAAATTGGGCAAAAGGTAACAGCAGAGTGATCTGTTCTTTCCTTCAGTGAAGCCCATGGCAAAGTGTTGGTTCAGCTTATCTATCTGCACATCTGTTACAATATCTGGGTCATTTTGTCCATTGCCACTTTTAGAGAGTCCCATATGCTTTCTACATTCATATGGTTTCCATCCACCACCTAAAACTCATAGCAAGGTATTTTAGACTAAAAGAAAGTGAATAGCCTAAGTTCACCCAGTGTGCTTGGTGGTTGAGCGAGAATTCAAATCCAGGTCTTAGTCAAAATTTAACCCTCAATCAGCCTATATACCACACTGAGAGATCCTCAGGATTCATGACATATAGAAAAATAACAGTGGCTCTGCCCCTCATTGCTGTTCCAACTGCCCTACATCACTTGGAGGAAACTCTTCTCAAGTGGGAAGACTCCTGTACTTGGGGTTCCACCCCACACAGTCTGGAGTCCTGAGTTGTTCTAGAGCAGGCATGTCTAACAGGTAGGTCGTGATCTACCAGCAGATCACTGGACGTCTGTGGTAGATCACTGGATTCCCCCAAAGAAGCTCAACATCTTTGGCTCCCCTAAGAAAAGCTCAACACTTTGACCTGAACCCCCCAAAAAGGGGTAGATCACTGCCAGTTTTTAACTCAGTGAGTAGATCGCAGTCTCTTGGGAGTTGGCTGCTCTAGAGTATAAGAGGCTCCCTGTCATCTCTATCTCCTTCCCCCACCAAACACACATTCACTGCAGGGTTTTATTTCACACCATCTTGAGAAGCTAATATAGGGCAATGCAGAATCGCCAGGAGATCTGATCTTCACCCAGCAGCGGGGCTATTTGTATATTCAAGAGCTTAGTCTCTCTTCAGATGCTAAGAGACCGATGCATATTCACAGCACTAACAACAAAGAAAGGCTGCAAAAAGGAAATTAGCATTGTAAAATTCTTCGGGGAGGGGGGTGTTGCTCCCTTAGGGAGAAACTTCTTTTATTTTTAGCTCTGTGTTAAAGAAAGTGCTACCACAGTCACCTAACGCACTGATAAGTTCCTTGGCTGCTAACATTACAGTTGGAGACTACACCAATGAGATGCAGAAAAACTCAGTAACTTCTTCAAGGAGAAATGCATGATTTGATTGCTCTCAGTTGCTGGGTCTTCATTAAAAGTGTTGCGTTTTCACTCACAGGCATATCTGTTTGCTTGTTTATTGTATTTATATACCGCCCTACATCATAAGGTCTCTGGGTGGTTCACAGAGTAAAATACAGGATAAATTGGGCCATAAAAACTTTGGAGAATAGCTAGGGCAGCGCTAATGAATCTTTTTCAGCCGGGGGGGGGCACGTTTCCTTCTGTGCAACCTTCTGGAGGCCACATATTAGTGGTGGGCAGAACCAGAGGCAAAAGTAAGCAAAACAATAAATGTGAATTTTATCTTTGTATAGAAGGATCATTTTATCACACACACTCTCACACATACTTCCCTCTCTATCCTCCATGCAGGCAAACAGGAAGCATGTTGAGAATTCAAGGGCAAAAACCAGCCAGGCAAAAATATTCAAGGAAGGTGCGAAGCAGGGCAGGTGACAAGTGTGGCCAGGAAGCTAGCTCCACCCTATTTGGCGAAACCCAAATGCAGTTGGCACGAGGTTGAGACACACAAGGGCAGGAAAGCCAGCAAGTCCTTTAAAATGGAGGAGGAGGAGGAGGAAGGGGGAAAGAAAGGAGGAGGAAGAGGAAAAGAAAGAGTTAAAAGGCTGGTAATTACAGCTTCAAAGGCCTGGACAAATACTATGAACGGTTCTGCTGTGCTTCACAGGACCTTAGAGGTTATGGTCATGGTTCTATGGTTGCAAAGATATTGCAACTGCTAGGCACAAGCTTCTAGCCACAAACCACCATCAACCTTTCAATGCCTGCAGAATGTGCTACATCCTGAGATATGGCACAATGGCTGAAGGTAGGCACACCTTTGCAGGTTGCCTTGAGCCCCACATGGCATGGCATTCAACTAATATCCTCCCAGTACCCACTGCAAATGAGGGACACGGGTGGCGCTGTGGTCTAAACCACACAGCCTAGGGCTTGCCAATCAGAAGGTCGGCGGTTCGAATCCCCGCGACAGGATGAGCTCCCATTGTTCAGTCCCTGCTCCTGCCAACCTAGCAGTTCGAAAGCACACCAGTGCAAGTAGATAAATAGGTAAACGGTGTTTCCGTGCGCTGCTCTGGATCGCCAGAAGTGGCTTAGTCATGCTGGCCACATGACCCAGAAGCTATCTGCAGACACACACCGGCTCCCTCGACCAGTAAAGCAAGATGAATGCCGCAACCCCAGAGTCGTTCGCAGCTGGACTTAACTGTCAGGGGTCCCTTTACCTTTACCTTTTTACCCACCGCAAATGGCAAAAAAAAAACAAACACCCCAGGAAAAATAACCAGAAGCTGAAATGTAACCTCTGCCTATGGAGGTCTTTTATAAGTAACAGTGAACGTATTTTCTTTCGTTGGAACCATAATTATACAAAACAAAGCATTTGTCCCAAAAGAGCTAAATGCATAGGTAATTGGTTTAACACATGAACAATGGAATAGTTCCTCTGAGGCCAAAGGCAAAATTATAGTTCTTTCTTGTGAGCTTCATAGTCAGCCGGTCAAAGCGTTCCTCAAATCCACCAAGGTGATGCATACTTGCAAATTGCGTTAGTCCCAAAAGAATATGCAGCTTGAATGGCATAGCCTTGAAATTGTAATACAGGAAATAATATAACAAATAATTCCAGACATACATACATACATACACACACACACACCTTACCGTACATATACATGAATTCAATTAACCTTACGCAAAAAAAAGTGGCCATGTTTGCTGGAAACAGATCCACACACATTTTCTGGAAGTGCTCATAGGTCTACCTAACCTGCCCTGCCTCACTCAGTAGCTACTGCAGCTTTTAAGGTATGGAAATGGTTAAAACAGAGTTCATAGTAAAAGCATACACAAGTCATCACTATTTCTCCTCCCAATTCTCCAAGGAAGAAGAAGAAGAAGAAGAAGAAGAAGAAGAAGAAGAAGAAGAAGAAGAAGAAGAAGACTTAAGTAAAAAATAGATATAGAAAGAGACTCCCAGTTGCTTGCTTGCACAAAACAAGAACACAAAACAAATACGGAACTAAACACACACACACACACACACACACAGCTCCACAAAGTAGGAAATACTCCCTGTTGGTTTTCCAGCCTCCAGGGAAACAGTTCTGAACATGCTCAGAACCTATCATAGAATCACAGAATTGTAGAGTTAGAAGGGACCTCCAGGGTCATCCAACCCTGTGCATACAGGAATCCTGCCGACAGCCATCCCTGGGTGGACTCAAACCACCAACTTTCTGGTTAACAGCAAGACACACTGACCTAGGCTAACACTACCACAAAGGGTTGTTTTTGAAGCAGTCCGGACTCCTTCCATATCTACTATAGTAGCTGTGCAAGACAGGCCCTATATCAACAGGTGGATTAAGAGACTTCCTATTAGGACTGACTTTCCTATGGCTTCATCAGCCACATGTTGTTGTTTTTCTGTTTAGCGACACAAAGAGAAAGCTGAGAACAGGGACACCAAAACGATCAAGGAGATGGAGCGACTTGCCTATGAAGTAAGATGGCAGCGTGTGGAGTTATTTTAGTTCAGAGAAAAGGCAAGCAACAGGCAACATGATAGGGGTTCAGAAACCTATGCATGGCATGGAGAAACTAGTTACAGAAACCTTTTTCTCCCTCTCTCATAGTACTGGAACTCATAGACATCCGATAAAGCTGAATGCTGGAAGATTCGGGGCAGATAAAAGGAAGTATTTCTTCATGGTGCACTTAGTTAAACTATGGAACTTGCTCCCATAGCAGGCAGTGATGGCCACCTAGTTAGATGGTTCAAAAGAGGATTAGACCAATTCATGGAGGAAAAGGCTATCAATGGTAATCATCATCATCATCTTCTATTATTTATACCCCGCCCATCTGGCTGGGTTTCCCCAGCCACTCTGGGCAGCTCCCAACAGAATATTAAAAACACGATAAAACATCAAGCTTTAAAAACTTCCCTAAACAGGGCTGCCTTTAGGTGTCTTCTAAAAGTCAGATAGTTTTTTATTTCCTTGACATCAGATGGGAGGGCATTCCACAGGGTGGGCGCCATTACCGAGAAGGCCTTCTGCCTGGTTCCCTGTAACTTCACTTCTCGCAGTGAGGGAACTGCCAGAAGGCCTTTGGAGCTGGACCTCAGTGTCCAGGCTGAATGCTGGGGGTGGAGATGCTCCTTCAGGTGTACTGGGCCAAGGCAGTTTAGGGCTTTAAAGGTCAGCACCAACAAAACACTATGAATTGTGGTCGGAAATGTACTGGGAGCCAATGTAGGACTTTCAGGACCAGTGTTATATGGTCTCAGAGGCCACTCCCAGTCACCAGTCTAGCTGCCGCATTCTGGATTAGTTGTAGTTTCAAGGTCACCTTCAAAGGTAGCCCCATGTAGAGCGCATTGCAGTAGTCCAAACGGGAGATAACCAGAGCATGCACCACTCTAGTGCGACAGTCTGTGGGCAGGTAGGGTGTCGGCCTGCATACCAGATGGAGCTGGTAGACAGCTGCCATGGACATAGAATTGACCTGCGCCTCCATGGACAGCTGTGAGTCCAAAATGACTCCCAGGCTGTGCACCTGCTCCTATTAGCCATGATGGCTGTACCCTTCCTCCACAGCTGGAGGAAATACTCCCAAATCCTAGTTGCTGGAAACCACTAGACAGGAGAGTGCTCTCGTGCTCAGAGCCTGCTTGTGGGTTTCCCACAGGCTTTTCTGGTTTTCCCCTGTGAGAACAAGATGCTGAGCTAAATGGGCTATTGCCCTGAATCCATTCCGCCACACACCACTGTTGACAAACCTGTGCATACCACACAGATTCTCTGGATGAGGTGAACAGCTTGCAGACAATAGGCGTCTAGAATTCCTTTGGAGGGCTTCAAGTGCTGTGGGTACGGGTCAAAATTATGTTTTGCAGCTGAAATTGGCGTAGGAGGTGGAGGAGTCAACAACTGACATACCTTGCCTCCTTTTCAAAGCCATCAAAATCCCTCTTAGCCAAAACCTCAGCTGAGGGGGAAATCAGAGAGCAAGTTCAGAAGTATGCATTTTTTGCTCGAGGTTATCTAAACAAGCAGATGCAATATATAAGTATACGCAGCCGTAAATTCTTAAAGCAAAGCAACGTTCTGCTCCGTCCAGGGCTTATGCAAATAAAACATTTTGTTTGCTCACAGTTATATTTATAGTGCTGATTCAGTGATAGATAGATGGAGGAAGAAAAAACAAGGAGTTCTTTAAAAAGCCACACATTTATGTATTATGTATGTGTTCCAGAAGTAGTTTGCAAAACAATTGAGGTCATCTCTGAATTTACTATCACCTAACACTGCCACGGACAACCAAGCCCTTTTCTGTGCTTGAGACACAGATATAAACAGCAGGCACCCTTGAGAATTTGAAAGGGCTCTACAATGGAAACCCTTATATAAAAGCTTCGTAGGTGAGCTTAGATAGTAGAATCTAAGCTCTCGTCGCTTGTTATAAATAGTTTTTGCTTTCCTAAGGCTTCTGCTAGTGTCTTCTGTACCACCTCGCCTCTTCTGGGGTCAGGGAGGTGAAGTGTTTCTCTCCAAAGCAGAGGGGAAATGTTGTACACAGGTAAAACGGGGGCTCATAAGAATTTAGGTCACCACCTTTCCACCTTAACTCTTCATTGTCAAAAGTACACTTAGAAGTGAGGGAAAGGCATGTCTATCGGACCTGCATCTCTCAGCTACCCTAGGTCTGCACCCAATGAGGCAGTTGCAGCAAACAGAGGTCCTGCCCCTGACCTCAGCTTATGTATCTCTGACACCCGAACTGTGTGCAAGCAGGTAGAGATTGTCTGTGTGTCACCTGCTTCTGCTGTGTCATCTTCAGTCCTCTCCTGGTCCTGGGAGACAGTGGAGCAGGAGAGGTGGGAGCAGGAGGTGGTGGTGGTGTGGAAGCCCTTGATTCTACAGCAGCCTGACCTGTCTTTCCTTCCTCCTGCACCTGTCGTTTACTCCCCACTCCTGCATCTTCTCCTGCCTCTGACTCTCGTCTCCTGGCTGTTACAGGTTCCCCAAGTTCACCGATCCCTTCGTCCAACCCCCTTTCTCCTGCTGCTCACTCCTCAGTGCCCAGCCAGTCCCTGACACAATGGGCACCAGCGACTTCTTCATGCTCACTAGAGAACTGGAACCCATATTTGAACCTAGGGTGACCTATCTTAAAATAGTCCTCTGGTCTGAAGATATCCCCAGTTGGAGGGGCTGTTTCATCCAAGCCCAGTTTAAAGATAAAGAGCCATAAGGAGGGAGAGCAGGAACCCTGAAGCAGAACCTGGACAGGCGACTAGGCAGCCACAGAGGTCATCTGGTCACAGTGTGCGCCACTGTGGTAAAGGATTCCTATTTCATCCGGCCTCCAATGGTGGAACATAGGCACCATGACTAATAGCGATTGAGGGCCTTATCCTCCATGAATTTGAACCAAAACCTGAATTTATCACATCGTTCACAAGCTATATGTTACAAGCAAATACATGTAATAATACATTCAATGTTGAATGTAAAGGTAGTGAAGTCGCAGCTAAGAGGCTTAAATCATATACCGTACTTTTCCGTGTATAAGACTAGGTTTTTTTCTTTTAAAACTGTTTTAAGAAAAGGGGGGTCGTCTAATACATGGGGCAATTCCCCCCTATTTTCTTAATTTGGAGTCTCCCCAAAATAGGGGGCATCTTATACATGGGGGGTGTTATACATGAAAAAATATGGTATATGACTGACAGCCTTCTTTGGAAATTAAACCAATGTCCAGATTTAACATTCAAAAACTTTACTTGCAGAAACTTATAGTTATAGATGAATTAAAACAAAAAGTTTATAGTCACATGCTCATCCAAGAATGGCTTTGCAGTCTCTTCTTCTAACTTCGAAACAACTATATTTTCCTTTTTTTTCCAGAGCTCAGCACTTTCAGCCTTCTGTATCTCAGTTATGCCATGCCTTGCAGCTCCTAGGAGAGATTTTCACTTTTACTTTCTCCTGCAGCTTTGCAGTTTTGCTCTTTTTTTCAAGCAAAGAAGCACTCTGACACTCTATTCAACTTAGCAGTGTTCACGGTGGATTCTAAAACAGTCATCTTGCTTCGCATAAAATGGAGTCTCTCCTTCACTAGATACCTCCTATGTGACCAACATTAGCCAGTCACATGAGAACTACTAGTGGACTCAGTTACCAACCAATTGAATTTAAACACATGGTAATGCATACAAGCATTTACAATTTCAGTGAATTAAATTACTATACTTAACAATCAATAGGGCAAACATGTCTGAGAGAGGGGGATTTGCAGCTGAGAAGCTGCAGAGGAGAGGGGCTTAACCCTTCCTTTACACGCTGCTTTATCACAGCAACTCCAACCTAAGCAGCCTTTTCCCCCGCAGGCTTCCAGACATGTATTTAGTTACCTCACAAAAAGAGCCTGAAAACTCACTTTATATGTTACAGCATATTATTGTCCTGTAGCATAAACATAGACATGAAATATTATTGCTATAATAAGAGTTTATAGGGATCATAAAGTGAATCACTCTTGTGCTAAGGACTAATTTACTTTTATATTTACATGTTTAGTCTTGAAATTTCATATATGTGAAAAATACTCCCTCCAACCCACCCACCCCCCTTTAAAAAAAAACAAACCTCTGGCTTTAAGACAGATCATAACACTCCAATCCATTTTTTGCAACTCACAGGGTGAGAGGGAGAAGTGGTTAGATTACTTAAACGGTTCTGAGAAGTCGCTCAAAAACCTAGTGCAAGTGCAATTTTCGAATGAAACCACAGTTGTTTGTTTTCTCAAGCTAAAATTAGTTAGAGCCATCAATACAAATGGGCTTGTATACCTGCACGAAAATGTGTCGGGCTTCCCACAGTACCCACATGGTGCCAGATAGTAAGTTAAACTAGCAATTTGGAACGATTTCAACATGTGCCCTCATTTGCTTTCCTAGGGGTCATTTGAGTCACCGGAGCACCTCAGGTTCATTGTGCAGGTCATCATAACTTGCGTAACCAAACTGGAGTTGCATAACTAGTGTCATCTTCACTGTCTTCAAATATCTCAAGGGCTGCCACAAGGAAGGTGGAGCAGACTTGTTTTCTCCTGCTCTGGGGGAGTAGGAATCGAACCAATGGCTTCAAATTACAAGAAAGCAAATTCCGACGAAACATCAGATCAAATTTTCTGAGAGCAACAGCAGAATGGACTCCTTCAGGAGCTTGTGGACTCTCCTGCTTGGAGGTTTTTAAGCAGAGGTTGGATGGCCATCTGTCATGGACGCTTTAGTTGAGATTACTGCATTGCAGGGCATTGGACTAGATGACCGTTCTATGATTCTATTAGTTTACATCCTACATATTCTACTCCCTATGTATTTCCCATATAACTTCCCCCAACCCGCACTCACAGGTCCTAAACTCCCCTTCTTATTCAAACATTGCCCTCATCACTGATAATTTTAAGCTTTTTTATAAACTGTTTGGAGGTTTTATTACCATCAAGCAGTACAGTAGTACCTCGGGTTACATACGCTTCAGGTTACATACACTTTAGGTTACAGACTCCGCTAACCCAGAAATAGTACCTCGGGTTAAGAACTTTACTTCAGGATGAGAACAGAAATCGTGCTCCGGCAGCAGCAGGAGGCCCCATTAGCTAAAGTGGTGCTTCAGGTTAAGAACAGTTTCAGGTTAAGAACGGACCTCCGGAACAAATTAAGTACTTAACCCGAGGTACCACTGTATATAAATTTTGTTAAATCATAATAAAAGGGGGGTTATCATCAATGGCTCCTGCTTATGAACGGTTTTTAGGATACTTCAACTACAGATGAAGAGAGGAAGACAAACCCTTTGTTATATCCACTTCATTTATCCAAAATCTGTAGTTAGTCCAAATCTGAAGGCTTCATCCACAAAGTAGTTAAGTTTCAGTATCTATAGTGCAAATCTAGGCCAGAAGCCAAAGAGCTGGGGAGAATCACAAGTAGGTTTCAGACAGCCCAGTGGATATTTTTTTTAATAAAAAAACCTTTCGCCTCTTTCAACAGCTGATTAACACTCCCAATCCTGGTCTCACTGAATTAGCTTCACTTGTGTGTTTTTTTTCTAAATCTTCCTATAAATTTCAATAAGCTGAAGTATTTCTTGCCCTGTATGGGGCTATCCTAGCTGGCTATCTAGAAAAATCACTTGGTGCCTATAATATAACAGCTCATCTCCTCACAGGGTTGAAGCATAGATTTAAAAAATGCTCTACAACAGCCCATCCGCCCCAGATAACATGGCCATTCTGGCTCGAATTGATGCGAAATGTAGTCCAAAAGATATGGAGGGCACCAGGTTAGCAGAGGCTCTTCTAATATCCATTTGGCTTGCAACTGTCTATGGTGTTAACTTTACAGTAGTGAACAGATCCCAGAACTGTGTTTGGAAGTTTGCCACAAACAAACCTTCTCCTGTGTGTGAATTATAAGTGTGAGCTAACAGCAAAGAATCTCCATGCTCTATTTTTAAACCAAATTATGTTTTGATCAAATTCTTCCCATTTTAATAAATGATGTACACTCCTGTTACTCAGGTGCTAGGTGTTTTGGAAGATTTGGAGTAGATTAAAGGAAGTCCTTCTTCACGCAGCGCCTAGTTAAACTGCGGAACAGGAGGCTGTGAGGGTCACAGACTTGGGTGGCTTTAAAAGAGGATTCGACAAATTCATGGAGCACATGGCTATCATTGGCTTCTAGCTGTGGCAAAGACTATGCTCTACCTCCTCATATTGTTATGGAAAGCCTGAATTAGGCAGATTCGCCATTAAATGTGAACAGTAGTGAATTTCTCTCCAAACTCTGTGAATTTTAAGAACGAAGTACTCTACTGCTATAGAGTATTGGGGAGCCAGATTTGGGACTCGCGGCTCTAAAACACATGAGCATTTTATTTTATTTTATTTTTATTTTTTTACAAAACTTAAATTTTATTGGACATGAAACCGCCCACAGAGGTATAATCCCAAACCACGACACCTCGCCCCACTGGGGTGTACATTTACAAACTCAAAGCTTCGTTGTAAATCATTGCCAGGGCACCCAGGAAAGTGACATATTCCTGGAAGTTCACCACTTGGTCCCCATTGCGGTCCAGATCTTTCATTAATGCCTGTATCTCTGCATCCTGCAGTTTCGGTCCAATGGTGAGCTCCTTCTGTATCAGTTCCTTCAGTTCCTTCTTGCTTAGGGTGTTCTTATCGCCATCCTTGCAGGCATATTTGTGGAAGGTCATAACCAGCATGCCAATAGCTTAGTCAAGAGGTGCTACCATGGTGAGAGATCAGAAGCAACATGGTCCAGTGCGGAGCAGCAGGAAGTATGAGGAAAGTGGTCACATGAGCATTCTATAAACATAAAGCTGAAAAAATTAAGTGGGAAAAGGAAACAGGTTTTCCTCCCCCCCCCACCCCTTTTGTCATTCTGAAATATTTTGTAGTGCAGAGAACGGAGTTTCTTTTACCTCCTACAGCACACATGCTGTCACTGGGAAGCAGCACATCCCCTACTTCCCAGAAGTTCCTGTCATTGGCACTTAATATTAACCTGGAAGTTCTCTTTCCAGACAATGGGGTGAGTTATTCTAATACAGTATCTCGTATCTCAATAGATGCAATTGCAACCAACATTCTCTAAGTCACTAGTCCTCATGAGACCATTTTGGTGGGCTTTGGCTTATTTTATTTTAATCTTGGTTTGTGATTCTGCAAAGCTAGGGAGTTCTTCAAATATGTAGAAACTATGACCTTATTTTGGTCTCATTTGTCTTCCAAACTGGTAGGCACATGACTTAACATAGATTGTGTACCTCTTTGAGATTTTTATATATTGGTATAGAAGTTATTTTAATAAATAAATACATATACATATCTATGGATGTCATGGATCTAGGTACAGTTAAGCCATCTAACATCCCACATGTGTTAAGGGCATGTCTTATTTTCTCCACTGAAATCAATGGGGCTTTAAAGCACTTCACTTTGGAAAAAATGGATTTTTTAAATAATAATAATAAGTTCTTAAAATGTAAGCTTTTTTATTGTTTCACTGCCCTTTTCAGACACTTTCATCACAGCTAAATTTCTTCAGTTATGCCTTGCCTAAAACAAAAACCATTTTTTTAAAAAAAATCCTCTTTTTTCCAGCAACATGTCTGCACTTTTTTTACACATACTTTACAAGGCAAATTTGGCATTCAATTCACTTGCATACCCTAATGTGGGCTTATTGAAGGCAGGTGCACACTTTAATATATAGGGGCATAGGGACCCCCTTCTAGACAATAAAACACTGGCACGGCCAAGCACGGAATATCTGTTGGATTTTATTTGTATGCCTCAAAACCACAAGCGTTTCTTAGGCACTACAAGTATGACAGAGTCAGAACAGAATTCCTGCATTATACATGTACCATACTAAATTTACCCATCGGCATTTTTTCTCCTTGTATATTGTTGTGGTGTCCCCTTATTTTTTCAAAGAACTGTCAACACAGCATCACACCACTATTACCATCCAGGGAGGGTCATTTTACGACGCACAGTATAACGAAGCAGCATTAGTTAACACTATTTCTTTGAGTCGCCTGGATGCGAAGTGAATCATCCCAAAGTATAAACAGTCTGGCCTGCTGGAGCATTATTGTTCTTCATTAGCACTAGATCTTGACTGGTAAAGTGAGAAAATATCGCCCCAAATAATAAAGCAATAAAGGTCTATGTCACAAATGGAAATGGACAAACATGCAGGCCAAATGATCAAAGAGCTAAGAATTTAACAGGAAGCAAAACACCCGGATGATGATGGGCGAAGCTGGGAGCAGGGGCATGGGGGGGGGGACATACTGCAACCAGTACAGCATCCTTAAGAAGCGTGTGCATGTTTTGAAGGACAGTTTCGCCTTCACTGCATCACCAAGTGAAACACTTTTCCCCCAGAGGAATAAACGGCAATCGTTCACATATATGAGAGATTGTAAAGAGGTGTATTGGAGCCATCGCCGGTGTAGGAGTCAACCCTGATCTCTGCCCATAGTGACTGTAGTTGCTTGGACAGGCTAGAGAATGTCAGGAACTGTGTTAGACTGATTCCCCAAATTGCCTGCCTGTGAGAAGAGAATGGCAGAAAGCTAACAAAGAAGAGAGCACTGCCAGGCCAAAGGGAATACAATTTCTTTTCTTGTAGATAGTCTTGTTAAAGTTCAGTGGGTCTTCTCCTAACAGAAGACGTGTCTTTCATCTTCAAGGCAGCCTCCTGCAGACCCTCCAAGTGTCCCTTCTTTTCCAGGGACATCCCTAATTTAGAGAAGCCGTCCTGGTTTCTGATTTGATCCCGGAATGTCCCACTTTTCCTTAGCATGTCCCTATTTTCAGTGGAGAAATGTTGGAGGGTATGGAATTATCTGACCCCCAAGCTGTCTGAAGGCAATC
This sequence comes from Podarcis vaucheri, assembly GCF_965113315.1. Classification (NCBI taxonomy): domain Eukaryota; kingdom Metazoa; phylum Chordata; class Lepidosauria; order Squamata; family Lacertidae; genus Podarcis; species Podarcis vaucheri. The sequence continues at coordinate 26,132,369 of NC_138762.1, read as the reverse complement.
CTGCATAGGAAAGGATTTTTTTAATGTTTAATGTTTCATTATGTTTTAATATATGTTGGAAGCTGCCCAGAGTGGCTGAGGCAACCCAGTCGGAAGGGTTGTTGTTGTTGTTGTTGCTACTGAATAGGACACCCCTATTTTCACTGAAGAAATGTTGGAGGGTATGCATTATATAGTTTAGTCATTAGGAAGCTGCCCAGTGTGGCTGGGGTAACCCAGTAAGATTACTGGGGTATAAATAGTAAAATGATCATTATAGAATGGATGTCCCTATTTTCATTGGAGAAATGTTGGCGGGTATGCTCCTGACCTTTGATACAGTGGGTCCTTAAGCAATTCCTCCTGCGTTAACCTGTGTATTTGTATCTTTAAGTGGCTCCTCTTGATCTCAGATTTTCTCCTACATCTAAAGTAGGTGTGGAGCTATTTATAAATCAAGGGCTAGTTCTGAAGTTTTCATAAGGTGGTTTATACTACATATTTGAAATCTGGAGGTGTTTCAGGAATGCATCATAAAACCACCTTCCATAAACTGTCTCTCAGGAAACAGCCATGATAACAGAGACCGTCAAATCTCACTTTAAACAAGTTAGCTTGTACCCCTGGTTTACTAAATTTCTGGAATATTTTACTATCCGAGCTGAAAATCTGTCCAATGTTTTGAAGTCTTATCAGCAGCATTTTCAGAAGCATTAAACTTATGCCTAGCATCCCGACAATTTACGTGCTACATATTTCTCAGATTGCAATGACGCTCTTTTTCTCTATCTCATGATACAGTACCTGGTACACAGCAATAGAATTGTATGAGGGTTTTCCCCTTTTAGCACTTTGTTTAAAGCAGCTTGTAAAGTGGTCAATCATTTCATCACACTGCATTTTCTTTCATTCACCTTTGATTAAAGCAGGAGAAATATTTGAAGCTCACTTCTGTATAGCACATTGCTGTACCTCCTATATATTTTTGGATACTTGTTTGCTTGTCTGCTCTGCAGTTGGGCGCCTCTTAAGATATTACAATCAACATTTGCATTATCATGAAGGTTTATGTCTATGTCTGGATACTTCTGGGTGCCATTTTGAATCAAGATGGCAGACAGAACCTTTCGAAACTGCATTGGTTTTAACCAAAGTTTGTGTTATGGTTCCTGAGATCAAGGAGCAAGTTTTTGTCAGTGTTTGGATGTATTTAGGTGCCATTTTGGATTGAGAAGGTGGGCTGAAAATAAGGGACTTTCAGAGTTGCATAATTTTAACCACTGACTTCAAAACGGCACTGATTTATTGGTTTCTTGGTTCCCTTGCAACACCAGATAAATGGCTGCATTTACCAAATGTAGGAATTCTCAGGGGCCGTTCTGTTCTCCAGACAATGGACCAGGAAAGAAAGTTTGCCACAAGATCTTCCACCGTTCCTGCAAAACTCTACCTTCTGCCAAGGAATCTGTTTTAAAACCAGTCATTCAGTCCCTTTGGTCGATGATGATGAAGAAGGCCTCTCTGGTGCTTTCCACTTTTCAGTTATGTTTTGTGTCCCACACAACAGAAGAAGTTGGAAGATCAGCAAGCCTGATGCAACTCTCAATCGTTGTCCTGAAAATGTATGTCACACGCTGCTCTCCAACCTATATGCAGCAAGTCTGAATTTATTCATTCTATTTATTTTGCAAACATTTCCTGAGCAACATGCAGAATAGGTTGCAATTCCAAACAGGTTCACCTGGCTTGTGGTGAAAGCACCCTAGAGGCAGTGAGAGGGAGTCAGAACTGTGTTGACTTTCAGTTTCCCAAGAAATCTGCAGAGCAGAGCAGTAGCCAAGGCAGTGCCCATTAATGCCAATCAGTAGCTATGCTGGCTGGGAACTGATGGATGCTGGTGCCCAGCAACTTCGGCAGGGCACCACGTTGGCTACTCTTGCTCTACAGGTCAACACCCTTTCCCCAGGAAAGTCTCCACAGATGTCCCATTTTCACTGCATTCTTTCAGACACCATTCCTAAAAGCAATTTCTCTTCCTTCCCCCCTGAAGAATGTGTGCTTCATGGCTGGTGGGTATCAGGGGCCAGAGAAGCTTGAAATAAATGGAAGAAGCAGAAGGAAAATCTACAACCACCTGCCAAAACTGCTATGCCTTTTGCCTTTAGAGAAGTGCCAGCTTTAGGCCTGGTTTCTGTATTGGAACATTGTTCAGAAATAGTGAAGATAGGAGAGGCTTTCAGCTCTTTAAAGTTGCGTGGTCTAAATCAGCACTAGCTTTGTACAGAAATAAACAAAAAAGAAATATACTTGGAGCAAAATCCATAGTTTACTCCTGAAATAAAATCTTAATAAGGGGTTTCCCCTCAGCGAGTTGTCTATTGCAGCCTTAATTCGTTAATTCTACTTGGTTCACTATTTCTCTTTGGAAAGATTAATCTCTGGCGTACTCCATCCTTCGAAGCATTAAGGATGCTCTTCAACCATCTCCATCCTCTGTTTCAGGGCAGAGCAGGACCTTCCTCAACTTCCTTCTTCTGCTTGTGCCAAAAGACACAGGCCTCGCCCTACGATTAGGCAGATGGAGGCCACCACTTCAGACAGCAGGTGTTGGGTGGGTGCTGGGGAACTGTGTCTGCCTGCTGCCCTTGTATGCTATGGAAGAAACTGCCCTGCTGCCCTTGTTGAAGAAAGATTTGACAGCTAGTTTGGTTGACTTTTGTATATAGACTGGGGGAAGGCGCCATCTTGTCCTTCACTTCAGGAAGCAAAATGTTTTGGCCTAGCCCTGAATAGACATGCTGACAAAGCATAAATCCTACTGCAGTCCCAAGAGGAAACATCCCCTATTGTCAATACAGTGGTACCTCGGGTTACAGATGCTTCAGGTTACAGACTCCGCTAACCCAGAAATAGTACCTCAGGTTAAGAACTTTGCTTCAGGTTGAGAACAGAAATTGCGCGGTGGCAGCAGCGGGAGGCCCCATTAACTAAAGTGGTACCTCAGGTTAAAAACGGTTTCAGGTTAAGAACGGACCTCCAGAACGAATTAAGTTCTTAACCTGAAGTACCACTGTACTGGGATCCTATACACCCAGTCCAATCTGCCCACAAGATATGGAGCAGGCTCATAAATGCTTTGGAGGCAGATTTTCTCAAAAGATAATACACCATGATGAACTTGGTTTATCCAGAACATCAAACGCAGACACAAGAGACTTGGTACAAATGCACTGTGCCAATTTGACTTCCACCTCCCATTAAGATGGAAAGAGCTGGCAAGCATCACCATTCTGCCAGTGTTCCTATAGTGGCTCCTTGCACATTTGAGAACGCTAGAAAATAAGTGGAGAACCACCAGTAACAAAGGAGGAGGGCAGAGTGGGAGCTTCTTTGCTTCCTCCTCCCTATGGAACAAATACCCCTGTGGCCCAAGGTCATTCCATGAGCATAATGGCCAAGTGGGGATACAAACTCTTGTCTTCCAGGTTCTAGTCTGACTGTCTAACCACTACACCACACAGTCTCCCAATACAATGTCAGGCAGAAGAGGGTTAGGTGGGGCTAGACTGCAATTGATGGGGCAGAGCTCCATTTGTGCTAGCAGACCACTGAAAATAAACAAAAATGTTCCAACCCTTCTTGATGTGGACATATTGATCATGAGGTAATTCGGCCAACATTCTTTAAAAGCTTTCATATCTTTGATAAAATATCACTGGAGCTGTAAGAATGAACTGTGGAAAGATTTCCAAACGGCAAGGAAGGATATTTAGATCTCTAACCATGAAGAGAAAATATCAACATTTTTACCAAAAACACAAAGCTATTTCTTTCGTCTGTCTTTTTCTTCTTCTCCCAGTTCCTGACATGCCTAAACACCCAGAATAACCGCTCTCTGCTTTGGAGACAGGCAGGGAAGAAAGAGAATGATTTGATTTCTCCCCACAGTCTGCCTTCATTTCCTGCATCTCACATTTAAATCACAATGATGAATTTGTGTTAAGGTAATTACAAACATCTGCAAGCAAGACAATTTCGCAACCAAAAGAGATGGGGAATCACACATCGCAGTCTAATGCAAGCCACCATCATTAAAAAGAACTACATTAGTTTCTGACAGCTGAAGACACCAGGTTTTTTTTGCCTTCCACTGAACCTTTAACAACTGGACACATCTCACAATCAAGCATAACATTCAGAAAGCAGGTTCTGGTGAAGAACCCATCATGGTCCATGTCTCTTTGTTGTTGTTTAGTCATTTAGTCATGTCCGACTCTTCGTGACCCCATGGACCAGAGCACGCCAGGCACTCCTGTCTTCCACTGCCTCCCGCAGTTTGGTCAAACTCATGCTGGTAGCTTTGAGAACTGTCCAACCATCTCATCCTCTGCCATCCCCTTCTCCTTGTGCCCTCCATCTTTCCCAACATCAGGGTCTTTTCCAGGGAGTCTTCTCTTCTCATGAGGTGGTCAAAGTACTGGAGCCTCAGCTTCAGGATCTGTCCTTCCAGTGAGCACTCAGGGCTGATTTCCTTAAGAATGGAGAGGTTTGATCTTCTTGCAGTCCATGGGACTCTCAAGAGTCTCCCCCAGCACCATAATTCAAAAGCATCAATTATTTGGTGATCAGCCTTCTTTATGGTCCAGCTCTCACTTCCATACATCACTACTGGGAAAACCATGGTTTCAACTATACGGACCATGTCTCTTAGTCACTCCCAATATCTCAGCTTTTTGAGTTACAGCGGGGCAGGGATGGGAACCTGTAACCTACAGGTGTTGCTGCACTACACCTCCCATCATCCCTTACCATTAGCTATGCAGACTTGGAATGATGGGAGTAGCAGTCCAAACATCTGCAGGTTCCCCACCCCTAATGTAGGGTTGGGGATGGAGGAGAAATTTAATTCTGATTGCATTTTAATGAGAAATTACCTAATTTGCACTTCTCAGACCAATAGGCAAACTGAAACACAGCCATGCTTCAAAAGTTGCAGTTCTCCAAATGTTGTGATCTGAAATGCAATTCTCCAACCAAACAGTATGTCCCAAAAATGTTGACTACCTGTTGACATCTAGGACCTGTTGCAGCAACGAAGGAGAAAGAGAAAAACGATCAGGCCTGCCATGGCCAGATTATGAATTCAAAACCTATCCATTCTGCTTTGTGAATTCTTTCTCAGAAAAGATTATAATTGGATTCTCCAGAGTTTCTAATATGCCACAGCTCACTGTCTTCATAAATTATCTTTTGAGGTGCTCTCAGTTGCTCTTTGCGCTTGAAGTTTAGCCTTCCCTAAGGAATCTCCTGTCTTTAGGTGGCACAGGGAAACATCCATAATTTCGTACCCAAGTTACAAATGACATCCTGTCTTTTCCCCTTTTTTCTTTTTTTGTTTATGAAAGATGTCAAAGTGTATGCCTAAGTATCTAAAAATACGATTTATTTTATTTTCTGTAGGAAAAGAACCTCATTATTTTTAGAGCCTCTCCAAGGCTCTGTTAAATTCTGACAGAGATGTAACAATAAATCATACAAGAGCCCACTCAAATGATTTACAGCTTCAAGCCCACATTGTTGTGCTTTGTGTCTCTTTAAGAACGGTGTGAGCCTATATGTAAGAGCCTTGAAATACAAGAGTTACCATGGCAATTATCTGTGTTTAGAGAGCAGAGGAGAGTAAAGTTCTGTGGAAGTGACCACAGCACAGAACAAATTAAACAAGCCTTTTTTGCAGGTCTGAATTATGTCCTCTGAAGGGTGGTTTGGGGAAAATAAACAGCTTAGCCACCGTTGAGAGAGGCTACTGTTACGACTGCTAGTGAGCCCTTGTTCCCATTTTACAGACCGGGAAACGAAGCTCAGAATGAGTGACCTTCTCAAAGCAATTCAAGCGAATGAGACCAAAGAAAGTCTCATTCAAAATGAGATCTTCGCAAATTGTCCTACATGGTTGTTTCAAGGACAGCTGAGCCCTAGTTAGGATAGGACGCAGAAGCCATCACCGATTACAGTTTTCCACTGCACTCGCCCAGTCATAAGCCTAACCAGTTCATAAGTGCTTTGAATACTCTAAAACAGGCATCCTTAAACTTGGCCCTCCAGCTGTTTTGGGACTACAACTCCCAACATCCCTAGCTAACAGGACCAGTAGTCAGGGATGATGGGAATTGTAGTCCCAAAACAGCTGGAGGGCCGAGTTTGGGGGTGCCTGCTCTAAAACATCCTTTCCCAATCTTGGGTCCCCAAAATGCTGTTGAGACTACAACTCCCATCACCCCAAGCCAGCACAGCCAGTGGTCAGAGATGATGAGAGTTGTAGTCCAACAATATTCAAGGACCCGAGTTTGGGAAAGGCTGGCATACAATCTCCACCAGTCTTCCAGGATGGGGGCGGAGCTGTTCTATTAGCTTTCCAGAAGGTGGGTCATTGTTGTTTACTGGAGGTCAGGGATAAGGCAGCAGGGAAGTTGGTGCAGTGCCAACCTAGCAGTTCGAAAGCACGTCAAAGTGCAAGTAGATAAATAGGTACCGTTCTGGTGGGAAGGTAAACGGCGTTTCCGTGTGCTGCTCTGGTTCGCCAGAAGCGGCTTAGTCATGCTGGCCACACAACCCGGAAGCTGTATGCCGGCTCCCTCGGCCAATAAAGCGAGATGAGCGCTGCAACCCCAGAGTCATCCGCAAGTGGACCTATGGTTCAGGGGTCCCTTTACCTTTACCTTAAACACTCTATCAAGAGTGATGGATGGGCTCTGCTGGTGTGTTTCAACCACACCAATTGAAACTACCCCAGGGCTGTCACCCAATTTAAAAAATAAAATAAAATCCTAGCTCATTTCAGATTACGCAGGCATGGGTCACAGAAGGCACCATCTTAATTATTCATTTAAAGTATTTATATATCACCCTTCATTTTATTTAGGAGACATTAGAGGAGTCTCCGGCCAGTTACATCATAGTACAAATACCGTAATAAATCAATAAATAAAATCGCTAAAACAGCCAAAATTACTGTTGAAATGCCTAGGTGAACCAAACTGTTTTTGCCAGGCACGGGAGGGAGTGAATGCATAAGCACCAGATGCATAAGCACCAGATGAGCCATTTAAGGGAGGGCATTCCATAACCAGGGTGCCACTACTGAAAAGGCCCTTTTGTCTATGTTTGAATGGCATACCTGTGATAAAGGAAGCATAAGGTGGCTATATCTTTTAAGGAGGTGATTCCTCCACTTCAGGGGTTCCTAAACTGTGGTCCATTCAGGTGATCTGCAGCATGATTACATTAAATACTCATATTGATTTTTACCACATTCTAATGCTTCTTTCATTTATTATAGTGTACTGGATTCTACGGAATGGAAATGGTAATACAAGAAAATACCATATATTACAAATAAAAGAAGCACTAACATGCAATTAAAAATCCATATAAATAAATCTCCAGCAAGCGTTTAGTATTTGAATCTGTGATGGGGAACGTCTTGTTATTTTGTTAAGAATAAAAGCCAAAGGACTGGACACAGATTGGTTTGTGTTCTCTCATGATGCTATGCCGACATCTCATGCTGCCACATGTGAACATTGAGGCCTAAAATATTTTATTGATTATTGAAGATCATGGAAGGAGCGACTAAAAAGGATGGATGACTTATGTCAGTAGAGTTTAAATGTATGGAAATGAATCAAGGGCACTTACAAGTATTCTGAAGCTGTCACAAACTTCATTAAGCGTTCTGGTTTTCCTCTAGTGGCATCCCAGCCCTAATCATATTAAGTGGAAACATGATCTATTGATTTCCAAAGGGACCCACTTGCTAGTAATGCCTTTAGGCATAGGGTGGGAAACTGCTACCCTAAGCACTCAACCCACTGAGTTCAATGAAACTTACTTCTAGATTTGTGTGTGTAGAACTGTAGTTTTACCATATTGTAAGCATGTCAAAAATGTTTTAGACTGGAGCCTAAATGCACTTTTATTATGGACTCATCATGAACTTGCAATAAGAAGATAATAATAATAATAATAATAATAATAATAATAATAATAATAATAATAATATCACTGTACTTACACCCCTAAGTTCTGCAGAGCAATAAACCCAAGTAACATTGGTAGTGAGTTTTCATTTGGAGCACATGTAATAAAAATAACTGAAATTGCCTCTACTTTTCCAAGACAGCCTAAGGGGTGCTGTCTGACACTATCCTGGCAAAAACCTTGCTATGGCTTTGTTCTTGGAAGGATAAATGCAAAAAAAGCCTAGTTTTATATATAATTCAGGATATTAAAATAAAGGGCAGGGATTATTAAATCTCTGTAACATAGTACACAAATATGTTTGAAATTATGTTGCTTGGGAGATACAAAGTTAATGTTATCATTAAACTTCAAAGGGGGCATGAAAAATTGAACTACACTAGTAAAGCATTAGGGTTGTGATCTCATATGCATGTATCTGGAAGTAAGCCCCGTTAAACACAATAATATGAGTACATAGAAAGCGGCCTCGTATGTACACACTACACCTTTAAAGCAACACCTTGCCTCAAAGAATTCTGGGCACTCTTGCGGGGGTGCAATTAGTGCCAGCGCCATCCGTTAAGAGTTTGGGTGTAATTTTCGAAACCTCCCTTTCCATGGAGGCACAGATTGGAGCTATAACAAAGGCGGCATTTTTCCATCTCCGCCAAGCTAAGCAGTTGGCTCCTTACCTCTCTCGCCCTGACCTAGCCACTGTGATCCACTGTGTTGTTAGCCTCCCTGAGCCCGGCTTCGACTGGGGAGGGCGGGATATAAATAAAATTTATTATTGTTGTTGTTGTTGTTGTTGTTGTTGGTTAAGGATTGCTGGGAATTGTAACTCTGAGAGAGGTGAACTACAGTGCCCAGAATTCTTTGAGAAAAAGAATAGAAAGGAAATCTTTTTCTATCTACAGGCAATTCGCATCTTGCATAGGGGTTACCTTTGAGGAATGGTCCATGTACGCATTTACTCAAACAACCCGTTTGGAACCACCCTACGTGAGTCATCTTGCCTTTCAGAGCCAGTGTGCCAAATAGGTCTCCTCCCCGCTGCCCCTGCTAAGCAAGACAGAGAGCTTACCAGAGAGACTCTTGCATGGACTTTGAGAAGCTCTCGCCAGGTCTTGCGAGAGCCTCCCAAAGCCCGGTCAACAAGCCTGAGAGCATAGAAGTTATTTCCACACCGGGAAAACCCTGCTCAAAAAATAGCTTTTAAGCTCTCTGCCTTCTCTGCATTTAACTTGTGTGATTTCAGCCGGCCGGCCTTCAACTATGCAAAGTTGAAATCACGGGTGTTAAACACGCACAAGTTGTGTGTTACCTGTACTTTGTATCTACAATGGTACAGGCTTCTCCCTTTTTTAATTGAGTCAAAGAGCAGCTCAATTTGACTTTTGCCATGCTGCTGGCTTTAAAAGTGGTAGAAGTTGTCAATATTGATAATAAAGTAACATATGAGGTTTGCCAGTTGTGCCAGTTAATATGTGTGCATTAAATATGCTGATATTTTATCTTGACCTTTCTCTTGACTTTAAAGTCATCTGATCTATTTATGCAAAGAAATTAGGATGGAATTCTAGGAGTAGGAAAAGAGATACCGTTTTCCTCCAAAGATCCTATACAGTGGTACCTCAGGTTAAATACTTAATTCGTTCCGGAGGTCCATTCTTAACCTGAAACTGTTCTTAACCTGAAGCACCACTTTAGCTAATGGGGCCTCCCGCTGCTGCTGCACCACCGGAGCACGGTTTCTGTTCTCATCCTGAAGCAAAGTTCTTAACCCGAGGTACGATTTCTGGGTTAGTGGAGTCTGTAACCTGAATCGTATGTAACCCAAGGTACCACTGTATTCTCAAGTTAGAGTGACAGACTTCAGATCATCCTAGACCTGTTTTTCCTCCTTTAGGATACAGAATGTGTTCAAGGGAATGTTGTCCAGAAGTTCTCTCCTTTTTTGTGACTATGTACCAGAGTTGAGCTGTTACACAAGCTTATTTAGAAGTTAAGGCTTACCTAGGTAGCTCCATCTCCAATGCTTGCTAAGCACCCCAGTTCTATTCTCCCAACTTTGAGCACAGACAACTGAAAAGAGCTGTTTGTGTCAAGTGCCTATGCAAAATCAGTTGCTTATCCAGTGTTAGAAACTCAGATATATAAGCTAGGCACCAAATGGCTCCTTAAACCAGGGTTGCAGTCACCAAAACGGAAAGTCTAATTGCCATTTGGGGGCCAGACTGCTCGAAAGCCATATTTTTCAATATGACTTTTTGGTTCCTGAAATTCATTCTGTTTGTGTAAATAAAATACAGTAGTACCTCAGGTTAAGAACTTAATTCGTTCTGGAGGTCCGTTCTTAACCTGAAACTGTTCTTAACTTGAGGTACTACTTTAACCAATGGGGCCTCCCGCTGCTGCCACCACACCACCGCCACACGATTTCTGTTCTCATCCTGCAGCAAAGTTCTTAACGCAAGGTACTATTTCTGGGTTAGCAGAGTCTGTAACCTGAAGCGTCTGTAACCTGAAGCGTCTGTAACCTGAAGCGTCTGTAACCTGAGGTACCACTGTATAACAGATAAAATTCTGCAGGATGTGTTTCTAGTGTGTGAAAACAGTCAAGAGCCAAGGATCCCCAGACATGTAGGCTCCACCTACTGGTGAATAAACCCCCCTTGTTTCAGACTCACCCCTCTCTGAGGGGGTGGAGTCAGCTGACGTAATCCAGTGCCTAAGCCAATACCTTTTCACTTGCTGTAATCAATAAAGTTGTGGCATTTTCTTGCCCATTAACCTTATTTCACGTGTCCTTGTGTACTTATTCCACTTTGGGGGGGGGGATTGGGTCCTCGAACCACAAGTGGCCAACTGCCAGATGCAAAATGCACTTGGTGAATTTGGGATGCTGTCGGTGGCTCTTTTCAGACATCTGTGCCCAGTGCATGGATTCAGTAGTCAAGGAGAGCAACAAGCCAGCACAGATCCACTCCAAGGTCATTTGATCCTTGACTATGTGTGTCCTAACTTTCAAATAGCTCTGTAATGACTTTTCATGTTAAAGGCAGCTTGGACACCTTGAACCTGTAGTAGATAGGTAGCCGTGTTGGTCTGCCATAGTCAAAATAAAAAAATTCCTTCCAGTAGCACCTTAAAGACCAACTAAGTTAGTTCTTGGTATGAGCTTTCGTGTGCATGCACACTTCTTCAGATACACATGTATCTGAAGAAGTGTGCATGCACACGAAAGCTCATACCAAGAACTAACTTAGTTGGTCTTTAAGGTGCTACTGGAAGGAATTTTTTTATTTTGACCTTGAACCTGTGTTCTCTTCAATATGTTTTTTTTTCCCTTCAGCCAATGTTTTTTCCACCTGCACAAATGAATTTATGGAGCCTAGCTTTGCAGTTTACATAGCTGGTAGGCAAGCCAGGACAAAAATAAAAGTAAAATATTTGTGTACATAACAAGCACACCAAGGAAAGGTTTCCCTCGCTGCGACTGGGATTGAGGCTTCTTCTCAGTTATGAGGAGAGGGGTGAAATAAGAGAACCAAGGCTGGGAGGTATATAAATGGTTTCTAGGTGAGGTAAGCCAAGAAAATGGTAAAGAAGGATTCGGGACCAGGACAATCGGAGATTCCAGGACAATTGGAGTAAATTTATTGAATATTTAAAGGACAGTTGTAAAAACTTAAAAACACTAGCAGGACTGAAGCAACTCCTACAATGTAGATAAGATGTGAAAAGATAAAATACGTGAGTGGATACCATAAAGGATACCATCTGAAGGGAGGGAAGTCACAAGCTCGGCAGAGCAAAAAAGATGTATATGTTGTTTAAAGTATGATAAGAAAGAAAATGTAAAGAAAATAAAAAAAAATTATGGGGGGGGAGAAAATGGTAAAGAAAGTTTTAAACTCTTTTGAGTATCCTCAGGGAGATTCACATTAATTGTTTCCAATTGGCCTTAATTGGCCTTATACTCTGAGAGAGTCCCATTTTTTTTTCTAATTCAGAAATCGCTTCAGGGAGAGTTGAAATGGGATTAGTCATATATACAATAGTGTAGCATCCGCCACCATTGAGATTTTATTTTAATAGCTCGTCGTTGTTAAATTGGGTGTAGATCTGCTGTAATACACAGTGGGCGCACTCAGGATTAATTGCTGGATGGAGCTTCTCAGAGCCTGACTTAGAACTGATTCAGGAGGGGATGCTGTGTCATTCCAGTATGTTTGAAAGTGCTACTAAGCTGTGCAGCAGGCTCAGAAACAACAGGACCCTGGGTGTCAGTTTCTGGGAAGCTGCAGAAGCTCACTATTTTCTCTGCTCCTCACAAGACAATAATGTGTCGGGAAATTGACTGTGTCAAGTTGACCAAAACCAGCTTAATAGGTTTGAAGAGTCTAGAGCTTTTTTTTCTTTTTCTTTTTTTAAGGAATGGGTTTTATTCCCCTGCCCAGCAATCCCAGCAAAGAGACATAGGATAGCTTTCAACTACGTTTTCAGTCCCACTGTAATTAATGGGCCTAACTGAGCTGTGTGTGTTAATTTCACTGTTTCTGCTCTGAGTAAAACATAGTTGAATACCAGCCATAACCTGTCATAAGCATTTGTTTGCATTTTCTGACTAGTTGATAAATTAATTAATAAAGGGATGGCAGCAGAGAAGAATAATGAATGTCAGGTCAGGCCCATCTAACTTTTTTTTAATAAAATTTTTCTCTTATTACTATAGACAGCATTTTCAATGTAAGTTTCTCCCATAATTTCCCCCAGCTGTGACTATCTATCTGCCCTGTTGTCTCCTTTTCCCACACCTCTTTTAATTGATCTTCCTGATCCTCCATTTCTATTAATATTTTATAAATTTCACTGGTTTCCCCCTTTATAACTGTCTTTTCTTCTTTATCTCACCTTTTTACAATTTTTTTTCAAATTTTGTATATTCTTTGCCAGTCTTGTTTTCCCTTAACCACTTTTTTGTCTATTGCTCCAGTTGTATACAGTTAAACCAGGTTACAGTGGGACCTCAGGTTAAGTACTTAATTTGTTCCGAAGGTCCGTTCTTAACGTGAAACTGTTCTTAACCTGAAGCACCACTTTAGCTAATGGGGCCTCCTGCTGCCGCTGCGCCGCCGGAGCACGATTTTTGTTCTCATCCTGAAGCAAAGTTCTTAACCCGAGGAGTCTGTAACCTGAAGCGTATGTAACCTGAAGTGTATGTAACCCGAGGTACCACTGTATTTTACTTCTCCACCCAGTTCTTTATTTTAAGTATTTCCTTCTCTTTTGCTTCTTTTTCAATTTCCTTTTTAAAATTAGACCCATCTAACTTAGCATTCCATCTAGTAGTGGTACCCAGGGAGGTTTGCAGGCATAGCTCCCGTGAAGTACATCTTTTGTTGCTATTCCTGCTCGGCGGAAGTTTGGTGTTTTTTGAAAATGGAAGATCCATTTGCAGCTGGTAAGGCTCCAGAAGCACAAAAATTATCCATATATTCATTATAAATCATGTTGATACTTGCCCTTGCAACATCCTGCTGTGCTGAAAACTGATGTTGGCTCGGATCCTAACTTTTTCTTCCATGAATGAAAGGAGACTCCATTCACAGAAGGGCAGTCCCCTTCCTTTCGTGGCAAGGCCCCTTCCACAAGTGCAGCTTTTCTTCCCTAAATGGAATGAAAAGTTAGGATCCAAGCCTCTATATTTATGGTTTTTTAAAAATCCATTAGTATTTTGTTCCCTTTATCTCATTGGTGGGCAACGTACAGCTCTTGGCCTAATTTCAAATGTCCTTTGCAAGCAGTGATTTTTTTCCCCATGCTTCTTCAAGAAAGGCCACTCTAAGTTTGTAAAAAATCATTCATATTGATCAGTAGCTTTATTCTAAGACTGTGATTTGCTGCAGCAGGGGTAGCCAGCCTCCAGATGTTGCTGGACTACAGCTCCCATCTTCCCTGACCATTGGCTATGCAGCCTGGGCTGATGGGTGCTGTGGTCCTGCAGGAAGCCTGGATAGCTCAGTTGGTTAGAGCGTAGTGCTGATAACATCAAGGTTGCAAGTTTGATCCCCATATGGGACAGATGCATATTGCTGCATTGCAAGGGCTTGGGCTAGGTAGCTCTCAGAGCCCCTTCCAGCGCTACGATTCTATGAACATCTGGAGAGCATCACATTGACTATCCTTGTGCTACAGCATGCCTACTTATTTCTCTCCTTTGAATAGTTAAAAGAAATTAGATAGATATGGTAGTTAGTTACTTATCTGGTGTTCCTGTAAATTTCAAGATTCTGTATTAAACCATCACAGGCATTGTGCCTTTCTCATACCTTTCTGTTAGATTCAGGCATATAATAGTGGAAAGGAGCCAATTACCTAAGCATCAATTCTTCAGTAATGCTTACATTAAGTGTCTGTCTACTTGCACTGTAATTACATCTATTATGCCAACAAATACCTACATACAGGTCTTTGGGGACCAGGTGTACCTAATGTGTAGTTGTTTTATCTACTGGGAAAGATACACAGATGTACTGAGGAATTTGACAAGCTTTGAAGTGATTACTTTAAACACTTCAACAAAACCAAATGTACACTCCAGATTTCTCGGTTCACATCACTGCATTTAGCAATAACATATCCCGATCTGGTTTTAAAATATGAAATAGCTCTGTGAGAGACACTTTCTCATTGTTTACTGATAATTCCATAATTATAGTCATTTCAGAGAGCGGTTCTTAAGTTCTCTAGTGTTCACCCAGGACTTGTCCAGTTAGATTCTTAACAGCTTGTGGGTTGTCAACAACTGCAAGAGATAAGTCAGCATTTTTAAGAGGTGGGAGATATGATTATTTATTTTATGTACTCATCTGATGGAGGTGAATCAAAGCAATTTTTCAGAGGCCGCCTTTCCAACTGAGAGACCTGTATCTTATCACATGCACTTGTGTTGGGGTAACCAGCGAAATATATATCCATTCTAAATCAGATCTCTGCCATTAAAAAGGAATGGGCTTGATTGTTGTAGCTTGGGAGAAGGGACTAGAGGTCAAGTGTATAGCTTAGTCCCCCTCAAAGACAAATTGATGGAGGGCAATCAAGTCCTGAGCATCAACATTCTGAGTAATCAGTGTCTTTGGTCAAGGAGGATGGAAAAGGCCACCTTCTGACGTTCTAAACAAAGATGCACAGGGCGTTATCTTGCCTCTTCAACATCCCTTCCTGTGTGGCAGGAAAATAAGAGGATTATGCCCCTCCTCAAACTTGTCCTCTGGCTAATGGGGAAACTCTAGGAAATGTCTTCATGGGCTGGGCTTTTCATTCCACATGGCAGAGTCAAGACATTGCTGGCATGGGAGAAGGGAAGCTGCCCCATACAGCATGGGGAACCAGAGAGATAGAGACTACTTTGCATTTTTCTCTTCTGCTTCCCTATTGGAGCACATACTGGGAAAACTGGTAAGAGACAAAAGGATGCTTGCAGGGTGGAGCACTCCTTGTTCAAGTTTCCATTCAGCCAGCCTTGCCTTTTTTCAAGATACTCCATTACATTCCCCATTCTCCACCCCTCCCCTAGGAACCCAGCACCCCATGTCCACTGAGCACTGGATTGTTTGGGGGTTTCCACCCCTCCCCACCCCCACCTCCACCCCAGCGACATTCTAAACAGTGTTTTAACCTTTGGTATCATTTTGGCCACATAACAATCAACTCTCAGATAGCGAGCTTGCTGTTTGTATATGGAAAGACTTTTGTCGTCCCTGGGCCCATACCTTTTTTCCAGGGCTAGAGACACCCCAATTTTGTACTTACCAACTGCAGAGCCTTAGGAACAGAGGCCTCTGGTAATGAATTAAAACCCTTCATCACCTTAAGCGCGCTCTGCCCCAAACACCTGGAATCCTTTTCTAATTGCTATAATAATTACTTTGCTCCCACAAATTGTGCTGGTATTCTTCCAATTGCCATTTTAAAAAATTATAGCATGTCAGTGCTTTAACCCAGCCTTCCTTCAGCAACCTGATGCTCTCCAGACATTTTGGACAACAGATCTCATCAGCCCCAACCATCCAGCAGACAGCAGGTTGGCAAAGTTTGCTCATCTTCCTTGCTTATGAGCCATTGAGCACGTGTCGACCTACGCTAAATATTCTGACCCTTGCTCATACAGAAACCTCGGGTGCAGTTCTGTGGTACTGAAGATAGCCAAGCACTAATTCTAGTCTAAATAAAGCTACTGCTCACCATATATGTCTGATTACATATTATTTTTGCACACTAGAGTAAAAAAAAAAAAGTTGAGATATATTTAATGAGGAAAGCCATGAGCTAGAATTATTAGCAGCTTGCTCCAGCCAAATTCCTGAAAGCTGTACAATTAATCCAATATGCCATGAAGCCAAACAGAGTATTTATCCCAACTTGTAAAATTCCTTTAAGTGGTATAAAAGTTATGTTTGAGCAAATTGGGGATTTTGTGTCACTTTGATATCAAAGTTTACATCTTAATTAAAAACAGCCAAAATCAGTGTTGGAGGTCTTTCATATTTTGTTGAACAGCATATGCTGTGTATGTCATGTGGTCCTTATTAACTGAATTTACTTTCTTCCTACCCGGGCCTTGACCCTACCCTGGAAACCTCATAATACATGGCGTTCCAAATCTTGCACCAATTTGCAGCTGCTTTTCCACTTGGGCACAAAGCATAGCTGGCACCACCATGTGAAAGCTGATCCAAATGTACCTGCACAAAGCAAGAGATCCATACCCGTGATTGCATGCATCCCATAAGCATCGTGATTCCTGCTTGCTCAACAGGACCTTTCCAAAACACAGAAAAAGAGAAAGGCACAGGCGAGAGGGGAGAGACGTCCTGTTGAACAAGTGCTGGTGGGATGCATGGTTAGTGCTGCTTTGGATATAAACCTATTGGTGATGGCAATGATGATGATATACATCTTAATTGTTAGGATGACTTCTGAGCTGTTTGCGAGTATAAAACCAATTTGCAGTTTAAAACTCACTAAAACAGCACAACAGTCAAAAGAGTTGAAACAGTAATCGAAACAGGACATTTAGATCAGATGAGGGGGGTGTCTTCATGAGCCGGTGGAATGCCAATACTGATGGGGCCTCCCAAATTTCAGCAGGGAGAGCATTCCACAACAATGTATCAGGTACAGAACACTGTAAGGTCTAGAACTTTGATTCTGGCCACAGATGAGCCCATAGATTATAAGCTGTGGCCACATTTTGGCCCCAACGCATTTCCATCTCGTGCAGATCAATGAACCAAATAGTCCAGGGGTCAAGCCACAGAAGCAAAGTCTAAAGGTCAGGAAACACAGTCCAGGGTTAACCCAAGTAGCTAAGTCTGAAGTCCAGAGGTCAGGATACAGTCCAGAGTCAAACCCATAGATGTCCGGATGCATCCAAGCCAAGATCCATCAACATGGGTAGGCAAGCAGACACAGACCCTCACCTCTGCTTCCCTTTTGTACTTTGCATGCTGAATGCAGCATCTGGGATTGATGAGGCAGGTGACCCTCACCTGTTCCAAGCCTACTTTATTTTTATTTTTTCAAAAATTTTATTGATTATCCAGAATTTTTAAACAAACAAACATAAATCTTAACTGTACTTAATCCAATCTTAGTAACATTGTTAGGTGACTTCTTCTAATTCCCCTGGCTGAGTTTCAGTGTATATCATTGTAACAGTTTTCCAAAACCAAATTTCTCATAAAATTAACTTAATCACTTAACATCATTCTTTCTTTTCATTTTAACTTTAAACATTTTATTCTCTAACATCACATATTTAAATCCTAAGCCTATCTCGTATTTGGAAGTTTTTCCAATTAAGTTATCTTAGCATATTTAATGAAATAGTCTTTGAATTTCATCCATTCCTCCTGGTACTCCTCCTCCTTCTGGTCGCGGACTCTTCCAGTCACGTCGGCTAGCTCCGAAAAGTCCACCATCTTCATCTGCCATTCCTCCACTGTTGGGACTTCTTGTGTTTTCCAATTCTTAGCTAACAAAATTCTAGCTGCAGTTGTGGCATACAAAAACAGTCTAACATCTTTCTTGGGCAATTCCAGACCTATTATTCCAAGAAGAAAGACCTCTGGTTTCTTAGTAAATGTATATTTCAACATTTTTTTCAATTCATTATAAATCTTCTCCCAGAAATCTTTCACCTTGGGGCAGGTCCACCACATATGGTAAAAGGTACCTTCTTTTTCTTTACATTTCCAGCATAGATTATCACTGTTATGATATATCTTTGCTAGTTTTACAGGAGTTAAGTACCATCTATACAGCATTTTCATAATATTTTCCTTTAACTCCGTACATGCAGTGAACTTGACCCCTTTCCTCCACAACCTTTCCCAATCTTCAAACATTATGTTATGTCCCACATCTCTTGCCCAGTCTATCATCACAGATTTAACTTGTTCATCCTTTGTATGCCACTCCAACAATAAATTATACATTTTAGACAAGTTTTTAACTCTAGAGTCCAACAACTCCATTTCCAACTTATTTTTTTCTGAAGCAAAACCATTTTTCTTATCTAATTTATAAAGTTCGTTGATCTGGTGGTCGTGTAACTAATTTATTTTATCTTTGATTTGATCAAATGTTTTTAATTTATATCCTTCTTTATCTTCCAATAACAGATTAGAATATCTCAACCACTTGGTTTCCATATTTAACTTTTTTCTGGGCCTTTGCCTCCATTGCCGTGTTCCAAGCCTACTTTAGCTGAGGAATCACACCCCTGCTCCCAGAGCTAGCGAGCTCCACTTGGCCAGGTAGGGAGCTGGGCTGTGGGCTTTTGCCTGCCTCAGCCTCCTAGAGCACCACTCCAACTGCACACTACATCTCACTACGCTGTGTTTGTGAAGACAGGGGCTGCTCTGATTATGGGTCCTGCTGCTCTGGTTCCTGTGCATTGACCCCCATCCTCTCACCAACCTCTGTCACTTCCTCCCCCATTGCCAGATTGCCCCGGTGTGTCCCAGTCCTGGCTACACCCCATACCAGGATCCTCTTCCTCCTCTTCTTCCTCCCCATTGTCCTGCCAGTTTGGATTTGGATTTGATATCCCGCCTTTCACTCCCCTTCAGGAGTCTCAAAGCGGCTAACATTCTCCTTTCCCTTCCTCCCCCACAACAAACACTCTGTGAGGTGAGTGGGGCTGAGAGACTTCAAAGAAGTGTGACTGGCCCAAGGTCACCCAGCAGCTGCATGTAGAGGAGCGGAGACGCGAACCCGGTTCACCAGATTACGAGTCTACCGCTCTTAACCACTACACCACACTGGCTCTCACAACAACCTGTAACAGCCAGAAGACAGAGGCAGGAGATGTTGCAGGATTGGATAGTGAAGAACAGCTACAACTGGAGGGAGAATTAGGCCAGGCTGGTGTAGAGTCAAGGACTTCCACACCTCCTCCGCCTGCCTCCACCTTTCCTGCTCCACTGTCTTCCAGGACCACAAGAGGATTGAAGAGGGCGCAGCAGAAGCAGGTTACACATAGATGGAGTCTTCAGCTGCTTGCATGCAGCTTGAACAGAGAAGATACATAAGCCAAGGTCAGGGGCAGGACCTCTCCGTCACAGCAACTGCTTCATTGGGTACACACCTAGGAGTAGCTGAGAGTTGTAGAACTGATGGACGTAATAATGTGTTTGTTTGTTTATACATACCTCGCCCATCTGGCTAGGCTTCCCCAGCCACTCTGGGCGGCTCCCAGCAGAATGTTAAAAATGTGATTAAAAAATCAAACATTAAAAACTTCCCTAAACAGGACTGCCTCAAGGTGTCTTCTAAAAGTCAGGTAGTTGTTTATTTCCTTGACATATGATGGGAGGGCGTTCCACAGGGCAGGTGCTACTACCAAGAAGGCCCTCTGCCTTGTTCCCTGTAACCTCACCTCATGCAGGGAGGGAACCACCAGAAGGCCCTCGGAGCTGGACCTCAGTGTCTGGGCTGAATGATGGGGGTGGAGACGCTCCTTCAGGTATACTGGGCCGAGGCCGTTTAGGGCTTGAAAGGTCAGCACCAACAGTTTGAATTGTGCTCGGAAACATACTAGGAGCCAACGTAGGCCTTTCAGGACTAGTGTTATATGATCTTGGCGGACATGACTTTCCCTAGCTTGTAAGTGCACTTTTGACAATAAAGAGTTAATTCCTCACTCTGGACATTCTGCATCTGTCAGTGTCATGACATTGTAACACAATTCTATAGCCACCAACCAATTACCCAACAGTATTTGGTGCCACCAACCCAACAGCTTCACACTGCTCAGTGCTGCCACCGCCTGTTCACTGCTGATGTGAGGCAAGACACAAGGAAAGACCCTTCCACGCTTCTAATGGTAATTCAACAACGTTGTTCAGTATCCTTTAGCAAGAGTGGAGTGGGGGGAAATTGAGCCCCATGGTCACATTCTCTTCTGGACAATGTTATGAAGGCCAGAATCCAGATGCCAGAGCCAGAGCCAAAAGTATGCAGTGCAATGAATGTAAATCTTTACTTTTGTACAGTAAACAGGTTGCTACACAACCTTCTCTGTTCTCCATCCAGGCAAGCAAGAGGCATTATCTGAGCTCAAGGACAAATTCCAGCCAGGCAAGAGCATTCAAGGAGGGTGCAAATCAAGGCTGGTGAGGTGAGCAGCCTAAGGAGAGAACACAGGGCGAAACAGAGAGACCTCGGTTTCCCCTCTCCTGACCTCTAGGGAAGTGCCTAGGAGAGCCATGTCCTGGTCATAATGTGATGCATGTTGCACACACACATGCATTCAGGAAGCTTACTGGAAGCTGTCATGGGTGTGCTCACATGGGTGCGTGGAATGATCCAAAAATATAACCATATTCTAGAAACTTACGCACACCTCTTAAGATAAAACGAGAGGTTGTCCAGGTAGGCCAGTAAGCCCATGGTTCAAACTCATGAGCAAATTTATTCATTTATTATGAAAATGCATAATTCTGCACTGCCCTTCATCTGAGGGCCCCAAGACAGAATACAACAGACATGAGGGGGGGAATTATTCATACACCCCAAAAGAAATATAATAAAACCAACAGCCATCACAAAAGAATTGACAAAATGAGAGTCAGGACTAAAATGGCAAAAGATGTGAAGCAGACTGAAAGACCACCTGCGCTTTAAAATGCCTGGGCTAATCAAAATGGTGGAATGTGGCACCAAAAACAGCAATGTCAGCATCAGTTGCATCTCTTTTGGAAGGGCATTCCAAAGGCATCATCTCCAGGAAGCCTTTTCCTTGTGACTATGGAAGGTGCTCAGAGAAGGGTCTCAGCCGAAGATCTCGAAGAGTAGAGAACTTTTTTTTCTGCTCAAGGGTCACGCACCTTTCTCGGCAATCTTCCGAAGGCCGTATGTCAGAGGTGGGCAGGGCCAGGTGCAAAAGCAGGAGCGACAAATGTACATTTTACAGTAGGCTAGATTCTACACACACACACACACACACACACACACAATCTTCAATCCAAGCAAGCAAGAGGCAATAGGAGAGTTCAAGGACAACATCCCATACCCTCCAACATTTCTCCAATGAAAATAGGGACTTATTATTATTATTATTATTATTATTATTATTATTACTGCTGCTACTACTACTACCTTGCCCATCTGACTGGGTTGCCCTAGCCATATATAAAAAACATAACAAAACATTTTAAAACTTCCCTGTACAGGGCTGCCTTCAGATGTCTTCTGAAGGGACATCCTAACATACCTTCAAACATAGCTCTGATGGAAATAGGGATGTCCTAAGGTAAAGCAGGACATTCCAGGATTAAATCAGAAACTGGGACAGCTTCTGTAAATCCAGGACTGTCCATGGAAAATAGGGACATTTGGAGGGTCTGATTCTAGCCAGGAAAAAACACCTGGGGAGCCAAGTAAGGCTAGTGAGAAATGAGGCCTAAGGAGAGGTGTCAAGGCCTGAGGAGAGTTCCAGGACAACTGGAGGGCTGCATTTGGCCCCTGGTCCTGAGGTTCCCCACCCCGGGTCTAGAGGAACAAATGTGTAGCTGGAGGTCAGAATACAACCCAAGTTCTTATTCTGGAGCAGCAGGGGGGAACCTATGTCCCGCCAGATGTTATTGGACTACAGCTCCCATCATCCTTGATCATTGGCTACGCTGGCTGGGGCTGATGGGAGTCGGAGTCTGTCACCCTCTGAAGGGCCACAGGTTCCCCATCCACACTGTATAGAATCAAGGATGTACAATGTCAGTGTTGTACAGCTTGTTTCAAAATTAATAACATCCCCCCCTTTGGAGAAACTGCTGCTTTTGTTAAACAACAGACACGACCTTCAATTCAGCAGTCTCCTCTTGGCGTCATTTATAGAACATTTGACAGATTGACAGTTTTCTCATTTTGCTCCAATCCCCTCCAATCACCCAGAAAGGCACAGAGGGCAATGAAGCAAGCAAAATAATCCTCCTTGCGCTGGATTTTGCAACCTTCAGTTTCTCTAATGTCCAGCTGCCCTAAAGTGCTATTTCTGGTTCTGGACAAATTTTTACATGGACACATTAATTTCATTTACACATTAAGTCAGGTCTGATCCATCTTTCTTAAGGAGATTTAAAAAATGTATGCACATAACACTGACTCATGCTTTAGCCGCAAGAAAGCAAAATGATATTTAAGTCTACCGTGTGCCTCCCAGAGGAATGTCCACCTTCAAAAATTAAAAACGAAGTGACCCCTAACAATGATTTAACGATAACACATCCCTCTTTGGTGCCTGTGTGCTTTCTTTCTATGTGCTATTTTGAGCTAAATAACCTCCCTTTCTAAGCTGTCGCTGACTGAGACCCCCTTTTTGTATACTCCCTTCTCCATATGTGTTTCCTATTATATCATTGTCGTGGAGGCATATGTCATGATGCATAAGACTGGGGGCAGGAGTAATATGTATTATTATTATTATTATTATTATTATTATTATTATTACTATTATTATTATTATTATTATCATCATCATCATCATCATCATCATCATCACTATACAGCTGCATATTCCCACATTGCAGGGGGTTGGACTAGATGATCCACAGGGTCCCTTCCAACTCTACAATTCTATGATTCTATTATTATGATTCTATATATTTATTTATAGAGCATCGTTTTCCCTAAAGGAGACTCACGTTAGCTTACAGATAAAACACCAAATTTGTTTTTTCAATCCCTTGCATGTTTCTCTAATCAAACAATTGTTTGGCCTGTCTTGTTTTGTTTCTGTGATGTTCTTTTGCATTTTATATGCTCCAAAAAAGGAGAGGTGGCGGCTGTGTGATGAACACAAGGCCAACCAATCAGCACCAGGCACAGCCCTTTGAGCTATAAACTGTAGAAACTGCCTTCTCTTGAGCTCAGTCCAGGGGCAAAGATTGAGCATATGCCCTGAATGCATTTAGTATGCTTTAAGAGTTGGTTTGCCTCTAAATTATGTTGGCCTGGATGCACACTTACTCTTCTTGAAATTTCAGACCAGGCCAGACTATTTGTGTCTCTCTCAAATTGATCTCTACAGCCACAGAAGGCGCTGCCACCTTCCATTGGTTTGACCTCACCCCCCAAAGGCGCACTCCTCCATTGTCTCCCAAGACAGACGATGTCAACCAGCCCATCGAGCCCAAGAGTGGGAGGCTGTGGCCCTCAACATGTTGTTAGACTCCAGCTCCCACCAGTCCTAATCCACATGGCCAAAGGTCAAGAAGAAGAAGAAGAGTTTGGATCTGATATCCTGCTTTATCACTACCCGAAGGATTCTCAAAGCGGCTAACATTCTCCTTTCCCTTCCTCCCCCACAACAAACACTCTGTGAGGTGAGTGGGGCTGAGAGACTTCAGAGAAGTGTGACTGGCCCAAGGTCACCCAGCAGCTGCATGTGGAGGAGCGGAGACGCGAACCCGGTTCACCAGATTACGAGTCTAACACTCTTAACCACTACACCGCACTGGCTCCTAGTGTCAGTGGTGATGTCAATGGCATAGGAAGGGGGGTGCACTGGGTGCGGGCTAACGCGGGTGTCATCACTGAGGGGGGGTGACAAAATGGCAAAAATGTGTGTTTTTAAAATAAATAAATAAAAATTGGGCTCACAATTATTATTATTTTTTGAAAAAATAATTCCCGCACCTACCACACACCCCTTCCTGTGCCCCTGGTAGCTAGGAGAGGTGGGGGGCACTGCAGGCTACACTGTGGGGCCTGCAGCGTGCCTGAGCCACACGTCTCTCCTGAGGGAAAGGCAGTGGGTGCACTGCCTGCAAGCTCTGCACTGCTTTTTTGAGCAGTGCGGGGTTTGCGTCTGCCCACCGCCTCAGCCACCCTACAGCTGAGGGGGAGGCTGCAGAGAGGCTCCACGCAGTGCACCCTGCCTTGGCTTGCCCTGCCCCCATGGGCAGCTCTCTCCGCCACCGGCTGCAGGACGCACGCACCACACTGGGCACCCAATTGGCTAGCTACACCGATGGATGGTGTGAGGTGTGGCCCACCAACACCTCTGAGCTAGTCCACTATTTTCTACTTTGGCTGAATAAGGAACGGCCAAGGTCTCGGGCAGAAAGATCTTTCAAGTGACCTGCTAACTGGAAACGGGCAGGTTTGGACTCTGGGACCTTCTGCATGCCAGGCAAGCACTCCACCACTAAGTGATAGCCACAGGCACTACGGACTCACCCCTTGCTTGCTCGCACCATCCTTGATAGCGATGACTCTGCTTTTCCTTCGCCCAGCGGCGTAGCGTGAGTTGTCAGCACCCGGGGCAACGCAAGTAATTTGCGCCCCCCCTACCCCCTAACCTGCGAGTTGCCGCTGGCGCTGCTGCCCAAACGACGACGCTTGCCCGGAGGAGGAGGGGGCAGAGAGGCGAGGAAAATGCAACGGCCCAGCAGCTGCAGCAGCAGCGGCGGAGGTGGGGCTGTGAGGAGGGGCTGCCTGGCGCGTCCTCCGCGGCGAGCGCTGAGAGCCGCTGCCTGCCGGGCGCCTTCAGCCGGGCGCCGCGAGACATGGGGCTCTGCTACAGCCTGCGCCCGAGGCTCTTCGGCGACTCCGGAGGCAGCGAGCGCGCGCCCCCAGATGTTGCGCCCGGTGCGGCCTGCCCCCCTTGCACCCCCCACGCTACGCCACTGCCTTCGCCCACTGCCTTGCATGATTTCACTCAGATTGGAATGGTACAGCTGAGAACATTGTCAATCAGAATCCTGTAAAAATCACTCCATAACTTAAGGGCAGAAAAAGGTGGGATATTTCCCCCCATCCAACAGACTATCCTGAAAAGCAAAGGGAAATGGAAAGCCCAGGAAAGTCTGAGCACACAACATACATGTAAAACAGATTGAAAGAACATCCCCTGCAAATAATCCTGGGATTTGAAGTTTGCTAAGGGTGCTGGGAAATTTAGCTCCATGTGGAGTAAACTTCAGTTCATAGGATTCTTTCGGGGGGGGGAGATGCTTTAAATTTATGGTGTGCATGCAGTCTGCATTAAAATATTAACTAGATTCCTTACAGACTAGAATAGTCTGGCTTATTGTAGAAGATATAAAAATTATTGAAGATGATCTGAAAGTCTCAGGTTTGTTGTTCTTGTTTAACTCTATGTACGTGACACAGAATTACAGTTCATTTGATTTGTTTTGGAATCTGCACGCAGGTAGCAGAGTTGGCACAAGAGTCGCTTACATAAGAATGGGAAATCCTTTCCCCTGAAAACTGACAAATGCTACTGCAGGATTTTCCTGCACTTTTGCTGACTCACTGCAGCACCATTTATTTATTTGTTTAAGCAACAGAAAAACTTGCCACATTAGACAAGACTCAAGGTCCATCCGTATGATCTGTGAATCAGCTCTTTCAATATAACGTTTTCAAGAGAGAACTCCAATACTGCTGCGTTCAAAACCAGCCCTTAGCTGCATGCGTCATTTGCAACCCCACAAAACATCAGAGGTGACCTAGAGAGACAATTTTGAATTCTGTACTTTTCCTACTTAGAGGCTCAGTCATAAGCTCTTCAGTATCCTTGATGAAATATTGGTATGGCAACCTTTCTTCTCCTCCCATTGCAAAAATAAAATAAAATATGATAGTGTTCTCTTACTGTCATGTTCCTATTGGCCACACTCTATAACAGTCAGAAACACTGTTCAGACATTCTCAGAGCGTGCCTGGAACAGGGAAGCAGGAATAAAAGCAAATCCCCCCTAGGCATGCATGACATAATATCTATGTACATACAAGTTGACACACCCGTTGGAACTGTGCATGCAGTCAGAGACCCTGCATATTTGTGGTACCCCAATTGTGTCCAAGTAGCCTACATAGAGGACAGCTTTTATGCACAACGGCTGCTTCAGTCAGTACCTCATATGTGCACAGGGGGTGTGGCCAGAGGGTGCAACGTCAATCCAGCCTTTATACACATTCAAAAAATATCTGGCCACTGTGAGACAATTCTTTTAAAAATTAATAAGCTTTGAGTTATTTCACGTTTGAGTTATTTTCCGCTACTCTCTATGCTGTCTCTGACATAGCAGGGCTGCAAAGCTGTGAGTTTGGAGCCATGGGGGTGGGGGTGCTTCTGGAAGGC
Source organism: Podarcis vaucheri (assembly GCF_965113315.1). Taxonomy (NCBI): domain Eukaryota; kingdom Metazoa; phylum Chordata; class Lepidosauria; order Squamata; family Lacertidae; genus Podarcis; species Podarcis vaucheri. The sequence goes on along the minus strand of NC_138762.1, from coordinate 26,105,707 downwards.
TGGGTCCCATGCCATTCTGATAACATATGGAAACAGCAATCTCCCAGTCTGGGCAAATAGGGTGATTCCTTCCTACACCAGCATTGTCAGATCCCAAGGAGAGGCAAGCCGGTGGGGGGAAACAATGTAATTTTTAAAAGGGATCCCAAGGGGATCCTGGTAATTACAGGCCAGACAGCTTAATGTCTGACCTGGAGAAACTGTTGGAAAGTGTTGTTAAAGATAACACAACCAAGCATATAGAAGAACAAGCCTTGCTGAAGCAGAGCCAGATTGGCTTCTGGAAGGACAAGCCCTGTCTTACGAACCTATTTGAGTTGTTTGAGAATGTCAGCAAGCACATAGATAGAGATGATCCAGCTGACATAGTGTGGACTTGGACTTTCAAAAAGCTTTCAGCAAGGTACCTCATCAAAGACTCCCAAGTAAGCTTAGCAGTCATGGAATAAGAGGGGAAAGTCCTCTTGTGGATCGGGAATTGGTTAAGTAGCAGGAAGCAGACAATGGGAATAAACGGACAGTTCTGCAGTTGGAGAGGTTTAGAAAGTCCTTCAAGGATTGGTACTGGGACCTGTGCCTTTTCACTTGATCATAAATGATCTAGAGTTGAGGGTGAGGAGTGAGGTGACCGAATTTGCAGGTGATGCTAAATTATTCAGTGGATTTGTTGCACTAGTGCACTTGAATTGTGCAAACCTAATTTTCTGGTATGTATGCTTCAGTCACTCTCACAACATAAGGGCAGTCTGAAGGCACCCTTAGCCTTCAGTGGAGTAAGTTGCTCTCTAGGAGCTGTCCATAGTGCTGCAACCACGCCACTCCCATACATGCCTCACTGTTGTTGATGTGGGTACCATCTACACACAGATCTGAACACCAAAGAGCTAAAGGAGGACCCACTTGAAAAAGGGATAAGGCCTGGCAGCCGCTCCTTATAACAGGTCTCCAGTGCAGGATCATTGTCATATTTTCCATGTATTTTATTTTATTTTTTAACTGTATATTTTTAAATCAATGGGCATACATTTTCTAAAAAGAAAGGAAAAAAATACACATAATGGCCATGGTAGGTATACAAAAGCAGAAAAAGGATAAAAATATATTTTATAATGCACATTTTAAAAATTGGAAGTGCATTAACTTTAAGGGGAAAACAGACAAACAAGGTAAGTTATGGGTGAGGAATAAATGTGGAAAATAGTACTTAAAGCTACTTCCAGGTAAATTCAAATTTTGTAGGGACTATATTGAGATAGAGTCGATTCTTAAGTTTTTCATTAAGATCCTCTCTCCTTGACCCTCCATTTTTTGTGTCTGCCCCTCCCCACCCCGACTCCAAGGCTGTGTGTAGGCAGGCAGTGGGAAAAGACAGTTAGTCTTCCTCTCCTGCTGCGACCAGTTCCCCTCCCCACTGGTCTCTCAGAACATGCAGAGAAATTGAGAGGGTGGAGCAATGAAAAACCAGAAGAGGAAACCTTAGGCTACTGGGGAAGGAACCAAGGAAGGAGCCTTAGCGAGCAGAGGAATCGTGGGGACCTTCAGTCCTCACAGCTGCTTCATTGGGGCAAGGTCTCCCGCAAAGAGTTGCTGAGGCTACTAGGCCTGAGCTGTGGTTTGTTCCCTTGAATAAAGAGTTACCTTCACTGGCCTTGGGTGATATATTGTTTGTTGCAACCCTGACATTATATTTCCTCCAAAATGGTCCACTGGAGCATTATGTCAGTACAGTGGTACCTCAGGTTACAGATGCTTCAGGTTACAGACACTTCAGGTTACAGACTCCGCTAACCCAGAAATAGTACCTCGGGTTAAGAACTTTGCTTCAGGATGACAACAGAAATCTTGGTCTGGTGGCGCGACAGCAGCAGGAGGCCCCATTAGCTAAAGTGGTACCTCAGGTTAAGAACAGTTTCAGGTTAAGAATGGACCTCCAGAACGAATTAAGTTCTCAACCCGAGGTACCACTGTAAGTACTGTATGTTTTATAATGATACTGGGATAAAGGTAAGGTAAAGTACATGGGTGGCGCTGTGGTCTTAACCACTGAGCATCTTGGGCTTGCCAATCATAAGGTTGGCAGTTCAAATCTGTGTGACAGGGTGATCCCCCATTGCTTTGTCCCAGCTCCTGCCAACCTAGCAGTTCAAAAGCATACCAACACAAGTAGATAAATAGGTACCGCTGCAGCGGGATGGTAAACAGTGTTTCCATGCACTCTGGCAGTTGTTGTGTTGTTCTGTGTGCCAGAAGCAGTTTAGTCCTGCTGGCTACATGACCTGGAAAAACTGTCTGCATACAAACTCTGGCTCCCTCGGCCTGAAAGCAGAGATGAGCACCACACCCCACAGTCAAATTTGACCGGACTTAACCGTCCAGGGGTCATTTACCTTTACCTACTTGGATGATTTCTGTATTGCAAACTACTGTGAGCCTTCTGGACAAAGCCTAGAAATTTAATAAACTAAAATTATTCAATGACACACATACACACGCACAATAAAATAGTCATATATAAAGTCAGAGACTTAAGTCCCAGTAAACTTTTGTCACACTTCTATAAAGATTATAGAATGTTCTTCAGAAATTCTTTGCTGTTCTTCTTAATGGGTAAATTAAAGTCAAGTCTGCTACCCTCCTAAGTGGAGATTAATTAACATTCCATATGCAACTATTTGTCTCCCAAGAAAAGACTAAACGAATCAAGGTGACTTTGCTTGAAAGCAGCTGAGGGAGAGAAAATGTATTTGCTGCAATGGCGTTGCAGGTGATACAAAGAATTTTATATGGTCAGCTATGCACTGTTAAAAAGTGTGCCGTCTGCATATAAATAGCTACGTATGGGAATATAGTTTATACCAAATTTAGAACAAAATGCCTTATTTAGTGAACGTTGTTCCATATTAGGAAATGGATCTTGTAAACTTGTTAGGCTTTTCTATAGGCAGAAGTCAGTAGGAATTAACTCCAGTGCAATCCTATGCATGTCTATGGTACTCAAAAGCAAGGGGCTTTGAATTCAATGGGACTAACTCCCACTCAAGTAAGTGCATATAGGATTGCAGTATGAAACATTCTGAACAGAAGAGGAAGCAAAAATAAAATCTTAATCTAGAATCTGCCGTTATTCTAGATTTTATGATGGCATAGAATAATTCTCCCTTCTCATCTTAATATTGAGCTTTTCCTTCAAAGAATTGCTTTCAGTGACTAGAGTAGAGCTTTTAAGCGCATCAAAACTTTGGTTTCAGCCAAATTTTATTGGTTCCCCCAGCCCCATTTTTTTAAAACAACAACAACAACAATGTATTTAGTCCCAAACTTACGGGAGGAAATGGAACAGAAATTGATGTAACAAAATAAGTAAGACTGCACCTTTATGTTCTCTTACCTAAGAGCAAGCCCCATTGAACTCAATGGCAGTTAATTCTGACTACATACATAGGGTATTGCTCTGCACATAGTATTTTGAAAGCACAGCAACATCCCATTCTGTATCCAGTGACACTTTGAGCTTCTTAAGGTTGATCAGTTTACAGCACAACAAATGAGCTGTGCCTTGTTGGGGGAAGGGGTCATCAAAGTAGAATCACAGAACTGTAGATCTGGAAGGGACAACAAGGGCCATTGAGTCCAACAGCCTGCAATGCAGGGATATTTTTCCCAACACGGGGCTCAAACTCATGACCCTGAGATTAAGAGCAGGCATAGGCAAACTCGCCCCTCCAGATGTTTTGGGACTACAACTCCCATCATCCCTAGTCAACAGGACTAGTGGTCAGGGATGGTGGGAGTTGTGGTCCTAAAACATCTGGAGGGCCGGTTTGCTTATGCCTGATTAAGGGCCTCATGCTCTACCAACCAAACTAGTTCTTCAACAATGCAGGATATAACTACAAGTAGAGCTTCTGTAGCAAGCATATGGCATGGCAATGTGCCCCCTCTTGCCCCTGCTCTTGTGTGAGTCCATAATTATATCTTGTTTTTGAACAGAGGTGGGAAGACTCATGCCCTGGTCCTTGAAGAATCTCTCCAAGTCACACCCTCCCTCAGGCTTTATCCTGCCTGGGATGTGTCCTTGAACCTCCTACTTTTACATATCTGGAATGTAGTTTACTACACAAAGAGTCACATCCATTGCCTCTGGCCCCAACCATCCCTGGCAGGAAGGCTGCTCAGGGGGGAAAGTGATCCTTAGGCTGAAAAAGGGTGCTTCAGATGTTAAGAAGACTTTCTGCCATACTTCTGAAAGGATAATACTTGGTACATATAGTCACAGACACCGTCCTTCTTGGAGCAGCGCACTGCCATTTGTTGAACGGTCCCATTTCTTTTATTTGATACTTTGAAATATGTCCACTCCTCTTCACCATAACTGGAGTGCATGTATACCCTGAATTAATTTGCAGAGATATGAGTACAGGTATCCCACACAGCAAGACTATGTAAGACTGAATGCCACCATCACTGAACTAGGACTGGTTCCTCCAGTGTAGTCCTGTGAAGGTTTTAGTTGTCTGGAGATCATTTTGTCCCAAATCCTCTCTCCTCGCAAACGGCAGCATCCTCGTATGCCAAGAATATCTCATTCTTCAGAGGATGTCCACCAGAACATTGTGTTAAATGCTACTGTCCACATTTATACCACATAGAGATGCTGAAAATAATAATTTGATGGCTGAGAAACAGACTTTAATTAGGACAGATTCACAGGCTGCAATCTGAATGTGCAATCTACTCATTAAAAAGGACAGAAAATGGTTTGATTGTAGGGCATAAATTTACCCTTTGTAGGAAGACAACTCCAAGTACAAAAGGGCTCCTCCTCCTCCATCCAGCAGAGGAAAGTATAACAATCTGTGCCTAAATGTTCAAATGATGTTTGAAATGTTCAGCAATGAGAATACCCAATGGCCCCAACAAAGGTGCCCTCTCCCACAGGCTCCATACAGCATGGGCACTACCATAAAATGCAATGTGAACAGGCTTCACATGTTAACAGTAATAACAGGGAGAAGTTAGCTTTGCCTGTTCTGTATAGGAAGTTACGCTGGGCTGTGCCTGTGCATCTGTATGATTATGAAGTCAATAGATCTCGAATGGAACAGGGGGAGCTATATGAAAGAATAGGTAAAGATAAAGGGACCCCTGACCATTAGGTCCAGTCATGACCGACTCTGGGGTTGCGGCGCTCATCTTGCTTTATTGGCTGAGGGAGCCAGCATACAGCTTCCGGCTCATGTGGCCAGCATGACTAAGCCGCTTCTGGCGAACCAGAGCAGCACATGGAAACACCGTTTACCTTCCCGCCAGAGCGGTACCTATTTATCTACTTGCACTTGACGTGCTTTCGAACTGCTAGGTTGACAGGAGCTGGGATGAAATAATGGGAGCTCACCCTGTCGCGGGGATTCGAATTGCCGACCTTCCAGTCGGCAAGCCCTAGGCTCTGTGGTTTAGACTACAGCGCCACCCGTGTCCCTTATGAAAGAATACTCACTTTCAAAATTCTATAACAATACATTTATCCAACACACATATTTCCATTCATATGCACAGTTACACGTTGTCAAGTATATTAACACCAAGTTGCTGTGTGAATTTTAAAGAGGTGTCAGAGATGGAGAGCGCTAGAATATACGAAGCCTTCTATTTGTCCACAGCACAGGAATAGCAGTAATAAAAGTTTCCCGTGTTCCCCCACTCACTATACTTATTTCCAAGGCATCAAACTGGAACAGTAGAAGGTGTAGCCTTGGTTATTTGCTCTCTATGAGAAGTAAGCCAACCATCTATACAGTGGTACCTTGGTTCCCGAACGGCTTAGTTGCCAAACAAATTGGCTCCTGGATGCCGCAAATCCAGAGGAAGTGTTCCGGTTTGGGAACATTTTTGGGAAGCCCAACGCCCAACACGGCTTCCGATTGAGTGCAGGAAGCTCCTGCAGCCAATCGGAAGCCGTGCCTTGGTTTTTGAATGGTTCAGGGAGTCGAACAGACTCCCAGAACGGATTAAGTTTGACAACCAAGATACCACTGTATTAGTGAAATCAGGAAACTGCTGGAACAGGATCAATATTTGATGTTTTACAGACAGGCAAACCAGCTTTGATGCAAAGGTGAATGTCTATGTATTCAGGAAGGGAATGAGATCCCAAGCCTCTATATTACTGCTGCATTTGAGGACTTCATGAAATTTAATCACATACTGTTCATCTTGTTTTATAAAGGGAGCGTATTTTTCCCCAATTCTATTTTTGAATTATTCCATGGAGGACTTAGAAGTGACCAACCAAGCTTTCATTCGACTGCCGTTATATGCTAATAGAAAAGGCTAGGTAGCCTGCTACCATGTGTTGGACCAAGCTAATGTATATCATAACTCCATATCTACAAAAATCCAATAGGTATATACACAGCACTATGGGTTATTTGAATAAATTGATTACAGTTTATTGCATCAACTGCCATAAAGTCATAACATTTTTCTTGCTTACTTTTAATCCTTTCTTTAAAAAATACAAAAAATAAATTAAATAAAAAACATGTTAAGTAATATTAATGATCTGTCTATGATAAAAAATACCAGCAAATTCCACATTAAGGCTAAAAAGTATGACCTTATTATTCTTGTAAGTTCATGGCAAGTTTGACCTTAGCTATTATGGGTGTCCTTAACATTTTTGTGGACTTAGTGCAAAATCAGATACTTATTGCTACTTGAATCCACCTTTATGCAATATGTATATATATATCTTTTACTGTTAGATGCTGAACATGCTGTATGTCTTTTAACTCATTTATTCGAAGGATAATCATTTTCTGGTTATGGTTATTAAAAACACAATTTCAAAGTAATTTACAATGATAGTCCTATTGCAGATTCTGGTGGAATTAGTCCAATTAAAGTGGTCTTATAGCAAGCCTGCACCATTTGTGATCCACCCAACTTATTACACAGCCCAGTATTGTGGCTTTTCAACTGCTTAACAATCTTCCCATTTTCAAAATCCCAGGCAGGCAGCAAAAAGAAAAAGGGTCGTCATAAAGTGGGTTTTGATCCATAAGAGAAGAACTGTATCAAATTCTCAAACAGAAACAAAGTCCTGATCAATTAAGTCAATATGTGTTGAATGTAAGCAGAAATGCTCTGACAATTAGATGTCCAACATCCCTTGGAATTAACCTAGCTGTCATTTATTTACTTTGAAAGATTTAGCCCAAAGCTAATATTCAGCAGTTTACTATACATTGGGAAAGTCTTGAGTCTGATTATACTATGGATCAAGAAGCAACTGGCATTAAGATTTTCATTTTAAATGAAAGAATAGTTTTCTTATTCTGATCCCATTCAGAGTAAGTGACTGCACACATTATGGTGCTCACATAATAAATTTTAGCTATCAGTTATGTGGAACAGATCTCTTCCGTGTATCATGGATAGTTGCATCAAAAAATTACCCAAGATTGGATACTATGGACTGGCTAGCCAAAAGGGCAGAACTACACATTACACTTGACTCAAGGCTGCCTCTGAAAATCCCAGCCCCGTGTTGAGTTCTCCACCTCTCCCATAAGGTTTAAACACACCTGTGTTGACATCATAATTCCTCAGCCCTTGTCCAGAACACAGGTTGATATTCCACAAGGGTGTGGAAACGTACAGATAGATGACATAATAATAAGGGGAAGACTGACTTTGTATCAAAGAGATACAAAGAGTGGGGAGAGAGGGGTAAGAACTGTACATGGGGATATAATTTTCATTTGTAGCCCCATGTGGAATGTAATGTGCTCCCCACGCCCCAAAACCGAACATATAAACTCATCATGTGCAGCTTGCAACTGAGTGAAGGAATGCTGAATTCATTCTGAACATATTGATGGTTATCTCCAATTTGTTCATAAGCAGTACTTAATATCTTTGGTTTGTCTCCAACGGAGGCATGCTCAAAGTAGACCCACTGAAATCAAGGGGCTTGAGTTAGTTGTTACTAAGTCTATGGGTCTGTTCTGTGCATGACTTAGTTGATACAACCCTCTGTGCATTAAACTCCCTTCTTACTCCAGCTAGGTGGAACATTTAGGCTTGTCTCTAGCGACAGCCATATTCAGAGCGACCAGCTGAGGTAACGAAAATGACTACCAAGTCTATTAATTTCAATGGGTCTACTCCGAGTACAAGCTCGTTGGAGGCAACCAGAGCCTTGAAACTGCTTGCTAATACTTGCACGGGAAAACTCAAGTAAAACTTATACGGTCCCAGAATGACATGAGGTATCAACCAAAACAAGTGGCATCAGAAGTGATTAGACGTGCTTCAGTTGTTTTAAGCATCTACTGCAACCCAAGGAAATACGCATCATTCATACGGAGATGGAGGCACAACTTTCCAAACTAAATAGAATCCAGAGAACAACCCAAACCAGGCTGAGCTGAAACCTTGTACAGTAACTCTGCACAATGGTACACCAACATAGTGCCCTGGGCTGCAGCTGTTGACAGCACTTCTGACTCAGCTATTCCCAGGGGCTCTTTTCTATGGGCAAGTTCCAAAATTACAACCCCTAACAAAAGGTGTGTTTGCACTGATTACGTTACACAGTCCTAACGGCATACAGAGCCTGCCTCACGATACACTCCAGGAACATATGGAAGATAACTTGAAATAAAACGAGTGTAGTACTTTCCCCCTCATTGCAATTCTCAATAGAGATTTATTAGTTTCATTTGCAAGAGTCTTACTTTAAGAAGGGTGTTAATATGTATTATGACAGTTCACACTGAAAGCATTTTTTTTCTCCATAAAAGATGTTACAGTAATAACCCCTATGGAACTTGTGTAATTTCAGAGTAGATAGTCAAGTGCACAATTAAACAAGTTTACAAGAGTGAACCTTGCCCCGGGCCTCTTGTACTAGTTGTGAAAACCTTAATTAGTACAAAATGTCAATATTAGGATGTTTCTGGCATTCTGCTTAAATAAAAAGAGCATATTTATCATTTAGCTTTGGTATTATCTGCAGTAGGTTTTAACAAGTAGAGCATATACCAACCCTTATTTTCTTTTCTCTTTCTTCTTTTCACAACTGTGAAGATTACAAAGATGGAATAAGTCGACTTACCAAAGAGGAAATATTACAGACACAGAATTAAAGTTTTGAAGACCCATTTTTATCTTTAATCCTTGGGGAGGGAGGGGGGAGGGGAGAGTTTAAGCTATGAAACAAGCAGTCAGAAGAGTGAGCTCTCTGTGTCATGAGTGGTTGTGCATACTTTTACAATAATATGGGCACAAAGGAGATTGTCGCCTTTAGTACATTAGGATCGCTAGATTTCTCTTTGCCTCCATGCACCTTTTACATTTGACTTGCATGAGTTTTATCACAGGTTCAAGAGCGGCCTTTCGCTGTCGAAATGTTTCACAGAGCCTAAAGCTTCCAAACTGCCTATCTGGCCTGTACATATTTCATTAAAAATAAACTCTATATAATAAATAAATATATAAAATAAATAAAATGTTGCCTTTGGAATTTCTATAAATAAATTTAAACTTTTTTACGTATTTTTTTTACTTTTTATTTTTTTAATTTTTATTTTAATCTTTTCTCGTTTTTTTCACCTAGGAGGTCTTTGCTTTTAAATTCAGCGAGGGGTGGCTCCCACTTGAGCAGTCAAACAAAAAAAATAGTAAGTCTCTTTTTGTTCGTTTGTTTGTTTGTTTAAGTAAGACCGAACCCTCCATGCCTTCTTTTTTTTCGTTTTCTTTTTTATAAATGCAGCGTACACTTGAGCAGGCCACCAGCCAAAATTCCTGATGAGTCAAAGTATGGCAGCTATGCTGATATAGGATGAAGTACAATGGATCAAAAAATTTAAAAGCGTGTCTATTTCCCAGCATGCATCAGGCCTTTCCCCCTCCCCCTTCCTTCTTGCTCCAGCTTCTCTCTTTCATCCTCCTTCCTTTCTTTTTTCCGCTCTCACACATTCTCACTCTTCCTTCCTTCCTTCCTTCCTTCCTCTCATAATAAACCAAGCGAGTGGGCAATAGGCACTCCTCCAGGAAGACAAAACCCCTTTAAGTGCAGAACAAAATCAGCATGTTCCATCCAAGCCTCCATCATACATTATGCATGCGACAAAGTTTGGCAACAGTGGAGCTGATGCAATGACACAGCTAATCAATTAAGAACCCACCGCATGAAACCTTTTATAGTGGTTACTTTCGTTTTAAGGGCTCACAAGTGAAGGAAACGTCTTTGTCAACTTTGGCTTAAAATATCCTTATATAGTTCAGGGACTTTCTCTGGATCCACCGGTCTAGGTAAAAAATGTGTGAATTTTTGATGGCGCTTAGTCCTAGTCGCTTCTCTCGGAGACCCGTCCTTATTTAATGCAACATAATATCGTCTTCCAGTGTCCACATGCTTATATAGATTTGATGAGTATGTGTTATACCAGTTTTCTTCAAATTGTTCTCTGAATACACACTCCTGGGTTAGCTTTTCCTGTGAACAGAAACAGGGAGGGAGGGAGGGAGAGAGAGAAACATTAAGGAATTAGCAACATATTTAATTACTTATTGCCAAATGCCATCTAGAAAAACCAGGGGTTGGGAATAATAATAATAATAATAATAATAATAATAATAATAATAATAATAATAATGTATCATTTATACCTCGCCCATCTGGCCAGGTTTTCCCAGCCACTCTGGGCGGCTCCCAACAGAATATTAAAACCACAATAAAACAATCAAACATTAAAAACTTCCCAATACAGGAAGTTGGATGTTACAATTTCCAATTATACCAGACTCCACTTAGTTTCTGGCCTGAAGTTTACAGGGTACAAATATTAAGGAAATGGATGGAAGTGGAATAAAAACAAAGTAATACTAATAACACAACAAATGAAAGAAGTTTAAGGGAAGGAGGTCAAACATGGGTGGAGGGAAGTCAAGGTTCTGTGTAGTTTTTGTTTGTTCTTTTCATTCTCTTTTTTGTAATTTGCTATTTTTCTTTTCTCTTGTGATATTGTTTGGTTTTTGTTACTGCAATTCAATAATGTATAAAGAATAAGAAACGATCAAACATTAAAAAGTTCCCTAAACAGGGCTGACTTCAGTCATTTAGTCTGACTCTTTGTGACCCCATGGACCAGAGCACGCCAGGCACTCTTGTCTTCCACTGCCTCCCGCAGACTCATTAATAGTAATTAATGTATCCATTGTCATATGCAACCCTGTGTATTTCCACGAAGGGCTGGGTATTAAAAGCTATTAAAAAAAACCAAATGCATAGGTGGCTCGGGAGTGGTGGTGTGATGAAATGTTATTTACCCATGACCACCATTACATTGGTCCCAACCTAAAAACTGAAGACAGCAGTACCAGAGGATTTGCCCACAGAAGCTGACACAACAATAGGAGAAGCTGAATGTGTTCTAACAGCCTCCCATATCTTATTGAGAGAGAAGAATGCCGGCAGCTTTGTAATCAATGTCTTCTTTATATTGGTTGAATAGTCTGTAAATACAGCTCTTGCAGTCTACACATTTCTTGGAGCAATTTTAAAAATTACTTTATATTCTTTCAACTGCAAAAGCAGATGCTGAGAAGAAGTAGTCGGCGGATGCTGGGCTCTGTGTGTTGGGAGGGGAGGCATAAAACTCATTCAAATGAAGTCTTTTTCTGCTATCTGCAAGCATCACATGATGTGCGCTGCTGAACTTCTCGGGTTTTAAAAAGAGAGATCCTCTTAAATGTCTTTCTTTGCTTTCCTGAATCATAAATACCCATATAAGGTTAATTTGAAACCAAGATACATCTCTTGAGAACAGTTCTCTTTTTCTCCCTAACAGCTGCTCCCAACTTTAGACCTGTAAATGTTGTTATGCCACCACCACCACAACAACAATCCCATAATGGTCAGGGGTGGTGGGAGGGGTGGTCCAACATCATCGGGGGGAGGGAGCAAGCTTGTAAAAAGGGTTATTCTTGAAGCTTTAAATCAATTATTTAAACCTACTACAAACCCTTTTCCATTTTTGAATTTTCACAGCTAGAACAAAACAGCAATTACAACATCGAAACATTCAGTCTTCCCCATTATAATGTTGCCATGCATTAGTAAACTGAAGGGAAGGATGATATCACATGGAATACTTTGGATGAAAAATTTGTAAACTCCGCCCCTATGGAGCAAATAATTTTAAAAGGTACGGAGAAAAATGTAACAATTCCCAACGTGCAAAAGTTTGCAATTTACTTTACTCCTCAGGCTCTGTATTATAAAATGCACTTCCAGTAAAATACTTGCTGATTTAGTTCCAACTACATAATTAAAAGAGTAAATTGATAACAAATATAAATAATCACTCCTTCTTTGTTTGGAGACCTTTCATTAGGAGCTACTTCTTTCAAATGGTTTTGAATCAGGGAAGGGGGATTATTACCACATGTATGTCACCACCAGTTATCTTTTGGGGGGTGTCTCCTAGAACAGCCTTGCCAACACAGTGCTCTGCGGATGTAATTGAACCCTTGCCAATCTACTGCAAATCATCCAGACATCAACCCAAAAAACCCAAGCTCATTTTGCTCAGCCCCATTCATACACATGAGCCAACCAGGAATTTGAGTAGACACATTACAACTTAACTGTGCCACCGAAAGAGTGACTTCCTCTAAAGGGTTACAAGAGGGCAGCCCTCTGTGTGAAAGCATCTTCTGTTTCAAAATCTGTTCAGTCCAAGTCTATTTTTAAGATAGTTAAAGAGTCATAAGAAGGGAGTGTAAGAAGGGCCTTGAAGTGGCTCATCAACAGTTAACACCTGGAGAGCAAACTGAGCATGTCAGACACAACTCACATCGTCACAGTCTCCCCCACTATAGTGAGATGTATCCTTGGGAAGACAAGGCAGACCAATGTCAGTGTACTGGAAGAAGCAAAGATCACCAGTGTTGAAGCAATGATTCTTCAACATCAACTTCGTTGGACTGGACATGTTGTGCGGATGCCTGATTATCATCTTCCAAAGCAACTACTCTATTCCGAACTTAAAAATGGAAAGCGTAATGCTGGTGGTCAACAAAAGAGGTTTAAAGACTGTCTCAAGGCACATCTTTAAAAATGTAGTATAAACACTGACAACTGGGAAACACTGGCTTGCGAGCGCTCCAGTTAGAGAACAGCCTTTACCAAAGGTGTCATGGGCTTTGAAGACGCTCAAACTCAGGACGCAAGGGAGAAATGCTAAGAGGAAGGCACGCTTGGCAAACCCTCACCGTGATCAATTCCCAGAAACCGATGTCCCCACTGGGGAAGGACGTGTGGATCCAGAATTGGCCTCCACAGTCACTTACAGACCCACTGTTAAAACATTGTTTATGGAAGACAATCTTGCTCGGCTACGAGTGATTGCCAAAGAAGAGGAAGAAGATATGTATTTCTGTTTAAATAATAGTAATTATCTCTATGCTTGCATTGATGCATATAAATTATCACACACACACACATTTGTACCCCACCTTTACTTCCAGGAGCTCACAAGGTAGTGTATATGGTTCTCTCCCTCCCCATTGTATCCTCGCCTTAAAACCCTGTGAAGCAGTAACTGTGTGAGTAACCTGTCCACCAGAAATAAAAGACAGCTGTTCATGTTCTTTCTAACTCAGCACTTTTTTAAATACACTACCCCATTCAAAAATTAATAATAATATTGCATTTGAATCGCATCTCCTTTGCCAACGAGCTCAAGGGAGTGTGCATGGTTCTCCCCATCCTCCTTTAATCCCCACACCAAGCCCGTTAGGTAAGTCAGGCTGAGAGGCAGTGGCTGGCCCAAGGTCACACCATGAGCTTCATGGCTGACTGGGGATTTGGACCCTGGTCTCACAAGTCCTAGTACAATGCTCTACACCACACTGTGAAGGGTCCATTCTTGTTTCCCCTTTGAGTGTTGCATTCCAACTCCCATCATCCGTGACCACTAGCCACGTTGGCTGGGGATGATGGGAACATTTAACTCAAATTTAACTCAAGATCCACAGCATGATTTTATTCCAGTCATTTTATTCCAGTCATTTCAGAAAAATGCCCCAAATATCAAGGAAGACCATGTAAACTTTCTGGCTGACAATGATCCTTTATATAAAATATAATGTTTTTAGCTCTGTTATTCTGTTGGCCCCTTCGTTTTTGCCCCACCTTACCCAATCTGAGGTCACTTTAGAAGAATACTTACATTGTTAACCTAATACTTAATATATGTTATAGAGGAGTTTATTTGATGCATGATTTACTTTAACTGACATTTCTAGAATGTTTTTAAATAAAAAAAATCCTTCCCTACAGCTTTGCCTCAAAAATAGGCTGAAAGCAACTGTTTCACCTTTCAAATAAAGTGCATCTAAGCTCACAAACACTGGACAATTGCTGCATGCATCTCCCACACAGGAATCCATTTGTAATTGGTTAAGGCTTTATCCACACAGTTAATTTCAATTTTGATGACACTTTATGTCAAATACTTAACAGATAATTACATATTTATTAAAATTTCAACTGATCTGATGAGTGAGGAGGTCAGATAACAGGCAGCCATCTTTGCTTGATGTCATGTGGACCTTTCCTGAGAGCAAAAATATCCAGCACTCAAGCTTTGAATCGCAAACGTATTTGTGGAGTTTCTTTACTATTTTTGTAAGGCTGTGAAGGAGGGGAAGGGGGGAAGAGACTTGGTTTTACTCAACCCTGTTATGCCTTATTAAAATGGCTAAAATTACTTCCATAACATTTTCCCCCTCAAGTAAAAATGGGGAACAAGCGCTTCAGCAAAACCCCAATATTTATTGAATATAATGTAAGTCTATCCTGTGGTCCTTAGGAAGGCATCCAAGAGGCCATAAGATAGCATGGTCCCTCTTTCTGAAATAGAGAGAGGGAGACCCATGACCACAGGAGATCTGTCCATGACGCCATTTTCCTCGGAACTGCACAAATCTCCCTGGTTTGCCCCCTCCTTTGCCATCAAAGGCCCTGGGGCAGAGAGGGGGGAAAGGAGGCATTCTGGGGGCAGATCATGGGCAACTTTGGATTCACTGAATCAAAAGCCCTCCCATTCCTCTGACATGCCCCCAACTGGCATACTTAATTCCCCTCTCATTGGGATCAGTGGCAGGGGAAATCCTTGTTTTAGAAAGCTGACCAAGAGCAAAGCCCACCCACAGAAAAATAAGCAACCTACACACACGCTATTTGAACTGCTGTCATGAGCTACTAGGGCTTTGGATTTGGCCGTTCAATTCTCTCCCCCACCCCCAACTTCTGCAGACTGCTCCGCCTATGAACACACCAGAGCTAATGCATAAGTCACAGAATTTGGGCTTTTGGGAGCATCTATCCCAATTTCAGCTATTTGGCTTGCAAGAGAACTGGTCCCAAAGTGTTGAGGTTCAGGGCTTTAGTATGAGCTCTGTGCCCCCTGAGGAAGGACCACAAGAAAGGAAGGAGAGGTGGCTTTGCTTTTGGTGTACCCACTAGTAAGGGCTCAGCCAATTGATGCTAACTCGTCTTCAGACCATTTGCTTGACCTGCTCAAAGGCTCTGCAATTAATATGTACACATGCCTCTGAAAGGCTCCAAAGATTATAATCCTGATTTATGGGAGATACTGGAATCCCCATTTCGACCTGATTGTGCATATGTGAAGAGCCTCTGCAGGGACATATTCAAGGAAAAGTCAGCACACCTAAGTCACAATGAAATCATCAAGATTTGTGCTTTACTTGTGGTCCTAAATCCAATAGTTTTCAACTGGGCTTATTTTATTCATTTTACAAAATTTATATAGTGCTTGATTGTAAACAGAACCTCAAAGTGATTTACAAAAAAAAAAAAACAACATTAAAAACAAGGTTATGGAGAGAGAGAGAGAGAGAGAGAGAGAGAGTGTTCTATACATATGGACTTAAGAGATGTCCATCTTACTTTGTAGATTTCCAGGTGTCATTACCACTTTTATGTTTACAACACTTGGTTCAAGCATCCTCACAATCAACTCAAGTAGATCCTTAGTACTCCCTCGCTTACGCTTTGGAAGCAGATAGACAAAAATAATAACCTGAATAAGACCATCTTAAGAGTTCACTGTGCAAATTAAGATGTCCAGAGTTCAAGGATGCTACATAAAAAACCTTTCACATCTAGGGATGAGGGAGAAATTTGATTCAGCTTCCATTTGATTCTAATCTGTACTTTCCAAAACAATACATGAGCCAAAACGCAGCCATATTTTGAAATTCATACTTCTCTGATTTTTGCAATGCAGTTGTACAGCCACGAGACATGTACAAATATGCATATACTAGGGTAAAGTGTGCATATGAATGCATATATTAGTGAAAATAACATATGCATTTGCATTTTAGTTGGGGGAAACCCTTTTGTAAAAATGTAGGACCAGTAGGACCAGCGGTCAGGGATGATGGGAATTGTAGTCCAAAAACTAATGGAGACCAAAATTTGGAAAACGCTGGTATACAGAAATTAGCAAGTAAAACTGGTCAAAATCTGGTAAATAAAATGAGCCTCTTGCTCATTTATTTGACTTGCTAGCGTGGCATCTGGTCCTCAGACATTGCAAGAAACCCCAATAGACATTAAGTCAAAAGGATAATCCACCCCCAGACCACATTATCTCCAATGCACTATGTAAACAAACACTGAGTTATTTAGCAGGGAAAGTTTTAAGCTATTGTGATACTGCTGAAGCCATAAAAGGCAGAGTTATAAAGATGCTTGTAACAGAGCCAATACTGGCAAGACCTTGTCATCACTTCTGTGTTATGCCACTGTGTGCTGTGATCTTGACATTTCATAATAAACTAAGCAAGTGAAACCTGTTGAGCACATGGTACAAAGCCTTACAAAGGCAACTTGGGGCTAGTGATTCAGTAGGACAGACCTCTTTTTTTCTCAAAGTCAACAGCAAACAAAAAAAGGATGCTCCAACAGAACGCATCACAATATCCAACCCTAAAATAATCACCTAAGCAGCAAGTCCTTGTTTTCAGCCTCAGGTTGAAAACCTACACACGTTTGCAATTAATACCCATTGGATACAGTCAGAGTTATTTTTGAGTAAAAATGCATAGGACAAGACTGTTAACGAGATACTGTGAGACTTCTGCCCACACCGCATGTCTATTCTGCATGTGTATTCTGGGTGCTCCCTCTCAGATTTTACAGGCTCACGGTAGGTATAAAGTGACCAATGAAAAACACACCCAAGGCTATATTATTCAAAAGTGGTGTAAAGACACGTTTTCATACTTCTCAACTGTAGTTTGTATCCTGCTTCTGCTTGTATCCTGTCCTCCACAACATTCACCCATGCACAAAAAGGTCTCATTCAGACATAATCCTAAAAGGTGGTTTCACTTAGGGATAGTCAATGCAGTTACTTCCAGATGTGGTTTGACTACAATTCTCATCAGTCCTGACTATAAGCCTTGTTGGCTGAGGCTGATGGGAGCTGAGTCCAACAACATCTGGAAGGTGCCATATTGACTACCCCACTATGCAAATGAGCCTCATGAGCTCCCCTCTCCTCTAAGGCAACCAGAAGCAAATCAGAAGTTTTCGCTTCCATTTTTAACTAACTGCAGTTGCTCCTTAAAACCTGGACAAACAGTTATTAGTCTCACCCAGATTGTAAGGAAACAAGCCATCTTCAAACCCCGGAACATTGCTATCTCATGTAATATACAAGGTAGGGCTGGGAGACCATTTTATTTGCACTTTAATATCTACTTTCAAAGTAATATGCAAACTGGAATGGAACTATCCTTCAAACTTTGCCCTCTTCCCAACCTTGCAAAGCAAATTACTAAAAAAAAAAAAAAAAACCCACCTGTGCACCAAAACAAAGCATATATTGGGCAGGTGTGCAGAACAGACAACATAACATACAAAAATAAATTATATTAGAGTAGATAGCTTGCAAAAATGCTTAAATTGAGCAAAATTGCGTACCAAAAGTGCATATATTAGGAGAATCATTTGAATTTTCATGCAGGCTTTTTAAAAAAATAATAATAATGAATGGATAAGGAATGAACTGAACTGGACTGGAAATAGAGAAAAGTCAAGAAATCAAGAGAAAATTGGCAAGATTTACCCATCCCTAATACAATGATACTATTTTATCTCCTTTGAGAACATAAATGATTTAGCCAGTAGTTATCTACAAGGTTATCATTTCCTTCCTTCCTATCTATTTCCACACTGTAGCCTACTAAAGTTGAAGAGTTTTCCAGACACTATTCCTTCTCATAATAATATTCATTTATTGATCATATTATACCTTGCTTCATGCACCACATTGTGTTAGATTCAAGGTCACTATTCTGTGGTCTGACACAAATTCTTTAGGGAAGAGGGATCACATTGCAAAATATGCATTATACCAAGAAGAATCAACATGACCCAAACACATAAAATGGACTGCACACAAAATGCAAAGGTTGCCTCACAAATACTCCAGGTTTTATTTTTCTTGGTTCCTACAGATACACAGAACTCAAGCAGAGGTGCAATAAGAATCAATGACAAATCACTAATCAAAAATTTTCGTTAATCTTTTGACTTAGCCCAAGGGTAGCCAATGTGGTGCCTCCCAGATGTTGTTGGACTACAATTCCCATCACCCTTGACCACGGGACATAGGAGATGGGAACTGTAGTCCAACAGCATCTAGAAGGCACCATATTGGCTACTCCTAGCTTAGCCCTTCTGTCCTGTCAAAAAATGCAAGAGTTGAGCTGGGAATCCTGTGACCCTGAAAACAGCACCTAAGATTCTTTTTAGTTGGGTCCCAGAAGCTTCATCCTGGGCAAAAGGGAGTAGAACTGTGTAATATAAACCTCTGTTGGTGGCAAACCTTATGAGGCCCCTAAATCGACCAAGTCAGGTGTAAGTATTAGGCACCTAATAATCACCCGCCTACCATACTCCAGCCTGCAAGCTCCAGCTTCAAAAGTAAGGAGGCCGTATGGCTGAAAGAGATGTATTGTTAAATGCATCTTTGCAGGGAGAGAGGGTAATGAAATGCAAATTACAAACGCCTTGGGTAGGGCATGCCTGACAATTAAGAGGATCAGAGAAGGCATGTGTGATGAATTCAGCCCTTTCCTTACATGATACAGCTCTGAGTAGACGCCAAGACAGGCTCTGGTGGACAAGACTAATATTACATCCAATGGTCAAGTTTCTGCATGTACTGTTGAGGGAAACGAAGGGCAGATGGGGTGTGTCAACCTGGGAAGGAAGCCCATCTAGGAGAAGGAAACTCTGATCCTAAACCTCCGCTGCCTTGCAGATAAACTCACTTGTGAGAAAGGCTTTGGAAGCAAATCCTGGGCACCAATCTGTCCTTGCTGCCTTGTACGACATCTTCTGGAGAAGGAAAAGCTAAGGAGTTAACCCTAGGCTAATCTGGAGTGGAGTCCCTAAGGCGGTTGGAAGGCATCTTGTATGCTTCCTTCCGACAACGCCTGCAGCCAAGCTGGTGCCAAATGCTTTCCTTTCATTTGGGCCACATCTGTGAGGCCAAGAGGTGAGTCATGTCACCTGTGCACACTGCTTTATGGTAGTGAGATGTGGGCAAGTTACACCCACCAGAAGCAATGCCTCAACCTCTTGCACACATCCTGTAACAGGAAGATTTTGAGCATGTTCGCACTCCTGTCTCAGTGACAGTCTACACTGGCTTGGTCATGTCCACAGAATGGAAGATGGCAGGATCCCCAAGGAGGGGCTCTACAGGGAGCTGGCTCCAGGAACCCATTGGCAGATCAACGCTGAGTTACAAACGTGACATGAAGACTGGCATCATTAACTCCGCCATGTGAGAATCCCTTGCAGACGATCACAGTGCCTGGAGACAATCAGTCAGGCTGTGTATCCACAGCAGTGACCAGGGAAGGGATGACCACTGGGAGGAGCGTAGAGAGAAGAAACACCATGGAGACTTCCGGGTTGGCGCCATCGCCGAATGGCGGACTCCCTCTGAGCTCCGGAGGGAGTCTGCTCGGCAGGGGCTGGGTCCTACCGCGCCGGTGATGCGGGGACCCTTAAAAACCACGGGCACGGAGCCCGTGGACATGGGTGACTCGGCTGGCACCATTAGCGCCCTCCCGACTCGTGAAGGAGCCTTTTTAAAGGCTTCGGATCGGGTGCCGGGGAGCGGCGTGGTGCTTTGAGTCCTCTGCTTTCCCTGCCGAGCACAGCCACATGCCATTCAACGGAGAGCGCTGACTTCTTCCATTGGAAATTTGGACTATTAACAACAACCCATGAGTAATTGGGAAACCGGGTTCAAAAGGAGAAAAAAAAGGAATTTTTTTCGGATTTGGCACGAGCGGGGGTGATCTAAAAAGGAAGTCAATCCCCCCCCCTATTGTAAACATTCCAAAACAAGGACTGGGTAACCAAGGTCGGAAGAGAAGTTTACTTCTGATAAAAATCATCAATTCCACGATGGGAAATTATAAGAACTGTGCTGGAGGAGAAGAGTGGAGGGTGAGAAGGAAAATGCAACCCCCCCTGGGAACCGGGGCGATTCGCAGAGCCTGGTGAAGAGAGATGGGGACTTTGACAGCTGTCAAAGTAGCTGTCAAAGCAGGAGAATATAAAGAGGACTTTGTTATGAGGACTTTGCTGGTTAATTTTGTTACAATTTGCTACAATTTGGATATAAACTGTCGGAAAATAAGGAACAACAATTTGACTTTTGGATTAGAGGATACAAAGTTATTACAATCCCCCTAGAGGGGTTTTGGGACATTACAAGAACAGTCGTAAGTGGAAAAATACTCCGGGATTCGCACAGGACTTGTTATCTTCTGGGAAAGCTGCAAAACTGAAATAGTATTTTGTCTAGTAGATAGGTAGCCGTGTTGGTCTGCCATAGTCAAAATAAAAAAATTCCTTCCAGTAGCACCTTAAAGACCAACTAAGTTAGTTCTTGGTATGAGCTTTCGTGTGCATGCACACTTCTTCAGATACACTGCTCCAGTGTATCTGAAGAAGTGTGCATGCACACGAAAGCTCATACCAAGAACTAACTTAGTTGGTCTTTAAGGTGCTACTGGAAAGTATTTTGTCTACAGAGGTGTTTACATTAAAGGAGACAATAGAATTTTCTATTGAAGAAAGGAAGGGACTGGACGTAAGTTTTTGTTCCTGAACAACAAACCTCTGTAGAGATACAAGATTTCTGAATTAGAACGTTTTGGCAGCTGAACAGGACAAGAAACCTGAGAAAGTGAGAAATAAGAAGAACAAAGGATTGACTACGACACGGAAAGAACAATGGGAGGAGTGGTAAAGATCAAGGAAATTAAAGGCCTTGTTAGATTGGACGTTTGAAGTTAAATATTATTAAAATTAATAAATTAGAAGAAAACCGGCAAGATGGAATTGGGGATAAATTTGGCCATGACTTGAGATCTCCAGGCTGACAACATATAGACTGATGGACATGGGGAATTCAAACCGGGGAAGGGGGGGAGAGATTTGGAATCCAAAGGCTGTGTAACCATCTTTTGAATCTTTTTATATCTTTTATTTTCTATTTCTTTATATAACTTATGTATGTTATTTTATTTTGATTGGACGTGTTTTTTTAAAAAAAGGGAATTCGTGGAAGTAACTGGGGTGGATCTTGGGGAAAATCTTTTTTCTTCTCTTGTTAATAATGTGGGACGGTGGTAAGATTTGTACAATTCAATTTGGATAGTGGGTTAAACAAATTAAGTTTCAAACTGGGAGTGAGAGCTTGTAGAACCAAATTAATGAAAGGGGAATACAGTTGGGAGGGGGAGGGGGGAGTCCCAGAAAGTAGGTAATGAAAGTAAGGGTTTAAGTATCTTTTTCTTTTCTTTTTCTTTTTTCTTTGTATTTCTATATTTCTGGAAACTTTAATAAATATGATTTTAAAAAAAAAAGAGAGAAGAAACACCATGGCGCATCTGCATTAGCATAACCGGACCCCTTTATCTGCCCCAACTGCAACAAAACTTGTCTCTCCTACATTGGTCTCTACAGCCACAGCAGGCGCAGTAACTTTCCAATGGGTTGACTGTCTCCCAAGACACACAGATGTCAACCAAAAACTTCTTCTAGTATAGCATTTGCTTTGGTAAGGTAAAGGTAAAGGGACCCCGGACTATTAGGTCCAGTCGTGGCTGACTCTGGGGTTGCGGCGCTCATCTCGCTTTACTGGCCGAGAGAGCTGGCATACAGCTTCTGGGTCATGTGGCCAGCATGACTAAGCCGCTTCTGGCAAACCAGAGCACCGCACGGAAATGCAGTTTACCTTCCCGCCGGAGCGGTACCTATTTATCTACTTGCACTTTGTGACGTGCTTTCGAACTGCTAGGTTGGCAGGAGCAGGGACTGAGCAATGGGAGCTCACCCCGTTGTGGGGATTCGAACCGCCGACCTTCTGATCTGCAAGCCCTAGGCTCTGTGGTTTAACCCGCAGCGCCACCCACATCCCCTATTTGCTTTGGTACCAGTGGGTAATTTCCTTCCAATGTCAATATTAGATTCAGAATATGTGCTACATGACATTTGTGTCTAGTTTTGAAAACACAAAGCACAGCTCTGTCTCCTGATAAAATCATGCAAAGCCCTACTATGTACCCGACAAGTCCCCATACGTGACTGAAAGAAAAACTAAGCACACAACTGCTCACACTTCTCCCTTATTAACCATGCCTTTCCCTTGACTCTTCTCTCTCAGCTGTATCCCTCCATGGTTGGAATTTGTATCACGAGCTCCTTGGGACAAAGCCCCACCATTGCTTGAATGTCTACTACATCTTCCCACAATCCATCTTAAGACCATGGCTAAATAGAGACTCCATCCATGGCTCCAACCTCAGCCAATTTACCCCCATCCCACACCCCCTGTTTGCCATCTATCCTAATGCAGAGTTCCAGAGAACATGAAGTCTTGCACAATATTCTGTAACATTTCAGTTGGCCTAATAAAAGATTGCATATTCCAAGAATTTGTTTTTCCAATAAAACATATCAACATTTATAATCCATCATACTTCAGTTTAAAAAGAGTACAACATGCTATTATTTATGAAGGAACAATAATATCGTCCTTCTGAAAACACAAAGTTACTAATTTAATCTAACACTATTTGGATCATTCTAAGTGCAATATTAACTGATTCAAGGCCCTTTCATTGTGTCTGAAAGCTATAATAACTTTGTTGTTTTCTAAATCTCAGGTAGTGGATTAATCTGGTGACAGCAGCAATCTTCCAAAGTTTCTTCATCCATTCTTTAATTGATGTTCACTGACCTCCATGTCTTAGAGAGCAATGTCCTCACATGTGCAGTTAACATATAAGAAACTAATTATTTATGTTCTGATACCACCAAGCTTTCCACATAATTAAACAAAATGAATAGTGGTTGAAGATGAATTCCATAACTTAAGACCTTTTTAACTTGGATTCTTCCAATATTTTCTGACAATCACATTCCCACCACATAAGGGTAGGGGAAATCACCTATTTTCTTTTTGGCATGTCCAACATTTAGTGGGATAAAAGAATTGCCCTAATGTGGGTACTTGAATTTTTCTTATGGTCAACACAGGTACTTTTGCTTGGCTTGTGTTACTCTGTGAAGTGCCCTGTACACAGATGGTACTGTCCCTGAATAAATCTTGCCCTACTCATAGTCGTAGACATGCCTTAGATCTGGTGTTTACCTCTGTGGACGTGGGTGATCTGACACTAAGTTCCAGTGGAACAAAACAAGTGCCATGGTCAGATCACTTCCCGGTGCAACTAGACTTCTCCACAACCCAGTACATACATTGCGTGTAAACCCACTAGCATAATTAGAAAGGTAGCACCCACAACTCCAGCCAACTGAGCCCAGAACTCCTGCTGATGCCACAGCTGGGATGTCCTGCCATTGGGCAGCCTGCAGCTGTTGGACAGTCCGCCCCTGACCATTAGGATCCCTGCTCCTGCCACTGCCCAGTCAGCCTGTCAGGGCAGTGGGTGGGGGGAGCCACGTCACCAGGTATGTGTCTATGCCATGTTGCAACACTGTGTGACTCATGAAGGCATCTCTCCCAGGCCCACATCAAACCTGGAACCTGATACTGTAGCCTAGGGCCCCTTGTAACCTGGTACTGTTATTATTAATAACAGTAACAAGTGCAACATGGACCCTGAGATCATCCTCTGAGACCCTTCTTCATGTGCCTCCTCCATGAGAGGTCCAGAGGGTGGTAACACAAGAACAGGCCTTTTCTGCAGTAGCTCCCTGTTTGTGGAATGCTCTCCTCAGGGAGGCTCGCCTGGCACCTTCATTATGCACATAACATTCCTCTTTATCCATGCCTTTAGGTGATTAATACCCTATGCCATTTTAAAATGTGTTGGGTGGGGTCATTGGGTTGCCTTTTATTTTATTTTAATTATGTATTTTGTGTTTTCTACACTGTGATTTTATGTTGTAAGTAGAGCTATGGATGAAGGGCATATACAAATTTAATGAACAAAGGAACAACCTCTGTATTTAGATTTCTCTATGGGTTATATATATGAGGGGTAGCCAACACTTGTTCTCAAGATGCTCTTGGGCTTCAACTCCCACCAGCTCTGACCATTAGCCATACTTGCTGGGGCTGATGGGAGTTGTAGTCCAACAAAACCCGGAGGGCACCATTTTGACTACCCCTGACATACATGACTGACAACTTTGAAAGAGGTTGCTCTGTTGCAGCAGCAGAGTCTGTTGGCACTTTGAATTCTAACCTGGCAACGCCTCTGGAAATTGCCTACAGCATATGTGGTTTGTAATACAGCAAAAAACAACAAGAACACCCCGCCCCCAAAAGCTGAAAAAAAGAGGGATGCCTATCACTTAGCAAACATTAGTACTGCAATGTCAGCAGCCAGTAACAATTCCTTAGCTTTTGGCATCGTGCAATGCCATCTTTGCACAAGCTCCTCAAGGCTGCACCAGCGCACTGGTTGGCACAACCCAATATCCTGAGCACTTATTTGTTGGCACATGCCTCAAGACCCAGAAGGATAGGGGAAAATGAAATGGTTCCAGGCCACAACAGTATTTGCGCTACTGTTGGCAGCTGCTGAAATATGGGTACTAATTTTGCCAGTGTCAACAAGGCCCTAAAGGATCATGAATATTAGATGCTATGTTTCATTGGAACTAATGGAATTAGATCACAGCCACTTTTCATCACGTTGCAGTCTGACGGCAAGACCCATCTTCTGTGTACAGTTTTCAAAGCCAACTCCGCTAGCCTAGGGGTTCAATCCACCTGGAATTTCTCCTACGCAAGCCCCGCCAGCGGAAGTGGGAATTGCACAAAAGCACAGCTTATGCCCCAGACATAAAGCTACCAAGTACTTCATTAGCTCCTTGTACGTTAAATTTTCAGTTTATATAAAAGAAAGCTTCCGTAGTTCAGTATGACATTAAAGCTCTCAGAAGCATCAATTGCAAAAATTAACACAGGAAGGATGAATGCCAGCTCATATACAAAATTAACGACTTTCCAAATCTATTTTGTTAGTATAAAAAGGCAGTTTCGTGCCTTCCTTTGTAGAACACTTAAATATCTGCTTTTTAGTTTTAAAAAGTATTAAAGGTTTAACTAGGGTTTAATTAAGGTAGTGTTAATGGTTTCTTTGACTAATAAAATTACAGACAGCCTTTTTTTTTTAACTTTCTACTCCTGTCAGCAGGTTACTGTATACTGTAGATCTGAATATCATCACATTGTAATACAACTTTCTGTCGTGCCATAGGTACATAACTGAATCTTCTTGCTCTTGTTTAATGTATTATAACTTTCACTTTCTCTTATTCCACCGTAAACGACAGACCCTACTTGTTCTGTCCTTCATTTTTAACCATTTGTGATACATAACCTGTGCTTCTTTCGTGACAGTACTCACTGGAATGGAGTACCAACACCTCTTTCTGTTGCCCATGGCAGCCATTTTGTGATGGCACCCGCGGCACTTTTATCAAGAGTACCGGCACCTCATTTATTATTATTATTTTACCAAAATAAGCCCTGTATATAACACAAATGGTATCCATCAGTACTGTGTATTCCCCATCTCCCCTCCGCCCTGAACCACTATTTTACACCCCACACAAATTCTCACAAAGCTAGGCTTTATCCTCTGCATTTATTTTATGTCTTTATTTCAGTGCCATCAGTTCCAACGATGCCACTGAATTAGGACACAACCCTTTCTGAGCACAAGATGCTGGCCAGCAATAGATCAATGGAACATGAGACAGAGAAGGCCAAGTCACTGACAGAAAAGGTTGGCGACAACAATTTGGTGACCTTCATAGCCACCTTGACGTTTGTGCCTGCTCCCAGTGCTGACTGGTCCCAAAAAGGGCCCAGGTGCAACCTCCTGAATCTCTAGCTTGGGGGATCAAAGACAGCACTGCTTGGAAAGAATCCTACCCGAAGACTTGGGCAATCATGATCAATAAGAGCGGACAGTAGTGAGCCTGACAGCCCAGCTATCTGATCTGGTCTAAGGTAGCATGTGTTCAGTTTTATTGTTCCTATTTCTCTCCATGTAGGATACTGCCAGTCTTCACAAAACAGCACCAACGAAAATCTTCTCATTAGCTTTCCAGAGCTTCCCTTCAGACTTTGTGGTAGGATACAGCACAGTTGCTCAGCCAGTACAACTCCTGATCATCCTTTGGCTCCATGCAGCATCCTTTGACTCTTTACATATGCAGCTGCCTCGAACTGCCTTTTGAGGCTTGTAGGGCTGCATCCAATCGTTTCGTGGATGAAGGCAACTCAGACTCCTTATCCCTTCCCGTTCTCAAAACGTGTTCGGCCAACCAACCTTTGTGTATGTGAGGTCTCCTCTTTTCATGCCTGCATTTGGTGGCCCCCTCATCTTTCTGTCTTTATGAATTACGTAGGCTGACATGCATGACTATTCTTAAATGTCACCCTGAGGTAGGAATGAAACTGAGGGTTAAAAAAAAGGGGGTGTCCAAGCCAGGCTAAGGTTGTGGGTAGCAGAGCCAAAAATCCTCTGACTGAAGCCAGAGTAGCTATCCTTTTGTCCCGGAGAAAGACAAGCCCACCATTAGGCAGAGTGGAGCAGCCACCTCAGGCAGCTAATTTTGGGTGCCATGAAAGGGAAGTGAAGGGTTAGTGACATTTATTGCTGTTGTATTTTTCCTGCAAGTGAGGAAGAAAGGGACTTGCAGGATGGCCGAGGAACCAAGTTAACTCGACCAGCCTTGCGTACTACAAACTAGCAGGTGCCATTTGCTGTCCTGCCTCAGGAAGGAAAACATACTGGGCCATCTCAGCTGAGGGGTAATGGAGGCCTAACTGCAGGTTTTCGTACCTGACCTAACTAATAGAAAGAATCCATACTAATTGTCAGTTGCAGGTGCCAGTGCTCTGTTCCCTTCACCTCAGATGGACTCTACTGCTTCTTCCTCGGTATAGAATCGACTATTTCGAAAAACCCAGAGCAAAGGAAAACTATCCTATAATATCTTCCCATGGCTTCACAGATGGGCGTAAACCTACCTGTGCAACTTAGGTAGCAATTACACTGGACAGAACTTCAAGCTTTGCGAACATCAAGATATTCTGGATAGCTAAGCAAACATGCACCTTGACAGGATGAAATACCGTATTTTTTGCACCATAACACTCACTTTTTTCCTCCTAGAAAGTAAGGGGAAATGTCTGTGCGTGTTATGGAGGAAATGCCTACGGGTGGCATGCCTATGGATTTTCCTCCTCTAAAAACTATGTGCGTGTTATGGTCGGGTGTGTGTTATAGAGCGAAAAATACGGTAAGTGGAATTTCTTATTCTTTCTGATAGTCTGGCATATAAAATGCATGAACAGAAGCAAGGCTCTAGAAATATAACGTGCCATTCATCCTGTGAGTGGGAATGTAGCCATAGATTTGAGGTAGCCAACAGCGTCCTGCAGATGTTTTGGACGACAACCTCCATCATTCCTGACCATTGCTGCAGATGATGAGAGCTGTAGTACAAAACACTGGAGGGCACCACATTGGCTACCCCTGCCACAGAACGTTCCATGGTGGCTAGAATGCCTTGGAAATGTACCTTTCCAAATGTACATACCCCCACCCTCCCATCATGGCCTGGTTCTGCTGATTACTATACCATGTAAAAGTACTGCAAACAGCACAGGAGCGCATCTGTTAACAGCGGCCATTCGCAGAGAGCAGTAGTATCATCCAAAGTGTTGTGCCAGTTTAACATCCTAGGTGAGCTTACCACACCAGCACAAAACTACAGGTTGTGACAATGCAAGTACATCCCAGCTTTTATGTTTATTTAATGAAAACACAGGGTCAATCTGTCAAACTAAGAAACAGTGTCTTATTTATACTTCTTAACTAGATTCTAGTACCTTTGACCAGAAATTTGCACAATGCATTGTTTTACAAGCGCATGATCTTCTGGGCACTGCAGATAGCCATTTAACGACCACAGTAACCATAACAGCACGTTTAAAGAAAACAGAGGCCAAGATTTTTCAAAATCACAAGGAACTTACCGAGCCATATAGTTCTCCTTTCTCGTTCATTCCCAGATAAAGTCCACTGTCGACCCCTCGAATGCTGACCAGGCCCACTGCTATACTGATAAATTCCAGGATACCTGCAAAACACAACACACACAAAATGTCCATACCATTTCCATTCACAAATTTAGCACTTGAAGTCAACTTTGAAATTGACTCAGTGGCATCACAAAGATGGCAGATGTTTTCCACCAGAAAGAAAAATGCCAACAGATGAGTAATTATTAGAGATACAGACATCCGCAGCATATAAAAGGCAACAGTGCTGAGCTTTCTCCCGAAATTATGCAATGCAGACGGCAGAGGAGTGCCAAGTGAAAAGCTCAGCCTTTCAAAGAAGGCTACTTGTTCAAAGAGATTTTTCTTAAGTCCTTCCAATCAAGTACCTGACCAGACCCAATGTTCCAGCAATCCTCTGGCATGCTGGGGCATGCAGAAAGGTTTGTAAAGTTATTTACAGGCTGCTCGTTGTTTTTTAAAAGGTATTTATGTGATCGGCTGCGAAAGATTGTTCAGAATCTGTTCAAGACTGAAAGTGGAGCTTACAAAGCACAACTTCAGGTCTAAAATCAGGTGAGAGGAACCTTTCTTCAGTCTAAGGGGCACGTTAACCTTACCAGGCCACCAGGTTCCCCATCCCTGGTCTAAATATGTGTTACACACACACACACACACACACACACACACACACGTGTGTGTGGAAACCTGCATTATGTTCAGGAACTGTAATTAAACTGTGCTTTGTCCTGTTAAATACAACCAGTGCCAGCTATAGGGGGATTGAACAACCCTCAATGCCCACTCAATGCCAACTGCTGCTGCTCTGCCTCACTTTTGCTTGCCCCATCTGCAGTATACATTTAAAGCAGTATCACACCATGGCTTCCCCCCAAAGAATCCTGGGAACTGTAGTTTGTGCTGAGAATTGTTAGGAGACCCTTATTCACTTCACAGCACTAAAATTCCCAGAGTTCCCTGGGAAGAGGGGCTTGACTATTAAGCCACTCTGATAACTGTTGCTGTGAGGTAACTGTAGCTGTGAATAGGCATTTCCTAGCAACTCTCAGCAGGTGTCCAACCATGCTGACCCTCGAAGCCAGCCCTCCCTCAGACTAGGAGAAATCCTCCTGCAGGCCTGTAGTAAGAGCCTTGCCAGAGAACTGACGAAAACCTCCTTAATAACTTAATAAACCTACTGTGTTACCACAACTGGCGCGGAGCCTTAATTTAGTGATTAAGGTTCAACGGACGATAAAGGTACACGCTATACCTTTAAAGTACATTCAAAACACATTTTTCTCCTTCAAGAATTCTGGGCACAGTAGTTGCTGGGAATGGTATCTGTGAAGGCTAAACTGCAGTGCCCAGAATTCTTTGAGGGGAAGAACGTGCTTCAAATGTGCTTTAAAGGTGCAGCACGTACACAGCTCAAGTCCCAGTGTTCCTTCCGCCCTTTTGCTTCAGGAAAAGCCACCCCAGAATGAGTTGATCTGGAGGAGAAGCAGTAGGAATAGAGGATTTGATCCATAGTTGTGCTTCAAATTACACCCGCCACAAACTCACTAGCAACCCAACCTTGCAAGGTGTCCAATTCCTCATTTATTTATGTGTGTGAAAAGGGAAACATGGGGAGGGAAGCAGCGGATGGGACAATTTGGAACAGGGGAACAATGGGTAGCGAATGCATAAACATCACCTCACTCTCTCCCTGCTTCTTCCTCAGATTACCTACCAACAAAAGTGCCTTTTGCTGGAATAAAACAGGCCATTAGTATTTGGCTGATTGTCTAGTTGGGCTTTATATCAGTATCTTGGTATCAGTATCTCCCATTTACCTATAAATAATGAAGACTACCCACTCCCCACCCCAAATAAACTAGATACCTACAGTCCAAAGTTTGTCTGTAACCAATATTTGCCATCCAGTTCTCAAATTCCCAAACCCTTGTCTCCCTCACTTCCCACAATAGCCAGATCTGGCCCAAGTCTTCTCTGAGCATTCCCCTCAACCCATGCCTCCCTCTCTACCTTCCCTCCAACTCCTCTGCTGCTAAATTGATCTATCACAGTCTCCTTGAAGTCACAGCCCACCTCCCGTTCTCCATATTTCCCCTTCTTCCTCCTTCACTGCTTAATTCAACACTTTCACAGACTGCCAACTGAGCCCCCTTCAGCCCACTGCAGCAAACAGCCCCTCCAGTCCTTCTGCAAGACTCTTGGCAACCTTTCCCTTTCTACCAAACGAACTGTCAACTTGCCTCATAGCAGCTGATCTGGTTTTGCATATTACACCATTAACCTTTCCCGCTTAATAGTTCATATTTGTCCATATCGCCACTGAACAGATTGTCTATTTTACACAATTCCTTTCCCCTCCTAATAGCTAGGATTTGTCCACATCAGCAGTTACAAGGATGCTGTTGTTATTTATTAGTCACTTTATTCATGGAAATGACTCAAAGCAGCTTACAGGTGTTGTCATAATTAAACCATGTCAGTCAACAGAAAGTGTCTTTGTGTTCATGGTCTGTTTCTGAGCTTCTCATGGGCCTCTACTGTGCAAAACAGGATTCTGGATCCAGCAGGACCATTCTTATGTTCTTATGAAAGGATTTTGCAGATGGGCAGCCAACAGCAACCAGGTTTTACTGTGTCATATCTCAGAGAGAGAGAGAGAGAGAGAGAGAGAGATGACACAGCAAAACCTGGTTGTATATAGATTGACAACATTGCTAAAGAGTGTGTCTTGCCAAACAAATCTCTAAAAAATACACTATTCTTCCAAGTGTAATCAAAGGTCAAGATATCTCACATGCATTGTTAGAAACTCACATACAGTGGTGCCCCGCAAGACGAATGCCTCACAAGTCGAAAAACCCGCTAGACGAAAGGGTTTTCCGTTTTTCGATGCGCTTCACAAGATGAATTTCCCTATGGGCTTGCTTTGCAAGACGAAAACGTCTTGCAAGTCTTGCTATTTTTTTCGCTCCCCCCCCTTTTTCTAAGCTGCTAAGCTGCTAATAGCCTTTTAGCCCGCTAAGCCTTTAATAGCCGCTAAACCGCTAATAGCGCTAATCCGCTAATAGGGTTGCTTTGCAAGACGAAAAAACCGCTAGATGAAGAGACTCGCGAACGGATTATTTTCGTCTTGCGAGGCACCACTGTATATAATCTAGGTGCCAAATGGCTCCTCAAACCAAGGTTACAGACGCCAAAAATGGAATGTCTAGTTGCAGTTTTGGGGTCAGATGGCTCAAAAGACTTTTTGGTTCCTGAAATTTGTTCCGATTGTGCAGATAAAATATCACAGATAGAATTCTACAGGATGTGTTGCTAGTGTGTGAAAACATGCAAGATCCAAGGTTCCCCAGGCCTGCACTTCCAGATGGCGGAGACATCAGACGCCACCCCAGCACCTGGGCAACTTCACTTGGTCACAAGTGGTCAATAGCCAGGTGCAAAATGTGCCTGGCACCTAGCGAATTTCAAACGCTGCTCACATGCTATGGCAAACATGGGGAACCTGTGTCCCTCCAGATGTTGGGCTCCAACTCACATAATCCCAAACCACTTTCCATGTTGACTTTGGCTGATGAAAGTTAAGAGCCCAAAATAACCAGAAGTCCACCAGTTTCTCTCCGCTGGTCTATCCTTGCCTTCAGGAATGAACATAGGAACTTGCTTTATGTTGAGTCAAGATCATTGCTCCATCTAACTTAGTAATATCAAACTGACAGGCAGTGGCTGTTCAAGGTTCCAGACTGGGGACACTCCCAGCCCTAGAGATACCAGGGATTGAACCTGCAACTTTTCTGCACTCAAAGCAGATGCTCTGTCACCGAGCTACAGCCCTTCCCTGTAGGTGGAAGAGGAACTCAGAAGTTGGAGAGAAAGAATGGGATAGAGAAAATGGCTGTTTCTAAGGCAGATTTACCCAATGCCAGTTTTTGTTCAGACCATGGTCCTACCAGGAATATCTGTGAACCAGTGAATGTGGCCTCTTTACCATCCTCCTTTAAACCCTCCTCCAAAAATGTTACCCAGACAATTCTTGCACGTCACATTACATTTATGTTTGTTTATTTATTATTGAAATGTTTAAAGCTCCACTATAACTTGATAGGATGTTGTACAAAGGACCGAGGCCACCAGGTCAAAATCTATTTTAAAAACAAGGCAAGAGATGAGTTAGAGAAGAACAGAGAAAGAGTGTAGTTGTAAAAATGGAAAGCCAAAGGAGAAAGATGGAATGGTAACAGGCAGAAATCTGAAGCGAGAAAAGGTATTCCAATGAAAGCAAATATATGAGGAAGACAAATGTGGGGGGGGGGGGACTGACCAACAGAAAAGCTGTTACAAAGATTATGGAGCGATTCATTTTGCATCTTTCACAAAGGAGCAATAGCAATAGCAGCCTCAGCAGCATAGATCTATCAACAACAGGTAGAAGCCAAGAGATAAAGTTTTGTAACCAAGATTGCAAAGATGAGTACTGCTGTACCTTTCTCTAAGGCAGTGGTTCCCAAACTTTTTAATATGGTGGCCCACAAGTCAAAAAATCACTGATTTATTGCAACAAGTGTCAAGACAGCATTATAACAAGCCAACTAAACAAAAAGTTGTAAGAGATATTCATCATACCAGTTAAGGATTGCAAGCAATAATTATTTTGAGCTTATTTATAAAGTCCAAAGCCCACTTGCACAGGCTTTGTGACCCACTTGCTAGTCTAAGAGAACACTACTGATTATTTTACTCATCACTGCATTGATAACTCCAGCTTAGTAAAAGGCAATCTGTCCATTTTAAATTGTTTGCATTCTTACGAAGTAATAAAACAAAACAAAAAAATCAGCATTCTTCAGCTAGGTGCAATACTTCTAGTACAATATCTGATACAAACAGTCCATTGGAAAGCTTTCACCATGCTCAGAGCTACATAATCAGGGCTCCAAATCTTGTAAAACTGTAAAACTTTCACCAAACTATCAAGTTACCCCTGTGTACATATAATCACCAAGCAATTTTAAGAGAGGCCAATTCTTAGGTTATGTGCCTATTGTCCAATATTGTAGGCTCTGGGTTTATAAACCTGGTATCTTTCATTCTGGTGTAAAAGTAAATTGGGAGTGAAATTGCTACTCCAATTTCAGATGGCCGGGTCACACACTGCTGACCACCTGAAAGTAAAATGCTGCTAGCCCTGTAGCTGATTTTTTCAAGTCAGTTGTGCCTCTGTTCTTGAGAAGTCTGTGAAACCCACAAACAACAGAGTTTATATATTGCAATAGGAAATGCTTCAGTTTTATTACTCTTTGCTCAGCACACTCCCTTAGGGAAAACTATCCAGAGACACATCTGAACCCTATATAAATCAAAGCACAAATCACTCTGGACCGTGCCCACTGTCCATAATATGAGTTTTGCCAAATCAGCAGATGTATTGTTTAATTCGAGGCACTTTTGAATGTTTCCAGGATATAAATAATGTGCTCATTCAGTTAATAGTAGCACATACAGTCTATGGCAGTAGTTATCAACCAGTGTGCCATGGCACCTTCGGGTACCTTGAATGACGGTCAGGGGTGCCAGGCAACACTGACCTCTGTCCCTCTTTCCTTCGCTCCCTCCTCTGATGCCCTCTTGCATCTCTGCCTCCCAAAGGCTTCCACAGCTGTTTGTTGCAGCAGCCCTGGCTACAAGCTCCCCAGGCGAATGTTTCCTCTGGGGCTGGTCAGGGGGTGCTGGGTGCCAGGAGCTGAGGCAGCCTCGGAGTAAGCAAGTAAGCAGACAAGGGAGCCTAGCCAGCCAGTCCACCGGCCCTTGTTGTTGGGAATGGGCAGACAAGTGCCAGGGGCAGTGTGAGGAGGCACCTCTATTTGGGACATGGGAGGCAGCTCTGAGACCAGGGGTGGCAGCAGCGGCTGCCCAGAGGACTCTCAAGGAGAGGGGAGAGGAGGCTGAGGGAACACTTCATAAGGGAGGGTGTTCGAAAAGGGGTGAGGGGCTGCCAGCTCTGCAGGCAAGGGGTGACATAACTAGGTTCCTGAGCCCCACAGGGGTGCCGCAGAAAGAATGCTGTTGTTCAAGGGAGCCATGGATTCAAAAAGGCTGAAAACCTCTGATCCAAGGGCTGAATCATATGCTAACTTCACGGATTGCTAAGGTTTGTATCCTGCCTCTCCAAATCCTTTAACAGTCAAAGGCTTGTAAACATGCAATCCAGGATAATGTTTCATTTGCAAAGATCAAGCATAACTTTGCCACTAGAGCCAAAGTGACAAGGCATACGCCATACACAATGACATTCCTAACATGCTATCAACTAGCCAACTGGCCAACCCATTGCACTTTGCAGGATTTTGTTCATTTCCCCTAATTGCTTTCAAACCCGAACTAGTACGCACTGCTGAATATGACCCTGATAGTTACAGCTCCAGGGTAATGTTGTTATAGGATTGGCAGGGCTTGTTTGTATGTCGTCTTTGGAGCCACTCCCAGCCTGTGGCTTTGTATCTGGAAGATGGCATTCTGTAGACAGAGCGACTGCTTAAGCGGTCAAACAAGCCATCAAGCAAGCCTCTTTGGCAATGGCTCTGGCCAAGTCTGCTAAGCAACTCTTTGCAGGACCGAAGGGTAAAGGCTGCCATACAAACTAGCAGCTGCCATGCTCCCAGAAAAGATATAGGGGCCTTGTCTTGTTCTCTGTGCTGAATTCAACACTCTGGCTTTACCATCTCCACCACCCCAAAAAACTGTTGGAGCTCTTCCATAATATGCTCCGCCTCTGTGTGTGTGTGCGGTATCATCAAATCGCAGAGTTGGATGGGGCCCCAAGCATCATCTAGTCCAACCCCTTGCAATGTAGAAATCTCCATGAAGTCATCCATGGATGAAACCTCTGCTTTGAAAACCTCCAAAGGAGAGTCCACCACCTTCTGAGGGAGACCGTTCCACTGTTGAACAGCTCTTAGCGTAAGAAAGTTCTTTCCAATGTTTATATATATAAGCATACTGCTTTTTGTGGTTTTATATCACTGTACAGTGGTACCTCAGGTTAAGTACTTAATTCGTTCCGGAGGTCCGTTCTTAACCTGAAACTGTTCTTAACCTGAAGCACCACTTTAGTTAATAGGGCCTCCCGCTGCCGCCCCACCACCAGAGCACGATTTCTGTTCTCATCCTGAAGCAAAGTTCTTAACCCGAGGTACTATTT
This sequence comes from Podarcis vaucheri, assembly GCF_965113315.1. Classification (NCBI taxonomy): domain Eukaryota; kingdom Metazoa; phylum Chordata; class Lepidosauria; order Squamata; family Lacertidae; genus Podarcis; species Podarcis vaucheri. The sequence goes on along the minus strand of NC_138762.1, from coordinate 26,069,791 downwards.
CTGGGTTAGCAGAGTCTGTAACCTGAAGCGTATGTAACCCGAGGTACCACTGTACCCTGCTCTGAAATTTTATGAGAAGGTGATATGTACTTTTCTACATAAATAGGTAAAGGGGACCCCTGACCATTATGTCCAGTCGTGACCAACTCTGGGGTTGCAGCGCTCATCTCGCTTTATTGGCCAAGGGAGCTTCCGGGTCATGTGGCCAGCATGACTAAGCCGCTTCTGGCGAACCAGAGCAGCGCACGGAAATGCCCTTTACCCTTCCCGCCTGAGCGGTACCTATTTATCTACTTGCACTTTGAGGTGCTTTCAAACTGCTAGGTTGGCAGGAGCAGGGACCGAGCAACGGGAGCTCACCCCGTCGCGGGGATTCGAACCACCGACCTTCTGATCGGCAAGTCCTAGGCTCTACGTAAATAGATGTAAATAAAAGACACCACAGTCTCTGGTGACCTTCATTCTAGGAAAACTCCAGCCAAAGTATGTGCTGGCACCCTGAAATCTCTCATTTTGCTCAGATACTGAGGTGCATACAGCCATATCACGGTTTGCAACACTGCGCTGGATTGTTGTACAATCTTTAGGCCTTTTATGCTGCTGCAAGAAATATTGGAATCAGGTTCCTGAACAGTCATTTCCCATACATCAGCTGGCAAGAGATTCAGATATGGGTCATTAGGCTGCCAATGTTCTCTAACCAGACATGCAAGATACACCAGTACTCACACTGGCCATTCACTGCTGGACCCCTTCAAGGGTTTGCATTTGACCAGTTGCAATCTGGAGTTTAATGGGCTTCAATTTCCCCTGGATATTTCAAAAGGAGCCAAGAAAACAATTCTCAAGCAGAGACAAAGTTCCTTTTTCACAGGCGACGTCTTCCATGGGCCGTCACTCAATATGGAACAGCCCCTCATCAGAAGGGAAGGGAGGAGGGAAAGGAGCAGCTGTAGTTTAAATCCCAGTGAAACAGCTGCACACTCAGCAAAGAAACAAAGTTCTTCTACAGATGACTTGACTATGGTTACATTCACACACTACAGTTAAAGAACACTTCAAAGCGGGCCAAAATAATCCTGGGAACTGTGATTTGTTAAGAGTGCTGGGAACTGCAGCACTCTGAGGGGTAAACTACAGTTCCCAATATTTCTCAGGGGAACATCACGTGCTTTAAATTTGTTGTGTGCACACCTTCTATGGCTGTAGATTACCAGTGTTTGGGAGAAACAAGGGCAGAATTGCAATTTGCCACTTGCCCGCTCGCCTGGAGCAAGCTCCTATGCAAGTACCCAAGTGCCAAAACTATCAGATCCACTTAGTGTTGCTAAGTGCTGACTCAGCAGCCATTCCTGGGTGTCTCCATACCTCCTGGAGCCACAAGGCGCACTGCGAGTTGCAAGGACAGAACTAACAAAACATCTCAGCCAGCTCAGTCTCAGGTGAGCTCCAGCGAGGAATAGGAAACGAATAACTTACTGAGAGATGTTATGTGCAGAGCTGCACAAAAATGTATGTAGGACCTGGGAAACCAGAGTTCAAATCCCCACTCAGCCATGAAGCTCGCCTAGCCTAGCTCATAGGGTCGTTGTGGGGATTAAAGGGAGAGGGGGAGAACCACATACTACAACTTGAGCTCCTTGGAAAGGTGGAGTATGAATGCAATGAATAAAAAAGGAACACATTTTATTTAGGCTGAGTATAAGAGGCAGCAATGTTTATGGGACTGGATACATACTGAGAATTAAAAAGCTTGCAAAATGCACATAAGAAGAGCTCTGCTGGACCAGATTAAAGGCTTATCTAGTCAATAAAATACTTCTGGGAAGCCTACAGTGGGGCATGAAGGCATGAGCCCTCTCTGCTCTAGCAACTCAGCCCACATCATGCACTCAGATATGACTTTAACGGTCATGGCTTCCCCCAAAGAAGCCTGGAAGCTGCAGTTTGTGAATGATTCTGGTAACTGTAGCTTTGTGAGGATTTACCTAACAACTCTCAGCACTTTTAATAAAACACAGTTCCCAGGATTCTTGGGGGGAGCTGTTAAAAGTGATGTAGGAGCGCTTTAAATGTACAGTGCATTTTGGACGTTGCCTATGAGCCAAATGGGTAGCCATATCCAGTGCTACTTTTCTAGAAAAAGAAATGCCAGAACCTCACCACAAACACCTCCCTCGTTCTCTTAAAATGGCAATGGCACCCACCTGAGAAGTGGGGGGGGAGCCCTGGCCTTATCCCCCACAAATATGGCTAATCTCGTTTTGAAGACATGAAAGTCAGTGGCCGTCATTACAGGAGGAGAAAATTCCATAGTTTAACCATGCACTGTGGGAGATGGGGAGTGTTTCCTTTTGCCAAATTCCTAATTTTGGCAATTTTGGGAACCTATTTTTTTGTTGATATTACCTATTTCTCTCTCGACAGTTCCTGCAGTGACTACTTGGGGGGGGAAGTGAACCTTCAAGATTTGTTTTTGTCTTGGGGTGGCATAAGGGGCTGGAGACCTACTTTCAGAGCATTTGGTGGGAATAACGGCCTTGAGGAGATATTTACAAATATGGTTATGGTGGAAGTCCCTCCTGTGTTTTCACACTGGTAGATACACCAGTGCAACTGCTCAAATGCAACACTGGAATAAAAAGCTAAAGGTAAAGGACCCCTGGACGGTTAAGTCCAGTCAAAGGCGACTATGGGGTGTGGCGCTCATCTCGCTTTCAGGCCGAGGGAGCCGGCGTTTGTCGACAGGCTGCTTTCTGGGTCATGTGGCCAGCAGGACTAAACCGCTTCTGGTGCAACGGAACACCGTGACGGAAACCAGAGCACATGGAAACCTTCCCACCGCAGCAGTACCTATTTATCTACTTGCACTGGCATGCTTCCAAACTGCTAGGTTGGCAGGAGCTGGGACAGAGCAACGGGAGCTGACCCCGTGGTGGGGATTCTGCCGACCTTCTGATCGGCAAGCCCAAGAAGCTCAGTGGTTTAGACCGTAGCACCACCCGCATCACCTGTGATGGAAGTGAAAAGCCCGATGGAGAGGGAAACCAACTAACACTGTGGCATGCAGCCATCCTCACTGGCTCAATTTGTACTACTCCAAGAAACCCACTGAAATTAACTAACATTGACTAGCTTAGTTGGATATAAGTTTGCTGGATCCAACCTGCTGCCTTGGAGCTATAGCTACTGTGCCATCCAGACTGATTCTTCTACAAGCCAAGCAGAGAGAGAAAACACATGTGACCACAACACACACACCCCATACATGGGGGAGGTTAGCCACGAGCATAGAGGGATTTCTTGGCAGACAGACATTGCAATCTGCATCCCACTACAATTCCTAAGTTCAAAGGAGCCTTCTTAGCAATACTATCTGAGCCTGCTTCAAACCAAGGTGTTCTTGGTGGCTGGTCTTTTAGAGATGCACTAAAGTATCTCTTAGAAGCTCTTCCTGTTTGGGTTGGCTTTGGCAACGGGCTCAAAGCGAAGCAGACATCAGAGAGGAGGGTTTTTTTTGGTATTTTTAAAGGCTACAGCCCTAAAGTAACTCACTAGGAAGCAAGTGGCAGTTCCACTGAGTTCAATTGGCTTAATATGAAGCTGGGATACAAGTCTGAGTTAGGTTGCAGTCCTAAACACGCTCATAAGGAATAAGCCTGACTGAAGACAGGGGAAATAATTTCCAACCAAATGCACATGAATAGTATTACAGTATTCAGTTTCAATATAATACTTTGGTATGCTGTTTTTATTTTGTTATTTGACATAAGTTTGGAGAATGGGTTGAGCTATAACACCTCAATACAAGCCTCCATTGTCCAATTAACATCCACACACACCTTTGAATGTTAGAATGCTGTTGTAAGTTAAGTTTGAGCCTCAGACTGATTTTCTAGGGGGTGCAATAGGTGCAAGGGAATCTTGGGCCCTGGGTTCTCATCAGGTTGAAAGGTCATCTGTTGTCATTATTTTAAAAAAACCTAAATCCTATTGCTATAGAAATAGCATAAATAGGAATAATTGAATAGAATAAAAAATAGTAAAAACAGCAAGAAGCCTGTTGATGTAGAACAAAGGGACAGAATTTGCATCCTGGATATATACTATTAAATCTATTAGGCCTCACTTTGCATATGCACATGCACTTAATATGCAAAATCAGAAGATCATCAGCCCTGTTGGCACCTTGCCATAAGCCCAGATAAGCTGAAATAAGTAACTTCAAATTACAGAAATCACAAACCAATGAGTACTCTAGCAAGGTCAGTTCTGCAAGGAGTAAAAAGGACTGAAGTTACAAGTCATGGGCCCCTTCCACCCCTACTGATGGTGGTGGTAGTGATTAAAATTTATGGACCACTTCATAACATAAAATCATCAAAGTGGTGCACACAATAAAAACAGAATAAAACACAAGCTCTTAACACATGCATATGACGCAGTGGGCATTAGTCCACCAAATCTTATGCCATAATAAAATTTATTAGTTTGTGCACAGACTCAAAAAAATTATTTGTTCAACAGCCAACCTATGCTGCCCAAATTTAGAAAAATCATAACTGGGCATCCCCAGCTTACTGGAACAAAAATATCCTGCCAGTGATGGCTGTGATCCTATTTTGCCTTACCAGCCACAGGAGGCACTTTCTAAAGACTTAAAAGGAGAGTGCCTGCCCACCACCTATGAAACAGCTACTGCAATTCATCTGCAGCAGCAGGACTCAGCTTTCTCCCCCAGCCTTTGCAAGGAGGCTGTCGCTGCTGCATCATCACCTACGTGCAAACAGAGCTGGAGTCACAAGCTATGCATGGAAGGTCACAGACTGCAGGAGAAGGACATTGTGCAGGTACGGGCTTTTGCATCACTTTTCCTTGCCATCGTGTAAGATGAGTTCTCTCCCATGCAGGGATTTTTGCCTGGAGGAGCAGGTAAGGCAAACTCTCCCTGAAGCTAACAGGATATCTAATTGCCAATCTTTCCAAAGGGCTGGCTCCTATTCCAGAACAGCACGAGGCTATGAAAGTTAACTGGCGCCTTTTATTAAAGAAAATTGTAGCGCTACAAAAAGCACAAGCACTATACACACAAGTGCCAAGTTTTGGTCATCATCAGAGCAAGCAGAGGTGTGCGCATATATAAATATATACACAGGGACAGTTTGAATGGGGCAAATATGGCCCCATTCCTCCAGAGAGATCAAGGTGACATTACATGCTGCTTTATCCTCACAACAACTCCAGGAGGTAGGTTAGTGTAAAGACAGGCTTCCTCAAATTCGGCCCTCCAGATGTTTTTTGGCCCACAACTCCCATGATCCCTAGCTAGCAGGACCAGTGGTCAGGGATGGTGGGAATTGCAGTCTCAAAACATCTGGAGGGCTGAGTTTGAGGAAGCCTGGTGTAAGAGAATATGCCTTGCCCAAGGTCACCCTGTGAAACTTCCAACACTTCCACACTGGACCTCGCATATTGCACATGCACCCAGAACCTAGCACAGACTCAGGACCAGAGGAGGTGGATAGATTCTGCTTTTGCTGCATCAGTGCCCTTGTATGCAGTGCTTTGCCCAGAGGAGGCAGCAGAATGGCAGCCATCAGTTGAATGGAAGCAAAGCACTGCGCTTAAGGGCTAAACCAGTTCCCTACTGAGTCTGCTCCATCTGCATACAGGGTTCCTCTAGAGCAGGGGTGGAGGGACCTGTAGCCCTCAGGAGCCTATTGGAATACAACTCCCATCATCCCTTGCCACAGGCCATATTGGCCAGAGCTGATGGGATTCCAGCAACATCTGTCCATCTAGAATACGATAGGTGTTTGGAGGGAATAGTTTGTTAAAGCAAAATAGGTGGAGTAGACATTTCCCTTTGTCCTTTCAGACATACTCAGTCCCATTCAAAGTTCCTGGGTGTAAGGCTACACTAAAAAGACTTAGGAGAGGAAATGGTCTGGCTTAGCAGGATGGTTGCTGCAAAATAGTTTTTGCCACAATGAGTTTAAAGCTTAGAGGCTATAATGTTAGACTGAACTATAGAATTGTAGAGTACCCCACGGTCATCTAGTCCAACCTTCAGCCATGCAGGAATCTCAACTGGATCATGCATGACCTCTGCTTATAAACCTCCAAAGAAGGAGAGCCCATCACCTCTCTTTGGAGTCTATTCCACTGTTGAACATCTCTGTCAGAAAGCTCTTGTAACTTTGGTTTTGGTAACGTTGGTTTGGTTTGGGTCCTGCCCTCCAGAGCAGCAGAAAACAAGCTTGCTTCATCCTCCATGTGACAGCCTTCAGACCTTTGAGGATGGCTATCGTGTCTCCTCTCAGTCCCCTCTTCTCCCGGCTAAACACAACCATCTCCCTCAACCGTTCCTCACAGGGCTTGGTTTCCAGACCCTTTATCATCTTGGCCACCCTCTTCTGCACATGTTCTAGCTTGCCAATTTTGTAAGTGGACACGCCACCTATAAAACTGGGAATTAATGACCTTCCTTGTAAGCTTGGCTGTGCTAAAGAAGAGCTCTGAAAAGCAAGCACTCTATAAATGTTGAATTCTGAAAACCATGTACAGCGGGGGTAGGGGACTTGTAGCCCTTCAAATGTTGCTGGACTACTGCCGCCATAATTCCTGGCCACTTCCCATGCTGACAGGGGCTGATGGGAGTTGTAGTCCAACACCATCTGGAGGGCTGCAGGTTTCTCCAAGCCTGGTGTAAAGAACCGAGTGCTGATCAAAGAAAGCCTCTGGTGGCATTGTGCAGTAGCTGGTATTCCTGGACTAGGAGACCTGGATTCAAATATTTTTCCCTCAGCTACAAAGCTGACTGGGTGACCTTGGGCCTCACTCAGTTTAACTGACCTCACAAGTCCTTAAAAAAGGAATCGTGCAAGCTACTCCCAAACACCTTGCAAGGTAAAGCAGGCTACAAGTTTAACAAGTCTTATTATTTGTACCCCACCCATCTGCCTGGGATGCCCCAGCCACTGTGAGGGGGGGGGGCACCAACAGAAGAAGAGTGCAAGCTGCATTTTCACTCCTACCCACTAAGCAGAAGGGCGTTGGGGGGCGGTGAGAAAGCAGAAGGCAGAAATCTGTTTTAAAGATTGCAATGACATTGTGCAACGAAGCGGGGTCATTCCCCAGAGGGAGGGGCTTGCCTGACTTTACCCTCCCGGGTCCTAAGGCTGCTACATTTTACCCCTTGCGTTTTTCCAGAGGCCTCGGCCAGGTGGGGGTGCAGGAGGTGCTGGACAAAGGAAGGGGGTCGCTCTGCTTTCTCTGCAGGATGCGCCCGAAGAAGCTGCTTTAGTACTGCAGGTCCCGCTCCTCTTGCTTATCCGAGTCATTCTCTGCAGCAGCAGCAGCAGCAGAACAGGGTTTTTTACGGCAGCGGCGCCCAGCCCGGGGAAGTAGGGGGGGGGAGGGAGTATGCAGCTGCAGCAGCCGGATCCTATGCAATAGATATACTATATATAAATGAACTGGAAGGCAGGGCTTGCTCCGCAGCTCAGCGTGCCTTGGGATTGCAGCCCCGAGACTCGTCAGGTGCACTGCAAGCGGGCGCTGCAAGGACCCTCTGCAGCAGCAGCAGCATGTCGCTCGAGGACACGCAGCTGCCGGCGCGTGACGACACCTGGGGAGCGGAGACGCCTGCGCTTCGCCGGGGATCTATGCACCGTTCTTTTTAAAAATAATAGGAAAGCGATCGTTTATAGAGGGTCCGTGACGCGCATAAGCACGTGCGAAAGCCCCGCCCACGCTTCCCCTGGGCGAAAACTAACGCTGCTGCTGCTGAGCGGGGGCGCGATCGTCCGGTGCTGCCGGTTGCTTCTCTGCTGGGAGCTGATCTGGCCGGAGCCCGGACGAAGGTTGACTAGCATGACTCCTTAGCAGAGCTCTCTCTCTCTCTCTGGAAGGGTGATATTTTTCTCCCTCTCATGCAGTGGTTGTGCTGACGCAAGAGCTACGGTACCTTCCCCCATCCCCGGTACAAAATTCCTTAAGTTTACCAGTATTGCACCGTCAATGTCCTACCTACACCAAAGGCACACGCAAAAAAAAAACAAAAAAAAACCAACCACCCAAAAAAAAATCCCCAATAAATTCCGACATTCCCCGGAGAGATAGCATCCGCTTTGATCCCGCGGGGATCGCGTTCCACACTGGATCTCGTAAAAGAGCTTGCATTTAAAGGAAGACGTTAAAATGGTAAAAGTATCACGGGTCCCTGAGCCGGTGCAGCTTGATTTATGACATGTCCCTGGCACGTGTCTAAAATAGGCTTCCCGTCTAAGGTTTCTTCTGAGAAGTGGGGGGGGGGGGCGGGGTGCATAGCCAAAGCAGGAAACTGGGTCCCTGGGTCCTATTTCCGAGCATGACTTTTAAAACCCCGCCCACCCACAAATACTCAAATTCATGGAGAAGCCTGCTCTTATTCTGGAACCAAAAGCTACCCAGCTAAATTCGGATTGGAAACGAGGGTTGCAATCCTGTAGCTGCTGGCTTGGGAGTCAGTGACCTTTAACTCAATGGAGCTTACTTTCTGAGTAGCCTTGAGTTGCAGAAATGCACTGGTGTTGGGCAGCTATATTAGCTGGGGCCTTTGGGCAACTCCCGAAAAACAAGTCCCTGGGGCAGGTTCTGGAAACGCATAGGAATGCAAGGACACATGCATTATGAAGTTTGGTTTAAAAATAACTAACAACCTGAATAATAAAGAAAAAACAAACCTGGGAATTGTAAGGATGCTGCAATGGTGAGGGAGCCAAGATGTGCCCATACTTCTCTTGGCACAAAACATAACTGTAATTCCCAGCATTCTCTAGGGCAAACTAGAACATAATTACTTTAGAGTTTTACCATGTTATGTTGATGCCAAGATACAAGTAGTTCAACAGGAATTACTTCTCAAGATAAAAAGTAATCCAAAAGGAAGTACACTGAAATGTACCAGACTTGGACTAATGTCAAGTCAATATTTTTAGGATCGGGTAGGCTGCAGTATATTTTGGGGTCACCTGTCTGCCCTGCCTGCTCCCAATTAACCCACTACCATCATAAAAAGCCAATCCTTTTTGGAGCGCTCTCTCCACCTTTTATATATACTGTAAGCCTTACCTAAGCAGGCGCTGTGTTAATTTTGCAGAACTTAAACCAGCTGAAATGGTTCCAGAATAGTACAAGGGCCCAAGGTGTTCAGTCCTTGAATGGGTTGGCCAAGATTATTATGGAAAGGACTTTTCTGACCTTGGTTTCTCAAGGTCTGCAATGAAACCTGTTCAGAAGATTCCAAAGGCTAATTTATTTTATGGAATATGGATTTGGCTGGGTTGTTTGATTCCATTTGTGGCTATTTGCTTTCTGCATGTGACATACTGGGAAATGTTGTACTTTAAGAACCTGGATCAGGCCAATCGCAAACTTGGTCTAGCATCCTGCTTTCACTGTGGCCTGTAGATGCCTACATAAAACCCACAAGCAGTGGCTGCAGCACTCTCCCTACTTGTGCTGAACGGGTTGGTATACAGGGGCAAACTGCCTTGCATAGTGGAGACAGAACACAGCCATCGTGGCTAGTGGCCGTTGATAGCCTTATTGTCCATGACTGTGTGGCCTGACCTCTTGATGTCCCTATGGATGTAAGCAGGAGAAGTTTCTATCCACACTGCATTCAGCATTCTGTTAACGGAATAATGCATGCCTGAAACCAAGAGTCCCTTGGAACAGCTTGAGATAAAAGCCGGTTGTGGGGCCCAGCAGCTTGAGCCTATATAGAGTTACCCAGATGTTAGCTCCCAGCGAAATCAGTGCCCAAGTACAGGGCACGTACGGGAGGTTTGCAACTTTAGCTACAGAATAGAATTCTCACAATATCTAAACTATCTTGCCTCCCCTTTCCATTCGGTCCTAGATCCAATAGTCATCACCTCGCAGGGAGAGCTGCAACTGAACAGATGGTGTAGGGATCCCACCACATTAAGTGCCATGAGATCACAGAGGTTTTTGAGTTGTCCACTACACATAACCTTTCCAAGTAAGTGGCAGAACAGTTCTATAGGGGGCAACCAGACACAAATGAGGACAAATTCCCCTGAACTTCTGTTGCACAGGTGAAGCAGGAGCCATTTCACCATCCCAGCACAATAAGCTGCACCCTACCAAACCAGGTATTTTGTACTACCGACTGGGGGCTGATGGGAGCTGAGGCTGATGAGAACTGTAGTCCAAAAAACCTGGAAGGCACCCAGGTTGCTGACTGCAGACCTAGATAATGATCCCTCCATTCTCCACCCCTTAAATCAGTAGCTGCCTGTGGTGGTGGTGGTGATATTATTATTATTATTATTATTATTATTATTATTATTATTTAGAGTCACCTTTATTTATAGAGCAACAATATTCCAACAGATAATGAGAATATTAAGGAATCTTAACTACAAGGACATAGTTGTTACTGCACTGCATCTCTTCTCGGCGCACCGTATCGGTGTAAAATGAGCCGCCTCCCCCTAACGCGGGTCTTCTGCAGCTCTGCAGAGCAGCAGCAGCAGCAGCTGGTGCGATGGCCCAGCTCAGGCGAGCGGCTGGGAGGAGAGGAAGCGGCGGGGTGTAGGACCCTGCAGTGCCCTCCTGCTGCTGCCAAGGCCAATGCGCGCGGTAGCAGGAGCGCCAGCTCGGCCGCCGTACACCTGCTAGCGGCGTGAGCCCGCGGGCTGCCGCTGGGCTCCAGCACAGCGTGCAAATCTCGCCTCTTAACGCACCAGAGCTTCCTGCTTTTGATCTCGCACCAGCCAGCGTACCGTAAAGACTGCAGCCCCGTCCTTGAGGGCGCATGCACATCCCTGCACCAGATCTCGCCTCTGCTGCTGCTGGCGTGCAGAACCACCCCGGAGCAAAAGGGGCGTGCGTCTGCATAGACGCATATCTACAGAAGCGCAAAGCCAACTTCTGCATAATCTCTCAACTTTCTCCATTTGAGAGCTGCCGAGGAGATCGCTGCTGCTTTGCGCCCGCAACCCTCAAGTTTACATGCCTAGCGCTGGGATTCTCCGCAGACTTTCGCCCTCCTTTCTCTTCAACCGCATTCAAGAACTATTCTCGTTTTCAGGTGCATGTGTTCCTAAGAGAAAACGGCGCCCAGGCCTGAAAAGGGAACGTGTGCTGCATATGTTGCAACGCAGAGAAGGGGGGGGGATGCTGTTTCAGGGCTGCAGGCAATACTATCCCTACCGAGAGTGAGTGCACATGAGGGCCATTCATTGCAACCTGAGTAGGACTAGCTAGCACCCACTTAGGACGCCCTTAGCCTCTGGCGAACGAAGGGTGACACCGGATGACTTTGCATGTAGCGACCGGTTCGAATCTCAAATGACCCCTTTGAAGCGCATCCCTTCCTCGCGAGCCCCGGCATTATCTCCCCAGCTCTCGAAAGCAATAAAAGGAACACAGTTTAGAGCTTGTTCAACATCTGGCATTCAAGCATGGCGGTGGGGAAGGAAGGGGGGAGAAGCACCACAGGACTTTTTCTTTTTCTTTTGTTTTTTGCTTTGCTTTTACGACCTGGTTTTAAGTGCTGTCAGGTGGATTCACTCACAAGTTAACTCCTTCCAACAGCCGCTGGAGCCCGCCTTACCCCCCAAAGTGGCATTATTTTACCACCCAAACCCCTTCAAAGAATTCCAGATTTGTTTAAAAAAAAAATCAGGCCAGCGCCAGCCCGTTGTAAGAACTCAGTGGCATTTTGGAGCTACTCTGAGAAGGCAGAAGGCCCACTTGCGTGTGGCCACAGCATCGGAAGTACCGCGTGAAGTCCTCCGACGCCCCTCTATACTGCTGAGTCACAAATAGGAGCCCTCGGGAATGAAATCGGCAGAACACGAGACTCTTAAATCTCAGGGTAGTGGGTTCGAGAACCACGCTGGGCAAAAGATTCCTGCATTGCAGGGGGTTGGGCTAGATGACCCCCGGGGTCCCTTCCAACTCTACGGTTCTGCGATTCTAACACACACCTCCCCCCCCCCCAACTCTGAAAGGAAGTCTGCGCCTGCAGGCGTGGAGCTCCCATTGGATACCTGCGCTCAAGCATGTGGGCGCACAGCAGAGGGACAGAGGCGAAGGAATGCCTTCTTTAATGACCAAGAGATCTGGGCTTATGATGCAGGCACCCACAGCAGCGGTGGCTATTCGCCAGAGCCGCTCACTGTAGGGGGATCCCTCACAGTGATGGGGGCAGGATAAAGGGGCGGGATCCTTTGGCGGGGGGGGGGACAATCCAGACCTATCTACGGAGGCAGGTATTAAGGGTCTTGCGGTGGGGGAAGAGTGCGAGGCACTTCCTTCACCCGAGGAAGCCGCGATCCTTCCCTATTAAGAAAAAAGCGACTAGGTTTGAAATAGGAAGCACATTACTGACTCATCGGAAGAACGGGATCTATTAACCTTATTTATAACAGGACACCTTATGCTCACCCCTATTGCCCCTTAGCCACAAACCTAGAGGAGTGGCAATTCTTTTAAAAAATATTATTATTATCATTATTCTCCAGACTTGTGGCTCTTTGGTGAAAAAACTCTTACTTGGACGCGTGCAGGGGTGTCCCGTTTGCATGCCATCTGCAAATCCCGGAGGCATTTCCTCTTCCGAGCTGTTTCAACAACAATAATCCTCAGCATCGACTCTCCATCCCATTTCCTCCCGACCAAAAAAAATAATAATATTATTATTTTATTTGGTTGTGGGTTTTCTTTTCTTTTCTTTTCTTTTAAAAAAGACCCAACTTCTGTCCTTGTCAGCCCCACGGCCACCAGAAGGTTAAATCGCCCATACCTACCAAATCTGCTGTGGTCTTGCCTGGTTCCTTGGATCGTACCATTGGGGAAAATCTCTAAATGAAATCCAGTCCTGCAGTAGAGCTGCCTCCGCCTCAGGATCCCTTTTAAGTGATCCAGGTCCGTCACCGCAGGGCCCCGGGGTAGCCCACCCGCTTCCGCCTGGCCCAGGTGGTCGCTTAACAACACGGGGCTATCAGCCGGCAAGACGGGGACGTTCCCAAAGGGTACCGCATCCTGGACGCCGAAATAGTTCCCAACTTCACCTAAGGGAGCCATCAGGAGCGAGGGGGAGGGAGGAGGAAGGGGGGAGGAAGGCGAGCTCGTTTTTGAAGCAAAACTGTAGTGCCGGTGCCCAAAAACCCAAGGTAGATATCTTTTTCTTTCCCCCCTTTTTTTGGGTGGGTGGGGGGGAGGACGTGCTCCCACTCCACTCTCCCCTCCCACTTGTAGTTACATGGAGGGGAAGAATGTCCTTTGCTTTAATCCATCAATAATAATAAGTAGGATATATATTTTTTGAAAGTGATCTGCTGCTTCGACTTGTCCCAGGTTCAAGGTCAAGCCGCTGTTAGTCTTAAGAAAGCGCCGCACACGGACATATTTATAAACACATCAGACGGGTCTGGAGGGGTCCAGGGCGAGGGATCATCTATATTCCTCCAGCTCTTAGCAAGCGGTGGGGTCTTCTGCCCATCCGACCGTAATGAGGCTAAAAATCCGTAGTTTCTCCATGGGGCTTAGGAGCAGCACGACCATAGCAACTTCGCCGCCTGAGGCTTTTCTCTAAAGGGAGCTGCACGCACCGATTATTGTTATATATTATATATATATTTAAGATGCACGGGCGACGCCAGGATTTTTTATGGATTCTGACTCCAGGAAGGCATGCGCTGTTTTTACTCTATAACTGGCTGCATACATCAGCATGGACTCCTGCAAGGAGAAAAGCGGGAGAAGAAGAAGAAGAAAAAGAAGAGCAGGGTGGGTGGGAGATCTCACGTTGGCTGGCTGAGACGAATCCCCCTCTCCACCGCCCGGAAGGGGGGGAGATTTTTTTTATAATTAAAAAAATCCAAATAAAAGAAAACTTTTGCCGTCCAGATCCTATTATCCCGAATTCTCCGGAGGAGGCACCGCGGGTGCCTCTCTGGGCTCAGCCGGGCTGGCGATCCGCGCCGAACAACGCGTCCCACGGCTGCTCTCTCTCGGCTGCCTCGCCTGGGAACAGGTGCCGCTTCCGCAGGGCTCCCGGTGCCGCGCCGCCGCTGCCGCTGTCCTCCAGTGCCGAGCTGCGGCTCTCGACTGTGCCTCTTCCATCCAAGCGCGCAGGGAAAAGTGGCGCAGGAAGAGGCATTGGGCTGGGTTTAAGGTAGTCCAGCTTGCGGGCGGCCACGGATTCCGCCCAGGTCCTAGCGCGCAACGCTACCTGCTGCATTAGAGCGGCGGCGGCGGCGGCGGCGCTCCCTTTCCATCCCAGCCAGCTCAACGCCACCGAAGCGCCTCGCGCGAAAACCCAGCCAGTCAGTCGCTCCCTCGCTCGGGCTTTTTGCTGGTCTGCGGCACGCCAGCCTCGGCGGCGTTGCAGCTTGAAAGCGGCGGAGAACTTCTCAGCCGCGCGCGGATCCAGGGGCTCCTGGACGCAGGGATTAAAAGCGGGAGTGGGGAAGGAGATGGAGGGGTGCAGCGCGCGCGCGGCGCTGGGTCAAAGTGTGTTTTGTTTTAAGGCGGGGATCCCAGGTTTAGGTGCTGGGTCATCCACTAGCGCGGGGCGTCCTTCGAGAGAGGAGGGGAAGAGCGAGCGAGGAAAACCTCTCCAGCCCAGCCCGGTTCTGTGCCGATTTCGTTTGCAAGTCGGTCCCCCGAGCGGCGAGCCTGCTGCGCAGCCTGGGCTTGTATACTCAGAGGTGTGCACGCTTTATGTGCGCGTTCCCTACTCCCGAGTCAAGGTTGGGCAGGACACGCTTAGCTGGAAGTAAGGCTCGCCGTGCACAGTAAGAAGGGTGGGCAGTAGACGCGCCTTAGGATCGGGGGCGCGAAGGCAAAAGCGCTATCGGCGCGCGGAGCAAACTCCTGGGAGGTAAAATGGGCTGCGATCCTGCGCACGTTTGCAAGGGTACAAGTTCCGCCGAATTCAGCGGGGCTTTGGCCAAGGGGGTTGCTATGTGTGTATGTGTGACTGCTCTGCAGGAGCGCTCACTTGCTAACCGGGCGCGCCACTGAAATGCGTCTATAGGATACCAGGGAACCAGATACCGCCCCGCGGTCTCCCGCTTCTCCTGCAGCATCCAGCAGCCCCGGGCCCTTGCGAGGGAGCGAGGAACTGGGGCGGGGCGGAGCCGCGAGAGGACTAGTCCCGCCCCGCCGCACGTGGCGAGGCGCCCTGGAGGCGCCGCCACGTGCTCGGCTCCGCGGGGAAGGGCTTTTCCGGTCGCCACGCCCGTGGAAGTCGCCGTCGGGAAATGGCTCCTCGTCACAGGGGCGCCGCAAGCCCACCCTGGGGAGACGGGAGCTGTCTTAGGCTGAGTTCGGCCACCAGATCATAGCAGCTCCCTGTGGTCTGCGCTCATTCTGCGGGGTTTAAGAGAGAGACTCCTCCCAGCCTCTTCTGGAGATGTTGGGGAGGAACCGACGACCTGCTCAAGTACTGCGCTGCAGCCACAAAACAAAACAAAAACACCCAGTGAATGGTGTTCTGCAAATTATTACCACAGGCCAAGCTCCAGGGAGTTAAAGAAGTCTGGAATGCTCTATAGATGCCTGGCTCAAATGGCGATGTGAATAATAACTTCAGACCTGGGATTTATCTGTGCTCAGACTCAGCACCCCTTTTTCCAGTTGTGGGGTAACAATGACACCGGTGCCATTGAGCTTATGCAGAATGCCACGGTTGGGTTGCAGGGTCTACATGGCTAACAGGGGCTAACAGGCAGCCTTGATACCCACAGAGATGTACCCAGGGTCCCTTGTGTCCTTTGCAATATGTATTGGCACTCCCCCCCCCAAAAAAAACCACCCTTGAGTCATGGTGTGGGGATGATTGCTAGCTTCTCTTGCATTTGATCTTGCCGTGACAGCGGCATCACATCGCCGCAACACACAGATGTCACACACTGCATAGTCTGATAGGTGATTTTTGCACCCCCAGCAAGGGCCAGTTTCACCCAAAAACACCCCCATGTATACCTCTGGATACCCAGAGCCTTTTAAAATAACTTTGAGCCCTATGCAGAATAAACGTGAATCTCTTAAGGAGCCACAAGACACAACACTTTTTGATGCACCGGATTAGACACAACTCTTACCCTTCTGAAAATAGTTGGACTTTCATCATGTTTCCCAGCAAGAGTGACTTCATCACTGTGCAGCAGAACTGCAGCCACTGCAAAATTCAGCAGGTCCAACTGCATGGGCATGGCTGTGCAGCTGCCCCCCCCCCCGCCATCAAGTAATTAAATAAAAATACTTAACTGACTATTTGCATCGCAGATAACTTGGTTCTGCCACCGCCCCCCACATGAAGCCTGCCCCCTTAAAATAAATCCTGGCTACACCCATAGGTCCAGGTTTTCTGGTTAAGCCACCCATTGGTGCTTCCAGACAGGAGTTTCTTGTGGGTTGGTCCTCCTGATGCATGCAATTTGGGTGGGTGGAGGGGCTGCATTCACATGGCATGATCCTCAAAAAGCCAGCCCATATTTTTACTCCATTTAATCCAGGTTTACCCTTTCTGGGGGAAACAGTAAACTGTTGCCAATTACTCATTTGCAATATCTTAAAGAATTACACCCCCCCTTCAATAGAAGCACATTATGACAGGTACTGTTCATGATGTTTCAATTAATAAAATGGATTGATTGCATTTCCCCATGGGTTTGTAAATCAAATGAAAAGGCTACAAAAACTAGAGTATGTACATCTAATTGAATATGTATCTCTCAGGCTCTTTGTTTTGCATGTCACAGTGTTCACAAGTGATGTTTTTGCAAGTGACAGGCACAGCCATACACACAAAACTGTGTGAAGCACACTTGGAAGGAAGGGGGCTTACATTTGTGTAAACACAGATAGGATCAGGTTGCACAGATGCTTTTTAATCTAGAATGCATAGCTTGTGAATATCATTATGAAAGTCATTTCATTTTAGGGAAGGGTAAAGAAATGTAATAGATAATAAAACCAATGAGCCAGGACAGAAAATGGAAGGTAGCTGTAATCAAATGCACAGATTCTGCCCAGTGCATATATTTCATCTGAATTAGAAATGCAGCAGAAAAAAAGAATTGAAATGTCAGCTGCAGAAATGGCCTCCAAAGGCCATTCACAAGCATCGCTTGTGGAAATGCCTTGAGTCTTCTGAAACAGCCCAGCCAGAGAATTCCTGTTCTTCCACTCAATTGCTTTAAACATGTTTTGGATTAGAGGGAGAAACAACCTGCAGGCTCCAGGTCCCATATGGTCCATTTCATTTTCACAGAAAACCAGGAAGTGGGAGCAGGTTCTCTCTCCTTAATCCCACCTCTCAATCTCTCCTGTGTTCTGCTGTCCCTATGAAAATAGCAGGCTCTTTCAAAGGAAATCTCCATAACCGGAAACTTGCAAGGAGTGGCTGCAGAGAGTCATCTGTCAAGATGCTGAGCTCCACTTTCCTGCCTCCAGGCGGTGGCTTAGACGGATGATCCCTGTGGTTATTTCCTATGGATGCCTTCACCTGAACAAAGGCAAAGAGCATTAGGCAATCCTCTAGGAGTTCATTCAAGCAGACCTGCCTCACTTCTGCCTTCCTCACCATGCTCCTATGTTCGGGGGAGCTAGGGGCGCTGTCAGGGCAAGACTGGCTGCAACATGTGGAAAGCCGGGCCGGCTGAGTTGGGGGTCTTCCCCTCATTCTGCTGGGGAATAAGCTCACGGCCTTGCCCAGCAATGTGAACAAGGGTGAACCCCACTCCCAGGATTTTTGTTGGGGGAAAGCAAAAAGCTGTTGAGTTTTTGGGGGGAGATCACAGGTAAAAATCCCCCCAAAAAGAGGACATTACAAGGAGTGGGCTTTTGTTGGGGGGGAGAAGCTTTTAAATGCTTTTCAATAATTTTTGAGGATTTAAGGAGGGCCACTGCCCCCTGCCCCCCCCCTTGGCAACACCCATGAAACCCCTCCCCACCCCCCAAAAAAAACCCTCAACAGGTCTGGCTTTGCACAATTTGGTGTAAGTGAAGTAATGCCATCTAAAGACGAGTCCCATGGAGTCATAGGAAGCAAGCAAATTAAAACAAATTAATACAGTATGCAAAGCGGGAGTTGGGTGCTAAAGGACCATTGAGGCAGCAATTCAAGTCTCTGGCTGCAAGGTGGCAGATGGGCTGGGAAAATAGTTTATCACTATGGCAATCTATTAAATGGGGGGGGGGGTGGCAGAACCATACAGGGCACCAGCCTAAATTATGCTGCTTTGTATTAAACTGGCATGAAGTATGTCAGATCCAGAGCTTGACCATGGGGTTAGGATCCAGTGCAATTCCCTCTCCTGTCCTGCCCCCATGACTTCCCTTTTTCTGAGCGTACACCAGCATAACATTTACTGGTTTCAGCTGAGCTACTGTATCTCCAGAGATCTACCGGATCCTAAACTGCTCAGCCCTGCTGTTCTGAGCTCAGGATTATGCCCTAAAATAATTTTATAAATTCTACCATTTCAATTGCATCTTTTGCCTTGCTAGCCTAAGACACCGCACACACTTCATTCACTCATTTCATAAAATTTGTACACCTCTTGATTGTAAAAAGACAAAACTCAAAGCAGTTTACAGAAAATAAAACAGTAAAAGCAAGAAAAATACACAACCATACTTTAAAACATACGAAATTTAAAATTCTAAAGCCGATTAAAATTACTTTGACTTTCTCAGCATATGGGCAGGCTTTTCTAAACAATAAGGTTTTAAGCAGGGGCTGGAAAGAGTAAAGGGAAGGCACCTGCTTGATCTCAATAGGCAAGAAGTTCCAAAGTTTAGGCGCTGCTGCACCAAATAACTAAATTCTTACAAATGAAAACGGGCCAGGTATTATGTGGCACCTATTACAGTGGTAGTTCCATTCCACCAATCAAAGCGATCAAGTGGGCACGTGTGGGGTAATCTTTTCTTAGCACGGAATCTGGGCTCAGTTGGTGATAAGGTCATCGCAGTTTAGGCAATATCTGCTTTTGCCACATCCAGGTTTTTATCCCTTTTCTATGGTGGCGCTGTGGTCTAAACCACAGAGCCTAAGGCTTGCCGATCAGAAGGTCGGCAGTTCGAATCCCTACGACGGGGTGAGCTCCTGCCAACCTAGCAGTTCGAAAGCACGTCAAAGTGCAAGTAGATAAATAGGTACCGCTCTGGCGGGAAGGTAAACGGCGTTTCCATGCGCTGCTCTGGCTCACCAGAAGCGGCTTAGTCACGCTGGCCACATGACCCGGAAGCTGTACGCCGGCTCCCTCAGCCAGTAAAGTGAGATGAGCGCTGCAACCCCAGAGTCGTTCACAACTGGACCTAACGGTCAGGGGTCCCTTTACCTTTTATATGCTTAGAAGCAGAAAGGTTGGAAATCAAATCATAGCAGGCACTTTGAATTAAAAATAAAATGGTTGGCACATTGAGTAAATTTAATAAATAAAAATTAATATAAATAAAACAAGACGCCTATTGTATGTATGTTTCCTGAAGCAATCTACCATTCTGATAGTATACAAATTTTCTGACCACTTAGCTCTGTGACGTGGTTTAGACTGGGAAACAGCTGTTTTCCCAAGACCACCAAATAAGTTTCATGGTTAAGAAGACAGTTGTTGTTAAGGAACGTTTCCTGTCTCCATACCCAAAACACTGTCCTCATTTTATACATTTCCAAATACCAGGCATGTGGATGCTTTATAGGAGTGCCTGAATTAGGGCAGAAAGTGGGTAAGAGGGCATTGAATTGAAATACAACTGCTGGTAAATAAGCACAACTGAAACAGAAAATTCTATTTTCCCCCATCCTCAAATGAAGAGCTTTAAAACCACTAACCTAGGACTTTGATGTTTTCATTACTCATGAGTTTTAAACTCAGAACGGGATTGCAAGCTATCATTAATCATCCATGAGTAGGCGGTGTTCCAGCCAAGTCTCATGAGAAATCTACATTTGCTATATAATATAAAACCTCTCTTTTCTTCTCCCCTCCCCTCATTTCCATCCTAAAGTAACTACTCGTGCAAATATTAAAACCAAAATCTTACCAGAGAGGCACAAATCTGTAGGGCTTCCTCTTCTTCCCAGGGCTCCCTTTGACCACACTGTTGGCGCATTTGCCTCCTTGCTGAATAATAGTGGCATTCAAAAGCTGCGTTTCTCACTATCGGTCATCAAAATTTAATTTATCACCCCCAGTCTATCTCTGACCAGCAGTGAGTCATCATATTTGCCTCCCAGCTGGTTCCTTATAGCTGCATTTCACCATCCCATAAACTTCCCATATATGCACCAATTGAACAATAGATGACGTCTGTAAATGCAATTTTCATAATTTTACTGCAATTCAATAAATACGGTAATATTATTAACTAGGAATATGTAACAGCAGCTCTCATATACCAGTCTTAAGGTGTGTAGATGAGATGGCCTTTCTTGTAACATCTAAAACTACAACCATGTTGGAAGTGTTTTTCTGTAGGAAGAATATAAAGTGATCTGGCAGAGACATTAGTTTTCTGCACTGCTGTGATTAAGCAGAGAATTACAGGATTTGGCACATTTACAGAATTCACAACACTTAACACCCTTCATTCTCTCCCCCCCCCCCCTCTCCTGTGAGATATGCTCATAACATTCACATTTAGAAAATAAAGATGAGAGGGTCTTGCCCAAGCCCAGTCTGGAATTAAGATTCTAAATGGCACTTTGAATCAAGGCTCAAGCATAACCTTTATTTCCACTGGACCACCGTTCATCCATCAGATGCTTCAGAAAATCAGTTTAGTTGCTATTGTTTTAAGTATCTGTTTCCTAGATCTCATAGTCACGTAGATACATTTTGAAAGAGAAAGCCTTCATGTGTTAAAGACTCAGAGACTAAAATGTCTTGAAAATGTATCCAGTAGCCAGCAATAGGAATACCTATCCTTATAACCCCCACTCCAACTTCTCTGCCCCTTTTTCCACAGCCACCCACTCTCCCATTAATTCCCCTTCCCCTTCTCCTATTGTGTCATTTTGCAACGATTAAAATTCTTGTCAAACAGCATTTGTATTGTGTATGTCATCTGCATAATTTATTCTGATTTACAGAATTTGATAAACTTATAGAATTGAGCTTTGTTGGTTGAGGAATTTGACTTGTTCATTACACACACACACACACACACACACACACACACACACACCATAAAAGTCTTGTAGCATGTGGTGTAGCCTGTACATAATGTGTAAAGTGTGTCTGTGTGGGCCTACACTGATTCCCACAATATTCCCCATCTCTTTTGAAAGGGAAGAAGCATTCAAATGAAGCCTCTGCGCATGCACAGAGTGGACTCTTCACATGGAACACTCACATCACATATTAAATACTGTAGGTGTCCAATGTGTCTTCTCTGTTTGGGTAACAGCTGGAAATTTCAACCTATATAAGATACTGATGTTTGCTGAACCTTTTCCCCCTTGTAATCTGTTAAAGCTTGCCAATGTGCTCCCACTGCTTGTTTACACTATACAGTGGTACCTCAGTTTACGAACTTAAATCCGTTCCAGAAGTCCATTCTTAAACCAAAACCGTTCTTAAACCGAGGCGCGCTTTCCCGAATGAGGCCTCCCGCCACCAGTGCCCTTCCATTGTTTGGATTCTGTTCTTAGACCAAGGTAAAGTTCACAAACTGGGACACTACTTCTGGTTTTGCAGAGTTCATAAGCCGAATCGTTCATAAACAGGACTGTTCTTAAACCGAGGTACCACTGTATTAGCCACAATCTATATTGTCCATTTTCTGATAATGGAGTGAACAGATAAAGTCTTGACCTCTATCATCCTCCGTTTTAAACCATGGGACCTGGTCTGAGTCTTGTAAAATCAAAAGGACATTGCGTAAGTGAGTCTTTATACCGTTTTAGGTTAGGTATGTACCTACGGCTGCAAACAATGTACTGAAACTTACTTGCAGGTAGGGTATTCATTTACCCACCAGTTAATACAATCTCTTAATTTAATTCTCCCTTTATTTCTGAGGCCTTTGGAGGGCTGGCTATGTAGAAGAAACAGATACAAATAAGATTAAAATTGAAGCAGAAAAATACCAACCTCTGAGGCAGACCCAAAGCTACAACACAGCAGGTGTAATTACATAAAATAGAAGTGGGACCTTCAACAGCGTGTTGCAGAATCAAATGTTTTTGTTGGGGTTTGAGCTACCCGTATGTATTTCTTTCTTCAACTTCTTATCAATTTTTTGTTACATACAAGATACCCTTTCCCCATCGCCCATCCCCAACTATCAGTCAGCATTCCATCTCTGCTGAGCATGCTCAGTTCTCATTGGACGGTTTCGGAATTCTTTGCTCCCCTAGGGAATTTCCCCCTGTATATCTGCAAATCTTGTGGTTCCCCAAGCCTGTTGATATCTCCCTCTGGTGCATGGATGGTGTGTCCCTTTGGCTACATAAGGATTGAGACCTGGAGAACCAAGTTAACTTTCAGTACACAGGATTTCAAGTCAAACTTGCAATTTTGAATGCAGTCCTTGATTTACTGCTGCAGTTCGGTGCTCTGCGTGAATATCCTATGACATAATTATGTTTTATCACTTCTAGGAACTGGCATGAGCCCATAGAGAAAGCTGGCTCATCCTCATAGTGAGAATGAGAATTATTTCAGTCTGTGGGGATGAAGTGATTACGTGAATTCAAGTGTCATGTTTTAAGTACAGGAGTAATAATCCCATTATCAATCAGCCAGAGCTCACTGCCTCGTAAGTACTGATGTGGTTTCATGTAATTTATATCTGTAGGGTATATTCTAAGATAGATAAGAAGGAAGCACGAGTGAAACATGCCAAAAATGCCTGAGGTTCCTCCTACTCATTTCTCGTCTATGATCAGGCACATGTGCTAATTGGCAGTTCATATCTCGTATTAACTGGTGATAATTAATTATACTCCCGATGTTGTGAAAGCCCTGACAAAGGCACTGCAAAACACATTAAAATGGAGAGGTTGTTGCTCTCCAACCTTTTACAAATAGAAAACAGGGACATGCTTGCAAACTTGTAACACGTTTAAGCTAAATGCTAAGAATAATTGAGAATCCCCTCATTAGTACAAAATACTGAAGCCTCGTTTGCATCTTCTGTTTCCTGTATTCATCCATTCTGCAATAACCTCCAAAGCAGGGTGTTAGTAACCTGACAGTTTGCCACTGAAGAATGATTGATTGACTCCTCAGTCTCCTAACTGATCTGTAAAGTAAGAGCAGATTTATAATAGCTGCCCCTCAGATAGGTTTGTGGACTCCATTATTGGAGTTTTAATGCTCTCAATGAAATAGCTCTCTGGTGTGTCAGATTATTGTGTGCTCTCACCCTTTCTCTCTGTGTGCACACACACTCCTGGGAATAGAAAATATACATTAATTCCTGCGTGGTAGCTCCTGAACAGTATTGTGAACTGACCCTCCTCCAGAATCCTGGTAGGAGATGGGAGGAAACAAAATTTACCAGGGTCAAAAAAACCAAACCAAAGCACTCAATCCCACAGGCTATAACTTAGATTAAGGAAGGAATCTATAGAGACTTATGACCAATCCTCCCCATGCATACCATTCCATCATTATCATATCGTATCATCATCATCCTGATTTACACCACCAGCAGCCAATGACAGCAAATCAAATTTGCCTATCCGAGGATGGAAGTAGCTATTAATGGCAACCAACTTGCAACAAGAATTTCCACTGCCTGGTAAGTGCATTAAGAACAAATGGGACCTGGTTAGTTTTGTCACGGCCTGATCCGCTTGTGATAACGCAGAGGTGGACTTTTTCACTGGTGAGAGCCAGTGTTGTGGAATGCTCTCCCTGCTCAAATATGAGAGGCCCTATTGATATTAGCATTTTGCTGGCTCTTCATTACACACCTGTTCAGACAAGGACTTCCCTGATAATAATAATATCATAATGGTTTATTATTTATATGCCGCCCATCTGATTGGGTTGCCCCAGCCACTTTTATTGAATCTGAATTGGTGTTAACTTTATACTGGTTTAATAGGCTTTTTTGTGAGAGGGGTGTGTGTTTTTCATGTAGCTTTACTACATATTTTAGTTACAGGTAGTTGTTGTATTTGAGTAATTCATTTGATCTGAGAACCTGGCTCAATTAGGGTTCCAGATTATATCATAGAGATGTACACAGAAATAGCTCCATCACACCTTCCACTGAACGCTGGGGTGTGTGTGGAGTGACTATACAAGATCCTGCACCTTTTGTCAATGTCTGCTAGTCCTGATGTCACAATATTATTTCCAGTTTAGACAAGAAGACTGAACATAAGTGGGGGAGTGCAGTTGCTGTGATGCCGTTTGCGGGTTTCCTATGGGCCTCTGGTTGGCCACCGTGGGACCAGAATGCTAGATTAGATAGGCCTTTGAAGATCCAGCAGCCATGTTCTTATGTTTTTTATGACCTCTCCTCTTTGCATGTTCAAACACGTTCTGAAGGTGTGAATAGAGTGTTAATTTGATCACTCACAGCTGAGGTCCTTTCTCAAGATCATGTGCTAAAACTTTTCCTCAGCTGTACAGTACCATTTCAAACTGCAGGTCAGGATTGTGTGTGTTTGTGTATTAGATAGATAGATGATAGATAGATAGATAGATGATAGATAGATAGATAGATAGATAGGAAGAACTCTTCACAGATAGAAAATGGGGTGTCAGGATGCTCTATCCTAGCCTACCTTTCTCTGACATACATTACAGTGGTTCCTCAGGTTATATACGCTTCAGGTTACAGACTCTGCTAACCCAGAAATAGTACCTCAGGTTAAGAACTTTGCTTCAGGATGAGAACAGAAATCGTGCTCCGGCGGCATGGCGGCAGCAGGAAGCCCCATTAGCTAAAGTGGTGCTTCAGGTTAAGAACAGTTTCAGGTTAAGTACGGACCTCCGGAATGAATTAAGTACTTAACCCGAGGTACCACTGTACTGGTTTTCACTTTAGAGATTCTATCCTTTCCCAACAACTGTTATTTTCTAAGGGGGCTGTAGAAACTCATAACAAAAGGCTATGAAAAATGTATCGCTTGTGCAAATTCGTTACTTCTATTTCAGCCTCAGAACAGAATCAGAGAATTGTAGAGTCGGAAGGAACACTTGCAAGTGTTTTGCTTTTTTGTAAGGGGGGGATCTTTGCAAATGAACACGACAAACTAATCAGCTTGAAAGAGCTTACCAGCACAAACCATTTTTATTTGGAGGCAAGTTTCACTAGTTTCAATGAAACTTACTCCCAAGCAAGAGCTTAGTCCTGTAGTCCCGTTCAGTTAAATGGAAGCCACTCTCAAGTAAGCATAGGACTGTAACCCTTTGGGGGTTAGATTTACTGCCAAGACCTGTGATCCTAAGCAAACTTAGGGGGTTCAGATTAGAGGGGAGAGTTGTTTGTTGCATGAGCCGCTGCATCTGGAAGCCACGTTGCCACTATCCATGCATTCAGCATATGTGAGAAGAAGCTGCACGTGCATACAGCCCATTTCCAAATGTGTCAAAAGTGCTGGGCATGGCTGCGGCAAGGGGTGGGACTATCTCACCACATATTATCTGAAAATTAAGGGGAGGTTCAGACAACCCTGAAACCCCCTCCCATTTGAAGTAAAATGGAGTATTGAAGGAAGAGAGGGAGGGGCTGAGAGCAGAAAGCGTATGGTTTGGACTGGCTGAACCTCCACGTAAGTGTGCTTAATATTGGGCTCATAATTGTTATTTGGGGGAGATCTCAGTTCAGTTCTGAGATCACAATATCGCCATGATTCTTAGCACATTGTATGGAAACACATTTCAATGAAATTGCTGAGTCTTTGCTGCATAATGAGGTAGGAATATATGAGAAATCAGAAAAGGTAGTTAATGCTGAGTAATCTCGGGTGTTAAAATGTAGACTAACACCCAGTGTGGAGTGTATAATGAGTGCAGTGGAAGTATTTAGCATTTAAGGTTCTGCGCTTGCTCTTTGCAATGGCCTCCTGAGCAGCCTCTTTGAAAATACTAACACACAACATAGTAATGATGACCAAACTAGAAGAGACACTAAATGCACCTTTGCATTTCATGTGCACTTTTTAAAAATGCACATATCAGCCACTGGGGGGACTGATCACTACTGGGATTGCAGGAAGTGAAGAGAGGGTTAACCCTTTCTTACCCATGCTTCTGGAAATAGAAGCTCATGAGGAAAGCCATTCATCTGAAGCTGCCTTTGACATTGGTAGGGAAGCCTCCATAGGCACATCTTGGGTCTGTGAATACGATGCAATTAAGGCTGGCTGAATATTCTTTGGATTGTGCTCATAAACTGCAGACGTGTTTATAAGCAGCAAGCCCACAGATGAGTCAGAACGAGGGCTGTTCCTGTGCAAACCTTGCCACTTCTTTATGACGGGGGAGGGGAGCTGGTGGCCCTCCAGATGTTCAGCTCCAAGTCCCACCAGCCTCAGCCAGCATGGGCAGTGATTAGGGTGCCAAGAGTTGTAGTCCAACAATGCCCTGGTTCCATTAGCACAAGGATTTGCCTTTGCACAAGATAACTTCCCATACACACATATCTTGCACTCTCACCATATCTGCTCCAGGGATTTGGAGGAAACCCCAGGACAGATTAGGGGGTGCATGGGGTGGGGGAGAAGTCCCACTGAGCAAAGGTAAATCCTTGTGCTGATTGGACAAGAGATGCAAACCAATACAGGCCACAGGTTCAGTATCCTATGAGAGTCAGGTCCACCTTGCTATGCTCCCTATAAGCCATTTTCCTATTATAATTCATTATTTTTGTGCATCCTGTGTATATGCATGGAGACATAATTAATTAACACATGTTGAATTTTTCAACTTTCCCGAAATGAGGAGTGCTAAAAAGTTGTGACATGACCAAAACATATTTCTGTTAAATTAATAAACCAAAATATATGAGTAGGAGACCAGACCCTCCAAGTGTCCTTATTTTTCAGGACACTCCTGGATTGACAGACACCATCCTAGTTTCTTATTTGATCCTGGAATGTCCCTCTTTTCCCTATTTTCATCGGAGAAATGTTGGAGAGTATCATAGGCACCGACTCCATGGGGCCTGAGGGGGCTCGAGCCCCCTCAAAAAAATTTTGGGGGGGCTCAGCCCCCCCAATAATCTCGGGCGCCCTTCCAGCAGAGCGCCGCCACTGTCCCCCGCCTCCTCCCCACCTGCTCCCTCGCCAGCCAGTCAGCCAGCTGCGCGCCCTAGTCGGAGAGCCCCGGCTGTCCCCCGCGAGATTAGGGAATCCCAAGGGGCGGGGGCTCCTGCCTCGCTGCTTCGCAGCACCACCGCCACTGCCAAGGCACTGCCGGGGGGAATTTCCTTCCTCCTGGCGGTTTCAGCGGTTTAGGGCCGGAGCAGAGGGGGCTCGCCCTCTCTTCTCCGGCTAGCCCCACGTTTCCCGCATATCAGCTGTTCCGGAGCTGATTAATAGGCACAGCACGCTCTCCCCTATTCGCTCACGAGGAGGCGGTGCCACTTTATTTGCAAATTCATGAGCTTATTTATTATTCATGAGCTTTCCCGGCCCCCCCAATATTTTTTATAAGTCCGCGTCCCTGGAGAGTATAGAGTTATGCAACCCTGGAACCAAGGAGATAAGTAACTATACAACCTTTAGACATCTGACGGCAGCCCTCTATAGAGAAGTTTTTCAATGTTTAATTTAGATAGATTATAGATAGATAGATGATAGATAGATAGATGGAAAGTCCCTATTTTGGAGAAAAGTTGGAGTATATGGATATATTTTCGGTAGAGTAGCAGTACAAATTTACTTGGAGGTAGGCTAAGAATACTCAGACCCATTTATTCCTACACCTTAAGCATTGTTGCTATTGGGTTCTTTAGTTGCTGGCTGCTGTTCTCCTACTAATTAAACCCAACACAGTCCCACATTGCTGGTGTCATCTTGGTGGAGGGTCAGCGATGAATAAAGTTGAAAGGTTTCTGAGAAGAAAGGACTAGATGGAAGATAAGAACTAGGTTTTATATAGCCCAGATACAGGAATACCCCTTGATTTTATTACACACGGACATCTCAATTAATCAAACATCATGTTATTTTTGGCTAGGGAAGTTTATACAGCTGCAGGGGAGGAGGGTAGAACCTGGACAGGTTTTAAAAATAGTTTTAAAACTTGGAAATGCTATTCCTCCTCACAATGATTTGGGGCTTGCTAAGTTTGCACAGTGATATGATCCAGGAGAAGGAGGAATGGCAATTTGGGAGAAAAGGAAACACAGCTTTATGGCCCACTCAGCCATTAATTAGAAACCTTTCTGTACCACCAGTGTTTATTTTTAAGGCTGCTTCTGCAAATGACACCAGGAACTCTTATTTATCAATTCCCTAATCGTAATTTTCTTGGGAATTTGTGAATATTGTCAGTATGGTTTGCAGCACAGGAAAGAGCCATTTTTCTGTTTGAATTACTGTCCTTATGTATATCTTATTAGAATTGTGAACAGAGTGGCAGCTTCCAGTATATGGGCTGTTATCAGTTGCTGATTACTACCATGTCATCAAGAAAAAACATCTAAGTTTTTATTGTATAGTGGGCATTGTGGGGGGGTGACTTAACACACTAGAAAACAGTGAATATTGTATTTCTAAATAATTTTGATGTGATATTATTGATATTATTATTATTACAGTATTATTATTATACCACCCTTTGTCTGAATATTACAGGGCAGTTTAGAATATAAAAACACAAAGTACATTTCATATTACTAAAAAAACAAAACCAATACCCCCATATTTGAATATGGATAATATGGGCTCAATTAATGCCTAGATCAGGGTTCAGCAAACTTTTTCAGCCGTGGGCCAGTCCACCGTCCTCAGACCATGTGGTGGGCTGGACTATATTTGGGGGGGGGTGAACGAATTCCTATGCCCCACAAATAACCCAGAGATGCATTTTAAATAAAAGCACACATTCTACTCATGTAAAAACACCAGGCAGGCCCCACAAATAACTCAGAGATGCATTTTAAATAAAAGGACACTTTCTACTCATGTAAAAACACACTGATTCCTGGACCATCCGCGGGCCAGATTGAGAAGGCGACTGGGACGCATCTGGCCCCTGGACCTTAGTTTGCCTACCCCTGGCCTAGATGCAGGAAAGGTACAAAATAAATCATGAGCACAATCCTGTAATGAAGATACAGTATATGGGCTGTGGGGCTATGGGTTATGGTGGAAGCCCCTCCTGTGCTTTCACACTGGCAGATACATCAGTGCAACTGCTCAAATGCAACACTGGAGTAAAAGGTAAAGGTCAAGGACCCCTGGACGGTTAAGTCCAGTCAAAGGCGAATATGTTCAGGGACGTTTTTAATATGTAACGCTGTACTGTTTTTAACACTGATTGGGAGCCGCCCAGAGTGGCTGGGGAAACTCAGCCAGATGGGCGGGGTATAAATAATAATAAATTATTATTATTGTTGTTGTTGTTGTTGTTGTTGTTGTTGTTGTTATTATTATTATTATTATTATTATTATTATTATTATATGAGGTTGCGGCACTCATCTCGCTCTCAGCCGAGGGAGCCAGCGTTTTTCCAGACAGTTTTCTGGGTCATGTGGCCAGCATGACTAAACTGCTTTTGGTGCAACGGAACACCGCGACGGAAACCAGAGCGCATGGAAACCTTCCCACCGCAGCAGTACCTATTTATCTACTTGCACTGGCGTGCTTTCAAACTGCTAGGTTGGCAGGAGCTGGTACAGAGCAACGAGAGCTCACCCTGTCATGGGGATTCGAACTGCCGACCTTCTGATTGGCAAGCCCAAGAGGCTCAGTGGTTTAGACCACAGCGCCACTCGCATCCCTAACACTGGAGGGCTGCACTGTCAAAAGTGCACTGGTGAAATGGGAAAACGAGGTGGAGTTATAGGTCAGACATGGGCAGCACAGGACAGAAGAACACTTACACTGTATCTCATACTCTGGTAGTATCTCATAGTCTGGAATACAACCACAACCCCTACAATGGCACCACTTCAAACTAGCTCTGGATTCTCTTTGGCCTGCAGGCCAGTGGTGAGCAGGGGCATGTTATTTCCTCCTGCTGGAACTTCAACTCACATCCTCTGCTTCTTTCCGATTGCGCCCTTATTTTTAAAACAGATAAGCATATTATAGGTTGATACCAAAGCAGTTACTGAGTGGCTGAGAATAAGTACAGTGTTGTTTTAATTCTACATGGATGCTTATAGTTCTATGGATAATTGTAGATGGGTTAAATCTACTTCTGTATGTTCTGTAAGGACTGCAGCCTTATGACACTATTCACTGAAAGCAGTTTCTGTACAATTCCCATTGGAAGGGACAGAGAAGGTGCACTACACTATGAGAAAGGAAACTGATTTATATTCAAAAGACCTTCCACAATATGCCACACATAAAGCGAGAAAGAGAGAAATTGCCCTCAAGGGTGCAAATAAAACATGTCAAGATTAGCAAAGCTAATTTTATCTCTTAAAAAGCAGAAGTATTTATTAGGGACTCTGCAATCTTAAAGTGCAATGTGAGTAATATAATTTGATGTAATTATAATGTTATGAAACTGGGAGATGCAATTTAAGGCTGACGAAAGCATTAATTCACAGGAGCATCACTCCCTCTATTAGTAAAGTGGGGTGTGTAGACATGCTGGGCACCAAAGCAAATGGAAAGGAAGGAGTGATAGGTGTGAGTCCCTACAAGAAGGTGGGGTTCCTGGAGTTTTCAGGAAAATAATGAATTAGGGAGGGATAGCACCTGCCACCCCCAAATCTGGCAGGGCTAAGGCTGTGGATTCATGGTCCAGATGAAGGGCAGTATACAAATATTATTATTATTATTATTATTACTAGTAATAATCTTAAGATCCCCCTGCCATTCCCATGCTGTGTTTTCGCCTCAGATCTGATCATGTTGGCTATTGTATCTACATCCAACATACATACATACACACATAGCTACTATAGCCAACATCAGATCTGAGGCGAAAACACAGTATGGGAATGGCAGCGGGAGAATCTTGTTAGCCCCGGCTCAAACTTTAAGGTACTTTGAAATAACACGTGGCACCCCTGATTTGGGCGAGTCTGTCTCTGGTTCTCCCAACACCAAAACTGAATGGGAAAGAAAAGAGGAGAGGAGCGGAGGACAGAGCAACCCCGCGACTTCAGCACCACCACCTCTCCCACCACCCACGCGCAGGCTTCACACGATCTCTTTTCCCGATGGAAACGCCTGTGGAAATCGCGCGCGCGCGCACACACACACACACACACACAGAGGAGAGAGAGAGAGAGAGAGAGAGAGAGAGGGCGAGCCTTCGTGTACTTAACAGCTGGAATCGGTTGTAGACATAGCAAAAGGTCAGAATGGCAGTTTAATCATGAGGCAGAACTTCCAAGTTCCTTTTCGTGGCTTTCTTTTTCTGCCTCCCCAAGGACACAACGGAGAAGATACCCTAAAAGAGCGGGGTCGTTTGAGATCGAGGTGCCCAACCAAAAATGAAAAAGAACAAAAGCGGGGACGGGCGTTCTTTTTCTTTGTGCTTCAGGTCTTATTTTGTGTGTTTGAGGGCGGGGGAATGAGTTTAGATTTTAGAAAATAAGAATTGCATTGCCGATTCCAATTCCACAATTTCCACCCATAATGAAAGTTGCAGATTTGGGAGGGAAGTTTATGACAATCGTCCATTATTAATATATTGCTGTTAAAGCTGCGGGTTTGCAGTCAGCCAATCTCCGCAAAGACGGCAGCAAATGTCATTTTGACGAGAGTGCCCTTTCAGACCTGCTTCCAGCCCAAAGCTACCACTCAAATCGCTTGCGGAAGAAGCCTTAAGCTCCATTGGTTTGCATAAAGACGCTATCAAATGTTTTAAGTTCTGCTTAAAAAAACACACACACATTCTTCATGCGAAAAGGATAACAGCTGCTGCAATTTCCCCCAGCAAGACATCTTAAGGCAGCCCTGTTTAAAGAAGTTTTTAATATTTAATGCTGTATTGTTTTTAACACTGGATAAATAAATAAATAATTATACGTGTGAAGGAGCGGCGGGGCGGGGGAAATCATCATCATCCCGGAAGAAGCAGCAGCAGCGTACGAATCTACCTCTTGTAAAGTCTATAGTTCCTGATAGGAGCTCGCGGCGATCTTCCTACTTCCGGGAAAATGGCGGCGGCCTGGAGAACCGTTTGGGCAGTTGTCTCCCGGGGATACGTGAGGCGCGGCGGGGCGCCGGTGCTGGGCAACCTGCGGGCCCCCAGGCCCCGGGCGGGCCCCTGGCTTGCCACTGCCGCTCTGGTCGGAGGCGGCGCGCTCGTGGGTTTTGGCGGAGGATGGAGCGGGCAGGGCGGGAGCGACGGCTTCCTGACAGTCCTGGCTCAGGTAGGAGACGAGGAGTCGCTGCCGGCCTTCCTCCCTTTCCTCGGCGTGGAAAGGACAGCGGGAGCCTCGGGGGCCGAAGCCAGCGCGCTTGCCCAGCCCTGTTCCCTGTTCGTTGGTTGGTTTCCGGGCGGCTTGCGCGGTTCCCTGCCTTCCATCGAAAGGAAAATATTCATAACCCGCCTCTCACGGCAGCGTGTGCCCGGGCGGCGTGGCATTTCAGATGGGGGGCCGCGTCAGTCCTGTCGCAGCAAGAACAAAAGGGCCCCGCCTTCAATACTTGGCACGCCTCGTTGGGGCTTAAGCTCTGGGAAACCCAAGAGTCTCATGACCTGTCATCTTTAGACGCAGGGATTTTGTTTAGTCGTTTAGTCGTGTCCAACTCTTCGTGACCCCCTGGACCAGAGCACGCCAGGCACTCCTGTCTTCCACTGCCTCCCGCAGTTTGGTCAAACTCATGCTGGTAGCTTCCAGAACACTTTCCAACCATCTCGTCCTCTGTTGTCCCCTTCTCCTTGTGCCCTCCATCTTTCTCAACATCAGGGTCTTTTCCAGGGAGTCTTCTCTTCTCATGAGGTGGCCAAAGCATTGGAGCCTCAGCTTCAGGATCTGTCCTTCCTGTGAGCACTCAGGGCTGATTTCCTTAAGAATGGAGAGGTTTGATCTTCTTGCAGTCCATGGGACTCTCAAGAGTCTCCTCCAGCACCATAATTCAAAAGCATCAATTCTTCGGCGATCAGCGACTGTAAAAGGGACGGTTTCAAGCAGTGGGGATCAGCTACAGCTTAATAGTAGTAGTAGTAGTAGTAGTAGTAGTAATAGAATAAGCAGAATAAGCACAGTAACACCACAGTGAAAATGGTTTTTTAAAAAATCAATTCCACAAGGCTGAATACAGATGCATAAAATAGAATTGTTTGCCCAAGTGCTGTCGACTCATTTATTGCTGCTGGGTTTTTTATGCTTCAAAAGTCTAAAGGAGTCTGTTGGCACTTTTGTCATGGGGGAGACAATGTGATACATGGATATGATGGTGTGAATTTTATTATTATTATTATTAACAACAACAATTTTATTTATACCCCACCCATCTGGGGTTTCCCCAACCACTCTGGGTGGCTTACAGCACATGAAAAATTGTAAAACATTAGACATTAATGCAAAACAAACAAACAAACAAAACAACCCCACTGAGGGCAGTTTTATAGTTTTGAGTTGCAGCGCCGATACCTAAAGGCAGAGTAAAAAAAAGGAGGAAAACTCAAGGAAGTGGTTATATGTGGATGTGGGGAGAGGGGGAGAATGGCTTATCTATAAAATAAATGCAATGCTTGCTGGCTTTCCAGTACTGTACTGATTCTTGGAGTTTGAATAAGAAGCAGCGCTGTTGTGCAGTGTTAGGAGAAATACTTTAGGAAGGGTGGGTAGGTTTGAATCAGAAGTTGGTGTCCTCTGAAAGAAAAGGGCAATTAAACTGAGCTTGAACCCTGGGAAGATGGAGGCACTCTGGGTTGGTGGTTTCTGTGTCTGGGAGATCAACCAGTTGCCTGTTAATGGATGGGGCTGCTCTCCCTATGATAGAACAGGTTTAGAGCTCCTGGGTCCATCATTGTCTCAGGAAGCTTAGGTAGGTTCAGTGACTAGGAGTGCATTTTCCAGTTATGTTACTGTGGCCATTCTTGGACAGAGATTGTTTTACCATCGTGATTCATGCATTCGTAATCTCAGGCCTTGATTATTGCAAGGTGCTCTATGTGTGGCTACCCTTGGACCTATTTCAGATGCTCCAGTTGATATAAAATACTGCAGTTAGACTGCTGATGGGGATATGCTATTGGCAGCACATAACTCGGGTGTTCAAAAACTTGCACAGGGCCAGGTTCAAGGATCTTTTATAAGTTTATAATGTCTCTGACAAATTAGGCCCTCAGTGATTTTTAATCCCTTTTATCCCTGCCAGATCACTGAGGTCTTTGTGAAAGTCCTTGTTACTCATGTCTTATATATCGACCAGGATTTCTGTGTCCAGTATTGTGGGCCCAATTTTGTGGAACTCCCTTCCAGTTCTAGTCATACAGGCTGTATATCTTGAGCCCACTGAATATTTTTTTATTCTAGCGGGCTTTAAAACTGAAGTCTGATTTTGTATTTCTTGTACACCACTTAGAGACAATTGTAGTTAAGTGGTATACTAATTGTTCGCATAAAATAATAATAAAATGGCTTGACAAAAGATGTGAAGGAAGATACATAGAAGTTAATTGGCAACAGTATATGAGGAACACAATTACATTTCACTTTAAGTGAGTAAGTCAGTACTTACAATGATACGTATTGTTGTAAGTAAACCTGACAGGCGGAAGTGTACTTGCTTCTGCTTAATAGCATATATTATAGGATAAACAAAGGTATTAGTCACTGGCAGTACCTGTGGATAAATAAACATCTGTTTTCAGTCTTACAATCAATTAATTCTAACTGGTTTACATCAACTTGTGATGTTTAATTTGCCATAATGCAGTCATTATAGCTTAGCTGCTATATGCATTTTAAGTTCCATTGGGCTGATGGAAGTTACTTTTGAGCAGTCATGTATAAGATTTTATCACTAGGGCATTCATTGTTCAGCTGTATGAAGCTAAAGTTTAGTCACTAAACATACATCAAAGTATCAAATAGTTAATTTCCTTTAGTTTATACTGGCATAACTTTAGCTTGTGCTTCTCTAGTATAACATACTGTATTTTTCCATCTATAAGACGCCCCCATGTATAACACGTCCCCTATCTTTGGGGACTCAGATTTAAGGAAAAGGGGGGAAATACTGTATATCAGTGTATAAAATGCCCCCTAATTTTTGACATTATTTTTTAGGGGGAAAACCTAGTCTTATACGGTATATTCTGATGGACAATATTTTTTTCCCATTTGCGCTATGCCAGAATGTCAGTGTGTAAAAAGTTAGGAGCTTGTGTTATCTGTGTAGCTCTCACCTGATGCTTAACTTTGTTTACATAAAAATGTACTGAATTGGATCCTGTAAGATTAATATATATTTACTCACTCAGAAAAAAAATTATTTCACAAGTAAAATGCTCAACTATGCTGTCTGAATTGCATCATGTAGGAAGCCATATGTTTTAAAAACAAATATGGACATTCATGATTTCAAAAAGAAGTTACTTACAAAACACCCTTTATGTCCATCTCTGTCCTTAAAAGGCCATGGGAATTATGTGGTTGCTGTCTGGGGTTACTTTCATTCCAAATATCAATGCTTTGTTTCTTAGGGGAAGTGAAATAGGATAAACCTTATGTCTCCTGGTGAGTACAGAGAGTCTCCAGATCCAAATAGGAAGCATTGTGTCTATTTCTAGACTCCCAATAATAATAGAACTGGTGTAGCATAACGTCTGAGGATAGAATGAAGGGAAGTCCCTGGTTCAAACTTTTAACTACAAATTGCCTAGCAGGTCTTAAGAGAGCTGCTATTTCCCACCCACGCACAAATCTACAATATGAGGAAACTTTGCGGCTTTAGGTCTCTAGTAAGGATTACTGTGTTATTGTGCACAAGTACTAATCCATATATATGTCATGTTGCTTAGACTTTTGTGTTGTCCACCTCTGAAACTAAATTTGTTAAAATGTAGTGACTCTTGTAATTCTCCACATTTAATTTAAAATACGATGACTTTCAGTTATTCAAATTGTGAATAATTTTAGTCGCCTTCCATTTCTTTCCCGTGCTCTGAATCTTTAGGGCTTGCCGATCGAAAGGTTGGCGGTTCGAATCCCCGCAGCGGGGTGCGCTCCCGCTGCTCGGTCCCAGCGCCTGCCAACCTAGCAGTTCGAAAGCACCCCCGGGTGCAAGTAGATAAATAGGTACCGCTTACCAGCGGGAAGGTAAACGGCGTTCCTTGTGCTGCGCTGGCTCGCCAGATGCAGCTTTGTCACGCTGGCCACGTGACCCGGAAGTGTCTCCGGACAGCGCTGGCCCCCGGCCTACAGATGTGAGATGGGCGCACAAACCCCAGAGTCTGTCAAGACTGGCCCGTTCGGGCAGGGGTACCTTTACCTTTAGTACATCAGAAATCATCAGATTTCTGCAGTGCTCAAAATAAAAAGCTTTTTCTTCTGTGTGGACTCGGTGTAGCAATTAGCACAGTCATTTTCCAGTGTTGTTGGATGCCAGACATAGTGATACTTCATACTTGTTTATCTTTAGCACTGTATTTCCAATATCGGAGTCACAGTAATGTACTGCAGAAGATTTTGAGATGGGTCACTTCTGTCAAACATCTGTTGTTGGCTTTGACTTAATGTTTATTTTCAGACAGCTTGCAATCCTCTGCATTAACATGCCACTACACAGCATGCTCCTCTCATTAACCAAGTTGGGCTTGGAATGTCTTGTCTTCATGGGTTTACTTTTGTGATCTTAAGCCTTGAGCTCCGCCAGTTCTTTGGTGCAGTGATTTGTTTTTGCATTTAATGGCCCTTCTAAATTCTGCATATTAACTTCAGCTTCTAAATTAAACTAGTTTTGGGTCAGTTCTCTAGATTTATTCCCTGGATGCAAAAAGCTTAGCTTTGGAGTCTTCAAAATTGCTTCATTTTTTATTTTATTTTTTAAAGCAAAGTTATTGTCTAGATGGGCTTGCAGTTCAGACAAATGCTTTAAAGGTCATAGAGCACTTTATGCATTGAAAGTATTATAGAAATTACCGATAATTTAACTACTGTTAGTGAGGTATTGTAATGGGTAGACTATACCTTTATTAAGTCCTATCTAGGGTGTGGTGTACATAACAAATAGTATCATATACATTGAGTTATGCTTGAAGGCTTGGAGCAGGGCCATTCTCAGTGGGGGCTGAGTAGGAATTGGTGGCCAAGTTACCTCCAGTTCTAGAATTGATCAACTTTACTTCTAATTCCCATCTTTATTCCTCAGTCCATGCATTCAGGTCAATGGTCCATTGCTTCCTTGGTCTCTCATTGCTACTGCTCTTCATCTATTGTCTGCTTTGTATTTGTTTTAAGATTCTTGATGAATTTTTTGTTTTGTTTTTAATGATGGTTTAAATGTATATGTTTTGTGAATATTAGACTCTATATATCATTTTGGTTGGTTTGGGTAATTTTATTTGATCAAGTGGTTTATATGGTTTAAATGAAGTGTAGGCTGGAGCAGGCTAGTTCAAGGTATAATGAAACTTACATTAAAAACTGTTCCGTGAATGGAGACATCCTGCTGTACTGTAATAACTAAATCATGTGTTTGGATAAGCTTGTCAAAACAGAAGCCTTTTCAGTGGATATCTAAAAGTTATTTGCAAGGAACTCAACATCAGCCTTGACTGTTGACTATGGGGCTGATGGGAATTGTAGTCCAAAACATCAGGCTTGGGAAGGCTCCCTTGAAAGATGAAATACAAGAAGATAAAGACAGATGATGTACTTATAGCAGGAAATTGTTTTGTTGTTTTTGCTATATCTTTGTTACGGGACCTACGGGAGGATGTTAGAGGCAGAACATTCTCCTGTTACCTACATTATAAGGAGCTGGCTCCAGGCACCAGGCTTGTTGGCAGACCAACTCTGTGTTAGAAAGATGTCTGCAAATGTGGCATGAAGACTGGCAACATCAATCCCACCGTGTGGGAATCCTTTGCAGACAATGAGTGCCTGCAGACAGACAATCAGGTTGTGTATCCATAGCATTGACCAGAGGAGGAATGATCACTGGGAGGAGCGCAGAGAGAAGAAATGCGAGCAGCACAACTGGACACCTTCATCTGCCCCAGCTGCAACAAAACATGTCTCTCCTGTATCAGTCCTTACAGTCACAGCAGGCACTATAACCTTCCAATAGTTTGACTTCACCTCTAAACGCTCACTCCTCCATTGTCTCCTGAAAAAGACAGATGCCAACCAACTATCTGTATTATTATTTATTAGACCACTATATCACCAGCAGCTTACAAACAATTAAACACTATTATAATTGTGAAATTAACAAGCTCATCATGTTAAAATAACACAAAGCAAGGTACAGTGCCTGACATAATAATTCTGACACAAGATCATTCATAGATGAAAAGTCGAATTATTCACTGAAAAACTGATGAGTAAACAACATCATTTCATGAAGTTATAGCCTGCAACAATCTCTGATAATAAAGTCATCTACAGAAGGATTGCTGTTAGAACATTTAATTTAATCAACAAGTTTTCAAATTATGTAATTACAATACTATTCATTGTTCAAATTGATTTCTTCCCTGCATATATTATGGCTTAGAGCATTATCAAGTTTCACAATATCAAGAATTGGAGAACCTGTTTGCAAGAAGTATACATAAGTGCTTGATACTCTGCCAGGAGCTTCTACCAGCTGGCTCAGTTGTGTGAGCTTATGTGGGAAAAGTCTAGAGTTCCTATTTTAATCTCTGTCCCAGAATATAAAAACAACTTGAATTTGTACAAGCTTCTGCTTAAAATGAACCACAGATTCTAAATATGTGTGCAAATTGTATGATGGTGATAAGTGGGTATAAAATATACCTAATTACTGTTCTATAGTTTTCGTATTATACATTGCTAAGCATGTGTACTTAGAACTAAGCCCCATTGAGTTTAGTGGGACATACTCCCCAGTTAATATGTATCGGATTGTAGCTTTAAGCATCTTGCAGTGGATATTTTTTCCCTTTTCGTATTATGCACAACAGGAAAGCAATGTTGTCATTACTATTATGGCCTATGTTATGTATTTTTGTGTGTAATATTTTTCTCAAATGATATCACAACCCTGAGGTCAGCATGTCTTGTCTTAGTTCACTGTCTTTTAAACCCCCAAACACCTAACAGGATTTTACAAATCTTTTCTGGAAAGTCTTTTTATTATATGTTATAATCAAGCTAGGAACTCCCCATGCTGCTTTTATTCTGTATTAAAACTTGTTAAAGAAGCTCTTTAAGTATCATGTATCCCTGAAGAAGTTTAAATAACTTGGGTATTAAATATATCCCAAGTATCATGCTTTGCATTAGTGACATACAGACATTGTCATGTTGAGTGACCAAAACAGTCAATAATATAGCAAGTATGGAATCTGTAAGGCCATAATGTTATGTTTAAATTTAGAAATGGATTTTACTTAGGGGTGTGCACTTGTTTCACAACATAGTATCACTTACAACTTTTTGAAAGCAGGATATAAATATCTTGAAGCTTTGACTTTGAAAATATAGTGGATCCATGCTTTGTATTAATATTTCAGTTAGGGTTCTGGAAAATATCCAGTGCCCTCTTATATACTTGCTTTTCTCTAATCTGCTTTGTTACGGATATTCATTACTTTTGCTATGTGAGATTAATTATGGAAATCCTAAGCATCATTTGCATTTATGCAACAGTGTCTGTAAAATATGCTGTATGACCAAAGGAGGGTGGTGTTGATGGCTGTTGTTTGTAGGACAACTCCTGTTCTTTCCTTTCTGTCAACAAATGCAATACCTTTAGTTTCCATAAGTGTTGACTGATCAATTAGCAGGAATCTAGGTAATGGGGTGGGGGGGGAAGCATTTTGTCTAAATTATAAAATATGGTATAAACAGCAAATTTTAACTGCATCACCAACCATCAATTTTCCTGTGGGTAATTAATTCTCATAGACACTAATTAATTGGTAGGTGTTCCAGGGTCCACATATTCACATAAACAACACTTAAAATAGGATTGTGTGCATTATACAATTAGTTATATTGCGTTGTATCCAGTGGTGCATGAGCAGAGGCAATTCGGTACAACGTCTGCTTCGTTTCCTTTCCTCTCCTTCCCCCTGTACTCCGCCCAAGAGGCCTCCCCGGAGGGCCAGGGGGACCTATTGAACATTGTGGACTGTATCTTACAGGGTTCCAGAGGGACGCGGAATCACCCAAAATATTGAATGCTTAAATATTTAAAGTTAATGGATACAGAATGTCCCTAACTGGTGTATATATGATTATTGCTCCTGTATACTTGTATGGTTAATCTTTCTGTTGTATGTCAGTTCAGTTGGAATTAGCCCTGTGATGTGCCTACTTTGGTGATAAAGCATGGTATTCGGGCATACATAAGCCCAAGGAGAGAAGTCAAAGAAAAGTTTTCATAGCGGTAAGGAGTTAGATTGCCTCTTGAAGACTTAATTCAGAAATAACATATGTTGGGAAAAGCTTTTCAGTTTAAGGACATACACACATCAAGAGCACATTTCTAGAGCTCAGTTCCTTCCAACCTGCAAAAATCTTTTCAGGCTCAGCTTATCTTTGCCGTAGAAAGGATTCTGAATGTGAGTTTGGGTTCTAAGAAGCAGCCAAAGTGCTGTTGTGCTTAAGAACTGACAAGAGGAGGGTCGGGAGGGCTGAAGCATGTTACTAAGGGTCCCATTTGAGTACTTTGTGCTAAGGAGATGCAGGTGGCTCTGTGGTATGAACCACTGAGCCTCTTAGGCTTGCTGATTGGAAGGTTGGCAGTTCGAATCCACCCAACAGGGTGAGCTCCCGTTGCTCTGTTCCAGCTTCT
Organism: Podarcis vaucheri; assembly: GCF_965113315.1. NCBI lineage: Eukaryota > Metazoa > Chordata > Lepidosauria > Squamata > Lacertidae > Podarcis > Podarcis vaucheri. Next base: position 26,028,707 of record NC_138762.1, on the reverse strand, counting down.
GCCAACCTAGCAGTTTGAAAGCATACCAGTGAAAGTAGATAAATAGGTACCGCTGCAGCGGGAAGGTAAACAGCATTTCTGTGCGCTCTGCCTTCCGTCACGGCACTCCATTGTGCCAGAAGCGGTTTAGTCATGCTGGCCACGTGACCCAGAAAGCTGTCTATGGACAAATGCTGGCTCCCTTGGCCTGAAGCGAGATGAACACCACACCCCATAGTTGCCTTTGACAGGACTAAACTATCCAGGGGGTCATTTACCTTTACCTTACTGTGTGCTGGTTAGCTATCGGGTACTATTTTCTTATGAGTAGACAGTAGAAGTAATTGCAGTGAGAATCTAAGATGAAATTGGCTTGACTTTTCTTGGGTAATTTTTTTTTTTTGGGGGGGGGAGGAAATTCAAGCTTCTGTGCATTATTAGCCTTGGTATTAATTTTCAGTTTTCCAATCTCATTATGTGGTTCATGTGATGGTGTTTGTCCAACTGCTCTAAAAGAGTGCTGCAAATGTAAAGGGAGGTACATTGGTATTTCCTTGTGATTCACTTTCTTTAGCCATGTGGCAGTGTGTTCCAGACCATTCCAAATGCCTTCCAGTAAATGCACTTACAGAAGACTGTGGCACATCTCAAGTTGATTTTTAGTGCTTAGGTCACCACTCAAGCAGGCGTTCTGATTCTTTCTTTTTTTTCCCCTCCATCCATGTGCTGAAGTTTCTAAGAGTTGGATAGCCTATACAGCAGGGGTGGGGAAACCTTTTCAGCTCAAGGGCCACTTTAACTCATGGTCAGCTTTTGGGGGATGCGTGCTGCTGGTGGGCATGAGCACAGGCAAAAACAGATAAGACATGGGGTAGAAGAACATAGACCAATGGATGTGGTTCTTACATTGTTAGAGAAGATTACCTTTCAGCCATGCAGAAATTGGAGGTTTCTGCATGCAATCGCGTATCTCCATCCTCCACGTAGGCAAGCAAGAGACCGTTATCTCAATTCATGGGCATACTCCATGCAGGCAGCAGCACTTGAGGAAGGTACACAGTGAAGCCACTGAAGGAGGAAAACTGGGGAGGGAGAATGGCCTGGAGAGGGGCCTGAGGGCCAGATAAGAGAGGTCTGGAGGGATGCATCTGGCCCTAAGTTGTGAGGTTCCCCAGCCGCACCATTTACAGACCCAGTAATTTGCAGGTATAGCTACATGCAGTAAATGACATTTATGCTGCCTGGAAATGGCACAGTATTCAGCTGTATTGTTAGTCGTCGTATTTTTCAACTGGTGTAGCTTTATCTGTTGCATTTTATCATGCTAAGTCACGTTGAGATTGCCTTTGTAAAAAGCCACGAACAAATCTAGTAAATCATCATTTACTAGATTTAGCCCATCACAGTTGTTTTGTTTTTGTAAGTTGTGTTATTATCATTATTTTATTATTATTTATTAAATTTGTGTACTGCCCTTTATCCGTAGATCTCAGGACAGTTCACATAAAATTATATAATAAAAACCACAAAATACATAATAAAATTAAGAACAACAACAGACCAATAATCCCTCCTCCCACAACACATTTAAAATGTCAGCACTTTAAAATAAACATATGCTTTGGAATCAGTAGTCATTAAATTATATCTACCACTTTGAGAATGTTTAGTTAGCTATAATGGAGAGTTGGTAATCTGTTTCATGTAATTGATGACAATAAGTCTTTATATATGCTGGAAACAAATCAGACCTTTCTAAAACCCAGAAATGTCAGAACAGAGTCACAACTTCTCTAGAGGATAAAATGTAGTGCATTTTAAATAGCAACGAAAGATACCACTGACAAGTAGGTTCAAACAAAACAAAATTACTGGAACAGATCAAAATGAAGGTGGTATGGCTAATAAAATAATAGCAGTCTTGGGGCCTGTAATTCCTCCTTAGATTAGATACATGATATTTTGTTGGCACAGAGTTCAAACACTTATTCCCATACTATTAGTAATTTGACTTCAGTCATGCACAGGCTTGTTGACAGCTATTTACTAGAAATCTCCTGTAAAGTTGGGAAGGTAGACCAGGTATCCTGCTGTGCAGCAATAAAGGTATTGGCATACCAGCTGCAAGGGCTATTTTTAGCTCAAGCTTTAGGTTTATGATGGCATTGTGTATTAGTAATAAGCGCAGTAAAATTTCAAAGTAGTAGAAACCTGAACATATTCTGGCATTATGCTGTTTTGTTCCTCCTTTGAGCAACTGGGAATTTAGATCATTCCATCCATCCAGAGTGTGGTATAATGTGTACTGTTTTGAATAAGCCTTTTTGTAAAGCTAAAATTCCTCTACTACACAATGGTCTGAGGACCTCAGGATCCTGGCTGCATTGGATATATTTTATATAGACATCAGTTTTTTGTGGATATATAGCTGGACACTTGTAGGGCTTATATTGTATTGACTTAAATGTTTAACTTAAGATATGCGTTATATGGTTATTATGGTTTTCTATTACCGACTATGGTTTTCCATTCCTAGTAGCATTATTGATATATTTTCAATTTGCTTAATTTTATTTAATTCCATTTTTAATTCATCCTGCCTTTCCCTTGTTCAGTTTTCAAAAATAATAATTTAAAAATGCTCCTCTTAAGGCAGCTGAGATCTACCCACAGAAGAGCACTGTTCACTAAATGCTATTGACTTTTTTTAAAGTCACAGGCAGGGAACTGACCCAAGACTGGGAAAGTGCCTGCTGAGTAGAAGTTTGATCCATTTGAGCCACCATCCATCCTTAAATACAATTCCACATTATTGCTCCCACATCTGACAGAAGAACATGAGCAATGTCTTGGCATTTAATATTGACAAAAGCCTATTAATCTTCTAAAATTAAACTGTCCATAAAACTCCCATTCAAATCTTCATTAATTACACACATAGTCATGTTTATGAAAATAGTATTAACAATAAGAATATAATTTCAGAGTACTGTACTAATGTATTTAATACAACAGTAGGTTAAATTATAGTGTATTTTAAGACTTCTCTGCCAAGGGCAATAAATTTAACAACATGGTTATTAAAACCTTTGTATAAAACATCATAAGAACAATGCAGACTAAACTATTCTTGCATCCGAAAAGCTGGAATGCAAAGAAGTTTTTATTCTTTATTGCCTCAAGTAAAAATTCTGTGGAAACAGATAAGTGATGACAAAGCTTTGATGTTAATAAACCCAAATGGAAGTCAAAAATCAAAGTGTGTAAATGGCTAGGTTATAAAAAGAGAGATGACAGAGTTATACCCTGTAATTAGGTGTAATTTGTGCTTTTGGCACAGCTATTTGTCCTGTATGAATGAGAGGCTGTCTTACATTTTCTTTGCTTGTATAATAGAATTACAGTACTGACACATCTACTTAAACATGTACAGGGTTTCTTTCTTTCTTTCTTTTTAAAGTATTTGACAACAGCAGCACCCCCTCCCCCCTTGAGATGCCTGACTTGGAGATACATAGCTTTAAAATTGGAAAACTTGAAGCAGCAACTTACCTGGTGCAGGTATTTAGTAGAAAAAGTAGTAGCAAAGTTTTGGGGTGGTAGTAAAATACAGGAAAACCACAGTTTACCTTTCTGGCACAAGTCTTAACCGCAGATGTACTATGAGTTGTCCACACAGACAAGAGAACAATTGAACAATTCAATTAAATAATTTTGTGACCTTGCTTGTTTAAGAGCTGCGTAAATACTGTCTGATCAGGGTTTCAAAGTAATTATATACTGAAAACAACACAATTGTGTTGGCTGTGCTACTGGTCTGGGTTCCATGTAATTGCAGCATCTGCAGGGTTATCAACTTCTTCTGCAACTGGAAGTTGAGAAGGAATGAGAAAGAGAAATCTTTTAACATCAGTGAAACTAGGATTTTATGTTGCATTTTTGTAACATTTTTGGTTGGTTATTATTTACAATATTTATAAAAGTGTCCTCGTATTTTCTGTTAAATTGTCATCATGCTTAATTTAACAACAATTTAACAATATAGTCCCAATTTTGTATTGCTGTTTCATTATTGCCTGTGCTAAAATTATACCCACGTATTACCACAGTACCATGTATTTAACCTACATGTCCTTCTGTAGGTTTCTAAAAGAGAGATTGCTAAATTCTTAGGTTTAAATCCAGAGTTGCTTAAAATCTTAAGCCTTTAAAATGTACAGGATGTGCTGCAGGTTCAAAAGTAATACCATTTAGTTATATGGGGCTTACTCCCAGATATGAATGAGTATTGGGCTGGAGCCTTAGTAAACCTTTCTTGCGAGTTACCGGTACTTTACTTTTTCTTGAATTGCCTGCTGAAGGCTTACCAAAATCCTCTTAAAATTTCCTATAAAGCTTTGGTCAGAGGTCATCACAAACTTCACTGGTTTGTAAATACCTTGTTGTAAAATTGGTCATAAATTAGTGTAATTGTTTTTTGCTTAGAAATAGAACTGTCCTCTTGTGACAAGTGCCATTAAAGTTACATAAATATTGAGATTCCAGTTAAAAAAATACATGAAAATTCTCTCTCCACAAAGTTTTTAAACTGTTTTTTAAAAAACATTTGGGGAAAACATAAAGAGGTAAGTTTGAAATCATGAAAAATTAGGATAGTATTTGCTTTCCTGGATTTTGTGTCAACATTTGCTTTATTCCTGCTAGGCAGCGTACAGATTAGATAATCATGGCAAGCAACTATATATGAGAGGAAAACTAGCTATCTGGAACCACCATAGCTTACCTTTGATCCTGGAAATAGGATCAGAGACATCCAGTGCTGTGGGGTATAAGGCGTTCATTCCTACTATGTGCTTGGCATCTTTATAAATTGTCTCTTTTTATAAAGACCCAGTACTTCAGTCAGGGTAAAATGCACCCCCCAGGAGATAGCACAGGGAGGTGTCCTGCTTTAGTTAAGAAGTGAAATTACAGGGAATCAGGCAGAGGGCCTTCTCGGCGGTGTCACCCTCCCTGTGGAACGCCCTCTCATCAGAGGTCAAGGAGATAAATAACTATCCAACTTTTAAAAGACGTCTGAAGGCAGCCCTGTATCAGGAAGTTTTTAATGTTTGATGTTTTATTATGTTTTTATACGGGTTAGGAAGCCAGCCACCCAGAGTGACTGGGGCAACCCGGCCAGATGGGTGTGGTATAAAGAATAAAATTATTACATTATTATTAATGGGTTGTGTCAGGGGATGGTTAGCTGCTTGTGCTTAAAATTGTGCCCCTTCAGAGTTTGTGCGACCCCACAAACCTCTGTGTGTGACAGAGCTCCTCAGACATGTCTGCTCTAGTCACTAGTAGAGTCTGACAGTGGCTGTCTGCGGAAGCGCTTCCAGCAAAGAAGTTCCTTAACGGAAACACGTCTCCTGGACTCACGACGTGGCAGCTTCCGGCGAAGCATGGGTCTCCCTGCAGTAGCTTCTGACACCTCCCCGCTATTTTCGCTCGAAGTGTCTCTCACCCCTTTCTCTCCCCTGCTGCTTCCTGCCTGGGCTGCTGCGTCTCTCTCAGCATTACTGAGATCCTCCTCCAGAGAACCCGCGCTCCCCCTGCTGGTCCCTGCTTTGGCTGTTGACTCTCTCCCAGTCTCTGGGAGCCTTACCACTTCCCTTTCCTCCGATGTCAGTTCCCTGACATCCACCTCCCCTCCAGGGCCCCCCTCTCCCCCGCCCCTACTTTCTCCTCTGGGCGGTGAGGAGCTGAAACCCCTAAAAGAATCCTCTTCATCTTCAGACGTCTCGAACAATTCCCTCCATCGGTCTTCGTTCCGACTCGCTGAATCCTCCTCCACCTCGGAATCAGCGAACCCCTCCAACTCTTCTTCGTCGTCGGTGGTGGCGAAATATTCCCTCCGGAACCTTGCCACTGGCTGGGGTTTTCTAGGGAATCTCTGATGAAAAGTTTCAATCAAAACCTCGTCATCTACATCCTCTGCCCTGGCCCAGGTGTTTTCCGACTCCGGCTCCCCTTCCCACATTACCAAATACTCTACTTGCTCTCCCCTCCACCTGGAATCGAGAATTTCCGCTACATGGTAGCTGTGTTCTTTTTCCTCCATAGCTGGTCCCCTATTGACCCTCCCCTCTCTGTCCCCTATATACGGTGACAGCAATGATCTGTGGAACACTGGGTGCAACTTCATGTGGTTCGGTAACCGGAGTCTGAAAGCCACTGGGTTGACCTGTTGCGTGACTTCAAATGGGCCCAGTCTTTTGGGTCTTAACTTCTTACAACCTCCTTTAAATGGTAACCCTTGGGTGGACAGCCACACCTGGTCCCCCACCCTAATGCTTTCCCCTTCCCTTCTGGTTTTGTCTGCCTGCCTCTTATATTCCTCCTTCGCCCTGTTTAAATTAAGTTGGAGCTGGCGATGGATCGCTTCCATTTCTTCAACGAACTGTTCTGCGGCAGGAACGCTCCAGTTCTCCCCCTCCCCCCCTGGGAAGGCTCGGGGATGACACCCGTGATTGGCCAAAAAAGGGCTCATCCCCGTGGACACGTTCTCTGCATTGTTATAGGCAAATTCTGCCAACGCCAGCTTCTCCACCCAATCATTCTCTCTGTCATTCACATAACACCTCAAATATTGCTGGAGGACACCATTAGCTCTTTCCGCCTGCCCATTGGTTTCTGGATGACGGGCAGTGGAAAAATTCACCTCTACGTGCAATAAGCTCATGAGCTTCCTCCAGAACCTGGAAGTAAATTGTTTCCCTCGGTCCGAAACCACCCTCAAGGGGGCACCATGCAACCTAAACACATTTTCCACAAACAATTTAGCGGTTTCTTCTGCTGTGACCGCATGTGAGCAGGCTATAAAGTGGGCCATCTTGGTTAACAGGTCTACCACAACCATAATGGCTGTCTTCCCTTTGGACCTGGGCAGATCAGTCATGAAATCTATTGCCACTGCCTCCCATGGTCTTTCCGGCGTGGGTAGTGGTTCTAATAAACCTGCCGGTGCCCGCCTCTCCCCCTTGGCTCGTTGACATCGGTCACACCCTCTCACATATTCACGCACATCTTCCCTGACCTTGGGCCACCAGAATTCCCTGGTAACCAGCCACATGGTTTTGTGTTGCCCAAAATGCCCTGCTGTGGGGCTATCGTGCAGTTGCTTGAGTACCTTCTCCCTCAAATCACCTTCAGGTATGTCTAACGCTCCCTTGTAGTACAACGCCCCGTTTCTCTCCTCAAAACCCCCGGGTTTGTCTCCCTCCCTCCTGAGACCCCTGAGTTTGTCCTGGGCGTATTCATCCTGCACCGTTCCCTCTACCAGTTCCCTTTGCCCCACCAAAGCCGCCCCACACACCCAGCGGTCCTCGGGAATAACATGGGTCTCTTCGGGTGCACCCTCTCCCTCCAAATATTCAGGTTTGCGTGAGAGAGCGTCCGCCCTAACGTTCTCCGGGCCTGGTACGTAACAAATCTCAAAGTTAAATTTGGAGAACTCCTGGGCCCATCTCAACTGCCTTTGGTTGAGCACTCGCGCAGTTCTCCAATACTCTAGATTCTTATGGTCCGTGCATACTTGCACCTTCTGTTGTGCACCAATTAGTAGGTGCCTCCATCTCCGGAAGGCCTCATAAATCGCAAGAAGTTCCCGGTCGTGCACCGTGTAGTTTCTCTCAGATTTGTTCAGCTTTCGCGAAAAGAAGGCACACGGTCGCCACTCTGACCCCTCCTTCCCCGGCTGCAGAAGAAGCACCGCCCCTATGGCTCTGTCAGAAGCGTCTGTTTCGACCCTCAGCTTTTTTTGTAAATCCACATGTAGAAGTTGTTCGTCAGAGGCGAAGGCCCTTTTCAGTTCCTCAAACGCTCGCTCCGCCTCCCCCGTCCAAACAAACTTCTTTTTGCTGCTGAGACAGTCCGTGATGGGCGCCGTCAGGTGGGCGAAGTTTCGGATGAACTTACGATAAAAGTTTCCAAACCCTAGGAACCTCTGCACATCCTTCTTGGTCTTGGGTGTTTTCCATTCCAGCACCGCTTGAACCTTGCCGGGGTCCATGGCCAACCCCTTGTCTGACAAGCGGTACCCCAGGAATTCCACCTCCTTGGTATGAAACTGACACTTCTCCAGTTTCACCCACAATCTGTTGGCTTGCAGCCTGCTCAACACTTCTCTGACGTCTCTCACATGTTGCTCCTCATTCTCCGAATACACCAACACGTCATCTAAGAAGGCCACGCAATTCTTGTAGAGCAAAGGCCCCAGTACATGGTTCATAAAGGCTTGAAAACACGCGGAGCCTGTTTGTAATCCAAAAGGCATAACGAGGTATTCAAATGCCCCCAAAGGGGTGAACATGGTGGTCTTCCATTCATCCCCTTTCCTTATACGTATCAGGTTGTACGCCCCCCTTAGGTCCAGCTTTGTAAAAATCTTTCCTTTTCGCACCCTGGTCAAAATATCATCAATCCTGGGCATAGGAAAAGCCGCCGGCTCTGTCACTGCATTTAGGGCCCGAAAGTCACATACCAGCCTCGGCTTGTCCGTGTTTTTTTTATCCACAAAAAACACTGGGCTACCCCCCGCTGCCTTGGACTCTCTGATGAAGCCTCTCTTCAGGTTCTTGTCAATGAACGCTCGCAACTCCTGCATCTCCCTGTCTGACATGGCATACAACTTGCCTACAGGAAGCTGTGCTCCAGGGAGTAAATTGATCTGGCAATCAAAGGGCCTATGCGGGGGTAGTTGGTCCGCTTCCTTCTCGCTGAACACGTCGCTGAGATCAGCATACTGTGGTGGCACCTTCCCCTTCTCCATCACTTCCGTCCCTGCTAGGGTGGCTTGGGCCCCTGCTGACCCCTTTTCCCCCCTGCAGTGTTCCAAGCAATGTGCTGAACCGAAGGAAACCACTCTTTGATGCCAGCCTACCAGCGGATCATGTAGGGCTAGCCAGCTCGTCTTTCACAGCTGAAGAAAGACCTTCTTCAAATAGCATCTGAATGGGTGCCGCCGATAAATCCCACCCCAATCTGTGAATCAGCATGGTAAATTCAGTCCAGTACTCACGGACAGATCTGCTTCCCTGCTTGCAAGCCATTAGCTGTCTGCGTAACACCCCTTCCTCAATATTGCTGGAAAACATGATATCCATTGCACGAAAGAATTTCATAGTGTCCTTTAGGATATCGTTGTGCGTTGCCATCAGGGGTCGAACCCAGTCCCGCGCCCCCTTCTCAAGATGCCCAATTACGAACGCAACTCGCGATTCCTCATCAGGGAACTCATCAAACTGCACATTCAGAGCATATTGCATCTCAGTCCTAAAGGCATGGTAATCCTTGGGGTCCCCCCCAAACTTCTGCACCAATCCTGGTACCTTTCTGGGGAACTGAGTGGTTCTCCCCTTTTTGTCAGCATCCTGAGCCCTTCTCTCCTCGAGCCTCGCCGTCTGCAGCGCAAGTTGGACCTCCAGAGCTTGATACCTTTCTTCCAAGCTTGGACCAGTTCCAACCCCTGCGTCTCCGGTTCCGACTGGGTTGCTCATGATGCTTTCTCCTGCACAGGCAGCGTACAGAGACTGTCAGACTGCTGTCAGGGGATGGTTAGCTGCTTGTGCTTAAAATTGTGCCCCTTCAGAGTTTGTGCGACCCCACAAACCTCTGTGTGTGACAGAGCTCCTCAGACATGTCTGCTCTAGTCACTAGTAGAGTCTGACAGTGGCTGTCTGCGGAAGCGCTTCCAGCAAAGAAGTTCCTTAACGGAAACACGTCTCCTGGACTCACGACGTGGCAGCTTCCGGCGAAGCATGGGTCTCCCTGCAGTAGCTTCTGACACCTCCCCGCTATTTTCGCTCGAAGTGTCTCTCACCCCTTTCTCTTCCCTGCTGCTTCCTGCCTGGGCTGCTGCGTCTCTCTCAGCATTACTGAGATCCTCCTCCAGAGAACCCGCGCTCCCCCTGCTGGTCCCTGCTTTGGCTGTTGACTCTCTCCCAGTCTCTGGGAGCCTTACCACTTCCCTTTCCTCCGATGTCAGTTCCCTGACAGGTTGGGAGTAAAAAGTTAGCTATGAAAACTAAGGTGATCTAGTTGTTTATGGTGTGTTAGGAGTCCTGGATTCAAATCGTTGCGCTGCAGACAGTTTGGACAGTTCTGCACAGCTGTAACACACTGCTCTGTTTAAACAGTTCCATACTTGTGCAATAGACTTCCAGTAGCAGAAAGAGGATTTCCCCTTCCTCTTCTCTCTCCTGCAGCACCCTCTGCACCCCACAAAACTTCTGCAGGTGTTTGGGGGACCCACTGGAGCAGATTGGGTATGTGTGACTTTATTGTCACATTTACTTTATTTAAACTTTTTTATTCTGCCCTTTACCATATTACATTTCAGGGTGATATTCAAACACCATGTAAACCACAGGATCTGAAAAGATTCAAATCCTGTCTGATGTGAGACTCAAAGAATAATGCATTGAATGAGCATTTCAGAAATCAAATGAATTTTCTTACTTTGTAAATTATTTGTCAGTTTTCTTGGTTCAAGCTTGACTGGCAAATGACAGTTGGTGCTGGGAATTTAGTACACCCATTTGTGGATATATTGAGATTTAAAAATAACACATACTTTTTAAAACATCTAGAAGCTAGCTTATTCCCTGTAACCTTTGTTTTGCAGATGGATTTAGAAAGTATGCTGTATTTAAAATCTGAGCATGGATTTAGAGCAGCTTTGAAACTGTTCTATTGTGGCAGAATAGAAATAGTGTGACATGACTACTTAATCTTTAGCTGGGCCAGGGATTCTTTATACATAATCCCATCTTTCTTAAAAGATGGTAATGCAATGTATGTAGTGCACTGCAAAACGGTTAAAGGAAAACTTGTTAAGCCCAGAGGCCTATAATGGAAGCATTCATTAAACTGCTTTTGAAGAGTGTTTTGAGTTTTAACACTCAGATTCGTTGTTCTGGAGTTTGTGGGGTCCTCTAGATGTTGCAGAACTCTAACTCACAGCAGCCCCAGCTAGCATGGCTGATGATCAGGAATCCTGTAAGTTGTAGTCCAAGATCTGGAAGGCCAAGGGTTCCTTTGTTGTATTGCTTCATTTTGTTTAACATTTGTATCTTTTTAAAAATGTTACTGCCAGCCCTCTTTAGAAAGAAAAAAAAGGTGGTATTGGATTTATTAGTTAAGCGTCAGTTATCAGTGAGAGTTAATAAAGCATGTTTCATCATTATTAAATACAATTCTCATTCTTTTAGACCACTTTATAAGTTTTTACTTATAGAAAAACGTTACCCAATATGAAGGTAAAAAGATCTGTTGTTTGTTGGGAAGCTGAACTCTCTTCATACTGGGTGCTAGAAAACTTGTTTTGTGTGTTACGATGGACAACAGAAGCAGCGATCTTTAGTTGTTACCTTCTGTGGCTAATGGCTCGTGTGTAAGTGGAGTGCACTACATATACTTAACACTAGCTTTGATGTCTGAAAAATCACTAAAGGATCTTGTTTGAAAAACAAACCTCTTGCCATATTTGTCAGAACTATGAAATGAGCATCTCTTGAAAGCAGCTATGTTGCTGTAGGGTATTGAAACAAATGTTCCTCAGAAATCTGAGTGGATTGTAAGGAGAGCTCAGTTGCTTTATTCTTTATGGAAATTTTGTCCTTGATGAACCAGCTGTGTGGGCTCGCATAGTTTGCTTCTGTTCTTATGAATGACTTTCTAAAATAAAGAGAACTACATTGGGTCAAGAGGTTGAACAAAATACTTAGGGAAATTACGATCCATCACTGGCATACTCATGGCACATACTGGTGGGAAATGATCTCTTGTGTGTGGAATTAGTTATCTATATGAGTAGGTTCTACATCTCTATAACTGATTTTTAAAAAGAAAAAACCCACAGAGCAAATGTGTGATTAATTAATTTGGGCATAATGTTTTCATGTGCATGGTTCTTCACTTCCAAGCAAAGGAGTGCCAGAGCTCAAGCTCAGTAATAACGTTTAATAATGTTTTGCATGGAGAAAAAGATCTCAGTGGCCAAGCTAGGAAAAATGCCTGCATAGAAATTAGTGACCCACTTTCAGTTGACATGCACCCGGGCTAGATGGACCCATGGTCTGACTTAGATAGCTTTAAAAGTGGAATAGACAGATTCCTGCAGAATAAGACTACCTCCAGTATCTGAGTCAATATGCCTCTGTGTAACTATTGCTAGAAATAACAAATGGGGAGAGTGCTGTTGCACTCATATCCTTCCTGCAGGTTTCTCACAGTCATCTGATCAGCCACTATAAACCCAAGAAAAATGAGGAAAAAGCAGCTCAGCTGAGCAAAGCAAAGCAAGCAAGAGTCTTTTCTTATCTTTTTTTTGCTAGCCATTATGAGAATTCTAGACTAGATGGGCCTTTGGTCTGATGCAGCAGGACTTATCTTCTGTTCTTCTTGTATTGGGCAACTTCAAAGAAGCCCAGGACCTCTCCCAGTACTTATGCTTTGCGACCGAGGACCGTGAAAGAGTGATGTACTGCCTAAAGCAGATATTAAAATTTTAGAAGTTAAATAATGATGCTCGTATCCATTGCTATTTCTATGATGTGTCTATTTTTGCCAGAAAAATATGTGCAGTTTATGTGACCTTAAAATGGTTGACTGAAATCCTTTAAGGCAGAAGATACCATACCACGGTATAAATAGCTGTATAGGTGCCAACCATAAATAGGCAAAAAATAATGTGTCTGACTTTAGAGTCATGTGGTTCAGTTGCATCATGTTTGAAAAATAACTGGGAATGGACTGGTGCTGAATTAATGGTATAGTTAAGCTTGTCATTAACACTTATGGCGGGGTTCTTTTTTGGAAACCATTAATGAAACCTCAGCTTTTTAGCAGCTGCCACTTTAAGAAAGCACCTGAGACCTTTAAGGTGGCAATAAAATCATTGTAACTTTTAAGTAGTCAATGTTTTTTAAATTAACATTATGCAGAACAATGGTTAAGGAAGTACTATTTAATATGATGCATCAACAATTTTCCCTAGTTGCAGGAATTGTAGGAAATCACTCTTGTATTGCAAAAAAAAGTAATACAAAAACTCCTATACATATTCTATGTGGTAGCAAAAATAGTGAAGTTTAAAAAAATAAAATCAAAACTCAAAAAATCAAAAGGAGCTTTAACAGCCTCTGCTAAAATACTTTTTAGAGCTATAAACTAACAGAATAACAGGTGCTCCAGCTTTTGTTCACCTATACTTACGGAAAATTCTTAAGCTGGTAGCTTGCTGTGTTTGTGGAGCCAACAGAGTAGGAGAGCCATAAAACTAAGATGAAATATGCAACTAACTATATCTTAACATCTATTATTTATGCTTGCACAACTTAATTTCCATCTTATTTGAACAACATTTTGTGTTTTGTACACTTCATCACAGAATTTGGTCAAAGCTCACAAAATACACACAGTCCTGCTTTTTTAAAAAGTAATACACAAATTAAACATGTATGTCGTTAAAAATGAGTTTTCTTTTGGGGGGGACTGTTTTGAATGGAGCCCTTACTTTAATAGTATTTATTTAAATCTTCAGCAGATTGTCTTATAAATCCAGTGTCATGTATTTTGCATGCCTTAATATAACTTATGTGGTGATTACGGATTGTATAAGGGCATGCTACAATACATTTATGGCAATGTAAAATTAAAATGCATGTGTCACACGGTATCTTGCCCATTGCCATTCTTCTTACTCTATGTTGACTTCATCTCAGATAATATAAGCAAGACAAAATAAAAATCACAGGTTTTACAGGCTTTTGGTTCTCCAATGTATAGATGTTTATTTTTGGAGCAGCATTGAGAACATATGACTGGCTTTTTTGTTGTTGCTGCATAGATGGTATTGACAGTAAAGCATTCTTGGTCCTCTTCAGTGGTCTGTAAGGGAAGAGCTAACTCAACTGCATTTGGTATGACCTAAAGTTTCTAGCTGTGCTGAACCTGTGCATGGAGATTACTTTATTCCCACCAGAAGAATGGTGTAACATGATATGGTTGCAGAGGTGAAACCCATAGATAAACTCTCTGAATCGACAGTTATACTAACAAATGATGTAGTTCTTATTTTGTCTGACTTGCAATAAATTCAGGAAGGAAATGTCAACATAGTTCTTTCTTTCATAAGAACAGTCTTATGGGGGGGTCATTGTTGCAGAAAAACAACAACAAAACCTTGTTGGTTTTCATCTTTTGGGGTTATGTCTGTACATAAGGAATAAATGTGTGCATTGCACTTGAGTGGCAGAACAGTTTCTGTCCAGCTTATGAAGAATTGTCTAATGAAGAACAGAAAACACTTTTGGAATGTGCCACATTTAGCCCAATCCAATATATCTTTATTTGGAAGCTTGTTCCATGGGTAGGATGCTGTTTGCAATTATGCTGTAGGCACATCTGATTGTGAGTTACGCTTGTAGATGGTGTTCCATCCACATGCTCTGTTTGAAATACATGTTTGAAATGGATTGAAAATCTTTTTTTCTTCCTTTTTGAGTGACCAAATATTGCAACAGACATGGAGGGAATGCCTTTTTCATCACCTGCAACAAATGAATAGCTTCTACATATTTTTTTGTTCCTAGGAAGCTGACTTCTCAGCATTCATTGTATTGAGTTGCGAAGGAAAAGTAAAGGAAATACTATAGTCAGGTAACTGACCCAGCAGCTGGCAAATGCAGCTGATGTGGAAAAATGTAAAACAGTTTGTCTGGGACCAGAAACTTAAAGGCACTATGTGCCTAAATGGAACAATCATTCAACACCCGAAAAGGATTTTGAAAAGTCTTTGATGGAACAAAATCATTGGGACCAAGCAGCTAGTTGCACAGCTGTAAGAAAGTTACTAGGCTGAACTTACAGATGGCGAGAATGCAAATCAAAAGGTGACATAGTACAAGAGCTCTACAGTATCACACAATATGTTCCGTTGATCATAAAAGGCAGGTGATATTGCAGTGTGGACAGTGCAATTGGCAGCAAAGATGAATCATGGACATGGTAAAAAATATTAGCAGAAGGAGTTGGGGCAGAACAAAGTTCTGTAAAGTGTGTAAAGCATGTGTTATTAGAATAACTGAAAGCTGATTGCTTCCTTTTGGTACTTACTGCATGTTGGCTTGGTAATTCTTGTTCTCCTGAAAGATTCAGGGCTGCTTCTCACAGTCCTACAGAAAGTGATGCCTGAATTTGTAGATATATAACATATTATCCTGTGTTAACTTCCTTTCAAAGCAGGCATGGGTATAAACCGGTGTGACATACTACTGATTGACACACTGATACAAATTCAGCTCCTAACTGCAACCCTCTCAATACACAGTTGAGAGTGGCCTTCCTGTGCCTCTGTTTTAACTGGTGAGAAGTGTTGCTTAGAACAAATATATGGGAAGTGGGTAGCCTATGAATGATATTGAGTGACTTCCAACATTGGTCTTACTGAGAGTAGGACCATTGAAATCAGTTGACTTGTTACTTAAATCCATTGATTTTAGGTGCATCCATTCTCAGTATGACTAATGTTGGATATCACCCTCAAAAAAAGGTATAATAGTATTGATTACTTTACCAGAGTAGTTATGTTTAAATGTATCACTTTATTTGTTTTAAAATATAAATTGAGGTGACCATTGACTGAAAAGCAGTAGCAGTTATCAGGGCTGCAGCATTTACCTGATCTCCCATCAGAGGCATTGCTGTAGTTGCTGCTGCTGTTTCTTTGGTAATCACTCATAGCCGAGTAAGATTGTCTTCCATGAACAGAGTCTTAACAGTGAGTCCGTAAGTGACTGTGGAGGCCAATTCTGGATCTACATGTCCTTCCACAGCAGGGACATAGGTTTCTGGGCGGGAGCCGATCACGGTGAGGGATTGCCAAATGCGCCTTCCTCTTAGTACGTTTCTCCCTTTTGTCCTGAGTTCAAGCATCTTCAAAGTCCATGACATCTTTGGTAAAGCCTGTTTTCCTATTGGAGTGCACACAGGCCAGTGTTTCCCACTTGTCAGTGTTTCTACTACATTTTTTAAAGATTTGCCTTGAGAGAGTCATTAAACCTCTTTTGCTGACCACCAGCATTACACTTTCCACTTTTAAGCATGCTGTAGCATACTGGGAGGGGTAAGGTAATGGAGAGGTCAGCATGGTGCAGATGTGCTGGTGGAGCCAACCCAGACCTACCAATGTGTTTGCACCATGCCAGCCTTCTCTCTCTCTCTCTCTCTCTCTCTCTCTCTCTCTCTCTCTCTCTCCCTCTCTCCCCCAGGATACCACAGTGATGCCAGTGACAGAAGGTCAGGTAAGTATCCTGCTCTACCAGATGCTGCTGCTCAAAAGTCCCACCCTGCTTAGCGGAACTTAATCCCTGATATGTATATGTAGTATTGCAGCCTGATTAGATTCAGCAGTAATGCAAAACACATTTGTTCCCTTTTAAGTTCATAGCATCTCACCAGCAGGGAGACGGTCCCGCAGTACCAAGAACTTGTAATTTTCCTTTTGGAGATGTACTAACTCAATATAATTTTATGAATGCTGTTTGCCTTGCTACTTAGGACTATATTCTTCTTCCGATCTGAGAAGTTCAAGGTAGTTTACTCCTTTGTTGTGTGTGGTTCCTCCGATGACAAGCACCCACCTCTGGCAAGCTCTCTAGCTGCTGCCACCATTTTCATGAGGCTGATAGAATGCCAAATCAAAGTAGTTGGAAACTTGGTTCATATGCACAATAACTATTTCAGCAGTATCTCACAAGAAGAACCTTTTATTTCATCATGCTTCAAGTTACTTCTTTTAATTCACAATCATAACTGAAATATATGCTTTTGCTCTGAATGCAGCCTGAAATTCACAAAAGAAAATTCCCACCTTAAAGAAAGATCTGCCTGCATTTTAAATATGCTTAGAAACTCATTCTTTCTGTTACTCATCAGAAAAACAAAATCAATATCAAACACTTTTGGAGAGGAGTAACATGTGTTTTTTCTTTCAAGACCCGAAGGTTTTCCAGAAACCTGACAAAGATTGATGCAGGAACTCTAAATTTTGAGACACCTGACACCTTTATAGGAATTAATGACGAAAGAGAGGGACTGTTTGAACATTTTGAGGTTTTGTTTTATTTTCAACAGGTGCTGCTCTGTTGAGCAAAGTGGTTGAAAGCTTTTTCAAATCATACTTGGATTACTGCTGCCTTTTCCTTTTTAATTTCATGGCAATCCCTATTTCTTTAGTAATCCTTAAAAAGGCTGCACTCGTTGCTACTTCTTATTTCATTATTTGCCAAATGCGTGCAGAAAATGGGAGAAATGGGAGGTCCTCGCAACAAGACTTTATGCACCTGTCTAAATGTCTTCTGTAAGTGTAAGCATAGGGTTGAAACCAACTTGTTCTGTTTACAGATAGGTAGCCGTGTTGGTCTGCCATAGTCAAAAAAAAATAAAATCCTTCCAGTAGCACCTTAAAGACCAACTAAGTTAGTTCTTGGTATGAGCTTTCGTGTATCTGAAGAAGTGTGCATGCACACGAAAGCTCATACCAAGATTTTTTTTATTTTAACTTGTTCTGTGTTTGAGAGGCATGGAGTTCTGCTCATGCAGAACTTTCCCCTTCCTCTTCTCCCCTCTTCTGCAGCGCCCTCATGCTCCCAAATCTACCCCAGAGAGTCTCACCATAGGTATTACATAAAACAGCCAAACACATAGGTTTTCATGGACTAACTTCATCATTGCCTAATAAAAGCATCACACCATTCATTATTTGTGTACTCATTTACCACTATGTTGTCTCAGTGTAGGGCATTCCAGACAGTGCTGTGTGACCCTAAGGCAGCAACGGCTGTGAAGCACTATTAAATGCCCAGGGTAGACTTAAATGCCTTTTTAGACACTATGGTCTCGTTCATACATGCCTTAGGGTATGATGAAGGAGCCAGTGCAGGCCTCACTTATGCAAATAACAACGGTGTAAGCAATGTCCTCAAAGGATGAGGGTGAGGAGAGTACACCGGCAGGGACATTATAGATACAGTGGTACCTCGGGTTACATACACTTCAGGTTACATACGCTTCAGGTTACACACTCTGCTAACCCAGAAATAGTGCTTCAGGTTAAGAACTTTGCTTCAGGATAAGAACAGAAATCGGGCTCTGGCGGCGCGGCGGCAGCAGGAGGCTCCATTAGCTAAAGTGGTGCTTCAGGTTAAGAACAGTTTCAGGTTAAGAACGGACCTCCGGAACTACTTAAGTACTTAACCCGAGGTACGACTGAATATTAGTAGCTTGGGGAAGAGGAAGAGGAAGAGGAAGAGGTGTACACTCCTGTCTAATAGGGATCTCTCTTGCACATTGGAACTCTCTAAAGAACACTCAGTAGCAACCTGATGCAACAGGACAGTAGCTCAGTCAGGTTGTTTTCGTGTCTGAATCAGTGCAAGCTACGTTGTACACCATTGCAACAACAACAACTGGTAATTTAACTATCAAAGTTGAATCGGCGCTGCATTTTCATTACAAATAGTAGGTCTGTAGTTCCTTCGTTTAAAAAACTGGATGTTTCCTTTAAAAACAGCCACATATTGCACTGGTCTTCCACATTACATGAAACTGAAAAGAGCCTTATCCAACCTTTTTTTTTTTCTTGGTAGAAACTTCTCTGGCAAAAAATAAAGCAAAAGTTTCTTTATGGCTAAATATACTACCCCCATTTATAAATAAATACTTTGACAGCTTTGGAAAAATGTAGGAGTACCTGAAGTCTTGGGATGTTTGGATACATTTATTGAGCAAAAGGAGATGGCACCAATTTACGTGTAACTTGACTCAACCTGTTTCACGCATAGCTTTATCCTTCTTCAAATAAACATTTTTATACAGAAACTATTTTTGAAAAAAAAATGCCGAGATGGAAATAGTGTTGAAAACCTTTAGCAGGAGGTGAAAAGGATTGCTTTGCTTTGAATTCTGGACCTCCCAAGGAAGTTTAATGGAGTACTTAGTATCAGTCTGCTTCCAAGAATACAGGAGCTTCTGATAAGAGCAACTTCAGTGGTAGGACTGGAGGCCTAGAAAAGGGAAACCTGACAAATTCTTTCTCTGAACAGTCCATTATGATGGGTCAAGATTTAACCCTTCTGTTAGCGGTACCAAAAGTAGGTGTAAAAAGTTTTCTGTTAACATGTACTGCTTCATATTCTCTTATATTAAAGGGTCGTTTGTTCTGTGATGCTTCATCTCTCCCCACTTTTTTTAACTTAACAGTTTCATTAAAATGGGATGAGGGGAGGGACAGGACATTCCCTTTTATAAAAGAATAAATTTTATTAGAATATAAAGAAAAATACAAAACATAATATCAAATATCTTTTTTCCGAAACTAAAATTACCGTAATTTAAATATCTTATCAAAGGGGGGGGGGGAAAGAAGAAAAAGAATAAGAAAGAGGGAAAGGAAAGAAATAAGAAAATAATTTTAAAAAATAGGAAAAGAAAGTACTTCCGCTTCTGTGTCTGCCAATTTGACACACAAATACACATACACACTGCCCCACTTGCCACTACTGTTACAAACTTCATGTGTTGCAATCCAATTTTACAGTCAGAGTGGAACTTTAAAACTCGATGGACTTTGATAATCAGGACAAACAACTCTGTTCATTTCAGTGGGTCTACTCTGAATAGAAATGCAGATGGTTATGGGAGTAGATACAAATTGTAGTAGATAGCTCAATGACGATGTCAACTTCATTGAATAATGAAGCTGACTGTTGGAAGATTCAGGAGGAAAGTACTTCTTTATGCAGTTCATACTTAAGTTATGGTACTTGCTCCCAGAGGAGGCAGTGATGACCACTAACTTGGAAGGCTTTAAAACATGGTTACACAAATTCATGGAGGATAGGATTATTTTTTATTGCAGATTTATGGAAGGAAGGAAAGAGGGAAAGAGGGGGACCCAACCAACTCACATTAACAAAACAATAGCAGTCAATGCATCCATCTTAGTTTACTCATATAGCTTAATAGATGCCATCCAAATAGGCCAGTGAGACTTTTGTTTATAAAAAGTGTGTTCACATGAATTCCTTCTTGTTTCCTTATTTGTATATGTAGTTGCCAATTGATGATGTTTTCATTTATCATATTTGCCTTTTAAATATTTATAAATCATACTTCCATATATAATTTCACAAGGCACTTGGTTAAGTGCGGTCAAGTTTGCAGAAGCTAGTGCCATAAATACTTGTTCTTAAATGTGCCACAGGGCATTACAGTTCAAGGCTATGACTTCCAAGGTAGTCTTGAGACCTGTCCCTTTCCCACTTAGCATTGCCTGGAGGCTGAGAAGAGGGGGGAAGAGCAGAATATGCCAGTGAGAATAGGATCCCTCCCCTCTCCAAGCTAGCTCCCTAGAAAATCTGGTTTATTCCTAACACTAGGAAAGAAAAACCACCAACACCACACTTCTGCATGTGTATATCTTCTTAAATCAGTGTGTGAAAAGAATGATTATTGTAGTGTCATTCTGAAGTAGTTCAATGTGATAACTTGCAGGCTGGAGTGTAAATGCATGGCTTGTTAAACAAGTTGGTTCCTGGCTTGTTATAACTTGTGAACCTTCCCTGCCTTTGTGTTCTCTTTAGTTGTCTTTTGCTCCCCACCCCTTCAGTTTATATTTCAGGAAAAATCTAAGCCAAGCTGGAGCTTGCTGGATTAAAAAAGAATAACAAAAAGATGAACCATGTAAAGCTTTTTAGCAGCCAGTATGTAATACTAGTGACATACATATTCATTCATAATGCAATAGCTTCCAGGGTACAGTTGGAAGATTGAAATACAATTGTAACTGCAAACTTCCGTCTATAGCAAGCATCGCCTCCCTATTCTTGGTGGTTACCATGACCTTTAATATCTTGTATCAACAGTGAAGGGATCCTTGTTGCACTTGGTGATGCTTTAAACTTTACATTGCAAAGGAATGTGCAAGAATTGGTTTGCAGCCACCTTATTTTGCTAATGTGCATGTTGCTGCATGGACACATGGTTTACATGCTACTTTCTATGCTGAATTGTTTCCGTGTAGGAATTTTATAATGTTTGAAGTTGTCCATTGTTACTGTGCGTCAAGTGAGAGACCAATATGTGCAATCTTACCTGATATGAAAAGTGCGGAAGAATTATGTTTGTCTCCTGATATACAAAGTTAGAGGTGAAGAGAGAAATATGACTTTTCCTCCCCTCCATGTCATATGAAAGACAAGGAAGAGCGTCCATGGGGTTAGTGTGAATTCTATATGCTGCCCCTATAAGAAACTTGGCTGCAGCATTCTGAACCAATTGAAGTTTTAGAATGGTATTCAAGTGGAGCCCCAGGCAGAGTGCAGTACTGTAGTCAAGATTAAAGATGACTTAAGATGTGGGTTGCCCTAGCGAGATTGGAAGGTTTCAGAAAAGGATGCAGTAGGTACCTACAGAATTTCCAACCTGTCTGTGAGGCCATTTTACCCAAGCAGCAACCAAGGGTATGTAATGGGTTTGGAAGTACTGTATAGCTAGGGAAGGAAGGAAATTGTAAAAATATGGACAAGGAAATAGCACTGCAAAAAGCAGGAAAATGCTAGAGAGAAAATTAAATGAGCAGACACCAAGCATTTAACATGGATTACAAAATGGATCCAAATGCATGAAACTTATTTTCCACAGCTTCTTGTGAACATCACATTATTAATTACTAACAAGGTGCTTAACACATTATTTATGGTACGTGTTAAGATTTGAAGAAACAAATGTGTAAAGCCTTTTTATTCTGTTCCTTTGCTAGAACTAAATGGCCTATGATTAAGATCCATTGTTCTCCTCTGAGATACATTTTATAGGCTTCACAGAGGATTGTTGTGGGGGGAAGCACATTGTGTATGTGCTGTTATAGCCGCCTCAGGCCAGGTTTCCTACGCAGACCAAAATGAGGAAAGCCATTGTCTCTCTCTCCCCTTCAAATAAAATCAATTAACCTAAGCAGATTTATAGCTCAAATTAAAAAATACACTTACAGAGAAAAGGGCTGCCTTGCAGCATGTTACTGTGCCAGCCCCAGAGTATTTGTGTGTTCAAAAAATGCTCAGACATAAATTGCTTCCTTGCAGCTGATCAGTTGCCACGTCAATGGAAGGGGAAGACACGTGCGTCACTTGAGACTTCTTTGAAGTGATTCAAGCCTAATACACCATTAACTATTAGAGATCTGCCATTAACATTCCCAGTTAACACTGGATGTCTAACATAAAACCACAAAAGCAGTTACATCCAGAGTTAAGGTTGAAACCCCATCCTTCATTAATTCGGTTGGTGCCTTGCTATTGTGGAACATCTGATAGGTGGGAACGCCCTTGCTGTGTGTAGACACAATAAAACAACCAAAGTCATTAGCTGAAATTCTACCCTTAACATTAACTGAACACATTTCACTATAGTGTAATGGGTTTCCCCCCCCCCTAGTATATTGTTATTAAAATTGGTTGATGTTCAGTCTTAATTATCCTTATAGAAGTATTCTTTAAAAGATCCTTTTCGCTACCAGTCCTTGAAATAACTCTGTTTTTTATAGTGAATGGAAGAAGCTTTTATGAATTAGTATGCAATATCAACTCTGTTTTTTAGCTTTCATCTATTTGCCATTGCACTTGCCTTATAGCATTGACACTTGAAGCACTGCCATTGATGTGGCATTCAGAGTAGGAGGTTAGCTTGAGTAGTTCAGAGTATGCTGTATTGCTGTGGCATTGAATATTACGTTGCTGTGGATACACTGAATAAAAGCCAGTATGGGTAATTTATTTTAGAAGGCAACAGGCTGCTGAGAAAAACCTCTACATTGGCTGACCATATGCTGGACATAAATTGTTGAATTCTTTTCAGTGTGTGATCTATATTTGGCTAGGGATAAAGAAGACTGGCCTCTTGTTGCTCTAAAAGCAAGAAGAGGTAAGGAATCCACTGGATTTCTTAGTAGTCTGAGGCAATGCTTTTAAGGGTTTTATTTCAATTTGGTTTTTCCATAATTAATTTCCTCCCTTCACAATTCTTATTCAAGTCTTCAGTAAAGTAGCAAACTAATTAGGCTTTTATGGTTCCTTCTGTTTTCTTACAGCTTGGTCCATCTCAGACATTAACAAATGTCTTGTTTAAAGCTTTGATAAACAATAAAGAAAAATGATGTGATACTATTTTGTTTGTAATAATTACCACAAGTGAGATATTCTTGTGGATGGACTGCTGACACATTTCAGAATACTTCTGATCTGCATTCATTTCAGAATACTTCTGATCTGCATTCAAGTGCTGCATAGAGGTTAGGATAAGATATAGTAAATATGAAAATAGAATTGAACTTTTAAAACTTGGCACTTCCAGTCGAATAGAATTATACAACAATTGCAGTAGATAAAAGAGCATGTGTGTTTTGGAAGGGAAAAATGTGAATCCTATTTATCTTGGAGATAATTCAAGATGAAAGATGTTTTTAAATAAAAATCTGACTTTTGTTTTATTTTGCTGCTTTATAATGAAAGCAAGTTTTTTGACGGGCAAAAACTGATACAAATATGCTGTATAAATCTGAATAATCCCACTTCTTTCACGTGAGACCATATTTAATCACACTCCCACAGCACACTAACCTAATCAGCATTCCCAAGCACACATGTACACCAGTTTCTTTTGTTTTTGTTTTTTGCCCAAATGGGCTTGTGCAGTTACAAATATTTTTTTCCACCCCTGAACAGGTGTATTGTCCTAGATTTTATAGTTGTTATAACAAATTGGCTTATTAAAAAGGTGTAAGGTGTCTAACATAAAATGGGAACATTTGGAGCACTTTAGTCCTGTTCTAAGTTCTAAGATTTCATTCCACTTCTACCTTAAATAAGCACTTAAGCATCTTACTAAAACTTCTAAAAGATCAGTAACAGTTTATCACTTTGAGAAAAATATGAAAGGATAGAAGATATCTCCAGAAGCAGTGGAAAAAACGAAGTTATTTCCATTTTTCCCTCAGCTTTTTATTATCACATTCCTCATCAAAGACAAGCAGCCGTTTACAAGAATTCTGCTTTAAACAGTCCAAAACAGTGTCATTAATGTTGGCTATAAATGCCTTGAGACAAAGTGAAATGCGATAACTCTTCATGGGTTTTGGTGTCTCAATATCCATAACCACTAGCCAGAAGATTTCAAAGCTCTTCAGGCTGCAAGCAGCTCCTTGGTGTTGAGGGCAGTTTTATTATTATTATTATTATTATTATTATTATTATTATTATTATTATTATTATTTCAGTTTCTGAGCAGAATACCAGACAGTGGCTTGGACTGCAATCTTATGCACGCTTCACTGGAAGTATATTTTCTTAGAAGCATTGCTTTGCTAGTGAATAATTGGGATTTTTAATAAAGAAAACCCCATCTGTTCTTAAGCGATATGCACAAAAAAATAGATTTGTTTTTAAAAATCTTGGCATAAGCTTCTTATGCAGGTTGCACTAAACTTCCACCTCTGCAAAATTTGTAAATGTCACACAAGAATCAACTAAACTGTTGATTTATTTTCATGCTGCTGTGTGGCATGACTTCCAGGTACCAACTGTTTAGCCATTGTAAGTGGCATAGAAGAAAGGAACTCGTAGCCATTGGGGAGATTGAAGTTGAATTTGAGAGAGGTTTTTGTATTTTATCTTTTAGGACAGAGTTGAGGGAGGGAGGGTGGTACACACAAAAATTAACATGGGGAGGGTGAGGACAAGACAAAGACGAAGGACTTTGCCAGCCCGTTGTCATTTTCACCTTCTAACTTTAGACAAGGAAAAATGGGGAGAAGGTAATCTATTGGAGACTAGATCAAAACACCAGGAAGACCTTTCTGATAGAAAGAGCTGTTTGACAGTAGAATGGACTCAAAAGGTTGTGGACTCCCCTTCACTGGAGGTTTTTAAGCAGAGGTTGGATGGCCATCTGTTGTGGATAATTTAGTTGAGATTCCTGAATTGCAATATGATATGAATTCTGAAGTTTAATAACTTGAAAGTATTGGTGTTTTACCTGATAACTAAAGCAGCATTCATGAAATCCTGTTTAGGAAGGAAAAGTCATAATCACAAGTCCCAAATATATGGCTAGATCAGGGATCAGCAGTTTTTTTTCAGCAAGGGGCTGCTCCACTGTCCCTCTCAGACCTTGTGGGGGGCCAGACTATATTTTTTGGGGGGGGTGATGCAGGAGCACCACGAGTCCCGGTGCATGCTTACCGGTTTCCTGTGAGTGGCAGGGGCTGGTGGTGGCAGCAGAGGGATGATGAGTGGCGCGTGAAAGGGCTCTGGAGGGGGGCTGCTTGAAACGGCGGCCGCTCGAGTGCTGCTGCTACTGGCACCAACAAAGCCCAGCCCCCTTCCTCCTCTAGGCAGGGCGGGGCGAAGCCGGGAGGAGGGAGGGAGGAGGCGTCACCGCCGCCGCCATCATGTGAGGGAGAGGCAAAAAACGTGCGCACTGGCAATCCACGCGATGATTCCCGGACCATCCGCAGGCCAAATCCAGAAGGCAATTGGGCCTGATCCAGCCCGCGGACCTTAGTTTGCTGACCCATGGGTTAGATGAATGATATTCACAAACTGAAGCAAATGACTTCTTGCAACAGAATATGTATACCATATTTTCAAATACATCCAAGAGGATAAAAACATTTTGCATATTAACAATTCTGGTCTTTTGTGTTAGAGATGCAAATGTAATGTGGTGTATAGTTCTTGGCACTCAGCCCTGAAGTATGATTGTATATTACTAGTTTTTATCTTCACATATCTTAAAACTGGGGCAGGAAAACTCAGGCCCTCAGTTGGATTTGGGATTTGTTGTTTTTTTTATAATAATTTTTATTAATTTTCCAAACATATAATAAAACAAATAACAAAACAAACCCTACAAGACATACAAACAAATAAACATGTATAATTTCTTAAACTTATTTTCAAAACCTTCTTTCCCGGACTTCCCCATACCTCCCTTTTTCTGCATCCTTATATTAACCCTTTCTCAGCAACCCTTCGTTCAATTAATTCGCTCATTTTCTTTATACATTCTTTAAGATTATGGTTTACAGCTGCAATTCTCTATTTCTTATAACCATAACATCTCAAGCATCATCAATTTTACAACAGTCTTTAAGATATTTTTTAAATTTCTTCCAGTCTTCTTCCACCGTTTCTCTCCCCTGGTCGCGGATTCTGCCGGTCATTTCTGCCATTCCCATATATTCGATCACCTTCACTTGCCATTCTTCCAGAGTAGGTAGCTGCTGCATCTTCCAATACTTTGCCAGAAGAATTCTTGCCGCTGTGGTAGCATACATAAAAAATGTTTTGTCCTTCCTTGGCACCAATTGGCCTACCATACCCAGAAGAAAGGCCTCTGGCTTTTTCAGAAATGTCCATTTAAGGACCTTTTTTATTTCATTATAGATCATTTCCCAGTAGGCCTTTACCTTCGGGCAGGTCCACCAAAGGTGATAGAAGGTACCTTCCGTCTCATTACATTTCCAACATTTATTACTGGGCAGATGGTAAATTTTTGCAAGTTTGACTGGGGTCATGTACCACCTATAGATCATTTTCATTATATTCTCTCTTAATACATTACAAGCTGTAAACTTAATACCTGTATTCCATAACTGTTCCCAGTCATCAATCATTATGTCATGACCTATGTCTTGTGCCCATTTAATCATGGCTGGTTTTACTACTTGATCTTGTGTATTCCACCTCAGCAGCAAATTGTACATTCTCGACATGTTCTTAGTATTGGGTTCTAACAGTTCTGTTTCTAATTTCGACCTCTCCCTCTGGAAACCTATTTTCCTGTCCTGTTTAAATACCTCATTTATCTGACGGTAATGCAACCAATCTCGCACCTTAGACTTTAATTTGTCAAAACTCTGCAATTTAACTCTTTCACCATCTTGTTCTAAAATTTCAGAATATTTTGGCCAGTTGGACTCCATATTTAGTTTTTTTACCTCTTTAGCCTCCATTGGTGATAACCACCTAGGGGTTTTACTTTCCAGCAAATCTTTGTATCTTATCCAAACATTGTACAGTGCTTTCCTCACAATATGGTTTTTAAAGCCTTTATGCAATTTTACCTTGTCATACCATATGTATGCATGCCAGCCAAATCTATTATCATACCCTTCCAGATCCAAAATGTCTGTATTCTCAAGAAGTAGCCATTGATTCAGCCAGCAAAAAGCTGCCGATTCATAATAAAGTCTCAAGTCCGGCAGGGCAAAACCCCCTCTATCTTTTGCATCAGTTAAAATCTTAAAGTTTATTCTGGGCTTTTTGCCCTGCCAGACAAATTTTGATATATCTTTTTGCCACCTCTTGAAACAGTCCATCTTATCCAAGATCTGGAGTGTCTGGAATAAAAACAACATCCTAGGCAATACATTCATCTTAATGACAGCAATTCGGCCTAACAAGGAAAGTTTCAATCTTGACCATATTTCTAGATCTTTCTTCACCTCTGTCCAACATTTATCATAATTGTCTTTAAATAGGTTTACATTTTTAGAAGTCAAGTTCACACCCAGATATTTCACCTTTTTTGTTATTGTTAAACCTGTTTCCTTCTGAAACTTGTCTTTTTCTGCCAGATTTTTCTCTAACACTTTAGTTTTTTGCATATTCAGTTTAAATCCTGCTACTTGACCAAATTTCTCAATTAGTTCTAAGACCCTTTTAGTACTAGTCTCTGGCTGTTGCAACGTCAGTACCAAATCATCTGCAAACGCCCTTAATTTGTAGTCTTTTGCTCCGAGCTGAACGCCTTTAACCAATTTGTCCCCTCTAATCATGTTCAGCAAAACCTCCAGGACTGTTATAAAAAGTAAGGGTGATATTGGGCATCCCTGTCGTGTACCTTTTTCTATAGGAATCTCTTCCGTTACCACATTGTTAACGATCAACTTTGCTTTTTGCTTAGAATATATAGCACCTATACCGTTTTCAAATCTTTGGCCTACCCCCATCCCTTGGAGATTCTTCTTCATAAAGGTCCAACCAATGTTATCAAAGGCTTTCTCCGCATCCACAAAAATTATCACTGCCTTTCTATTGATGTTAACTTCCAACAACTCTAAAATGTCTATAATGTTCCTTACATTGTCTGACATATGTCTCCCTGGGAGAAAGCCTGTTTGGTCCTTATGAATCTCCTGCACCAATACTCTCTTCAATCTTTTTGCTAAAATGTCTGCAAAGATTTTGTAATCCACATTGAGTAATGATATAGGGCGGTAGTTTTTGACCTGGTTCTTTTCAGCCTCTGTTTTCGGTATAAGTGAAATAAAAGCTTCTTTCCACGATTCGGGTGCCTTTTTCCCTTCCAAAATTTCATTACAAACTTCCTTCAGTGGTTGTATTAACCAATCCTTCAGTGCCTTATAATATCTAGCAGTCAAGCCATCTGGGCCTGGAGATTTTCCCAGTTTCATCTTCTGAATGGCGTCCTCTATTTCTTGTCCTGTTATTTTCTCATTCAAAATTCTTTTACTTTGATCTGAGATCTTTGGTAATCCATGTTTTTGAATAAATTCTTCTATTTCCTTCTCATTAATCGGCCCTTGTGCATATAGTTTTCTAAAAAAACTTTGGAAACAGTTATTTATCTCATTTGGTTTGTGTATAATTTTTCCTTCCATTTCCAAACTTGTCACAGTGTTCAATTTTTGTCTCTTTTTCAATTGCCATGACAAAAGTTTCCCACATTTGTCCGCCGATTCAAATGTTCTTTGTTTCATTTGCTTTATCTTCCATTCTATCTCTTGGTTCATCAGTTCCATATATTGTGACTGATAATACTTTATTTCTCTCAAAATCTCATGAGACTTTGGTTTGGACCTCAATTTCTTTTCGGCTTCTTTTATCTTTTCCAAAAGTTTTTCTTTTCTCTCATTCTGTTTTTTCCTCTTTATGGAGTTTTGTTGTATTAGGAAACCTCGCATCACGGCCTTGCTAGCGTCCCAAATTGTTCTTTTTTCCACATCAGTTCTCAAATTTATTTCAAAATAGTCTTTCAGTGCTTTTTGGGCCTTTTTGTAGATCTCTTCATCTCTAAATAGGGCGTCATTCATCCTCCATCTGAAGGTTCCAGTTGTTGTTAGTTTCATCTCTATCTTCACTGCGTTGTGGTCGGAGCAAGTCTTTGGGCAAATTTCTGCTTTTTTTATCTTCGGTGCCATACAACTAGTTACCCAAATTTGGTCAATCCTTGTCCAGGTCATCTTTGCTTCAGAAAAGAAAGTTCCCTCCCTCTCCAGAGGGTTCTTTACTCTCCAGATGTCAATCAAGTCCAGTGTTTCAGTCATTTCAAAAAAGGTCTTTGGAAGTCTCCCATCATTGGAGATTGTCTGTCTCTGTGCCTTATCCATATTGGTGGAAACAACACCATTCATGTCTCCCATCATTATAATTTTAAAGTCCAAATAGTCCATTAAAGTCTCATGCAACTTCTTGAAGAATTCCGCCTTCCCCTCATTTGGTGCGTATATTCCCAATATCATGATTTTTTCTCCTTGTACTTGTATTTCTATTGCCAGATATCTTCCTTGTTCATCTTTAAAGATCATTTTAGGAGCCAATTTCTCTTTTGCATAAATTACAACACCTCTTTTTTTAACTTTATCTGATGAGATGAATTCTTGTCCAAGCCTCTTATTTATAAGTAGTTTCCTGTGTATCCTAGTCACATGCGTTTCTTGCAAACAAATTAAGTCCAATTGTTCTCTTTTCAAAATATGAAAGACTTGGCGCCTCTTCCTGGGGAGGTTTAGACCATTACAGTTCCAACTAAGAAGTTGCAGAGACATTTTGGTGCTATGTACCTACTCCTCCAACTGCTCCAAGTTTTTGTTCTTCCTCCGATGGTAGTAAAAGTCCAAATGAGAGATTTGCAATATCTGTCGGTTCTTTCTCCGCTGTTGTGCCTACTGTTCCTTTCTGTAGATCCTCCTGGTTTCTTTCCAAAAACAATTCTTTGTCTTGAATTGTTTTTATTTTAATCTTCCTTCCTGTGTAGTTAAAAGACAGTCCTTGTGGGAACTCCCACCTGAAAGGTATCTTGTTCTTCTTCAGAAGGTAGACCAGATCTTTATAGAAGGCCCTCACCTCCAAAATGTATTTAGGGATGTCTTTGAAGATCTGTACTTGACAGTTCTGGATTACAAGGGCCTTTTGGTAATGTAGATCTAGAATTTTGTCTCTTTCTTCTTTAGATCTCAATGTAATCAAGCAGTCCCTAGGTTTCTTGCCTTGCCTTCTGCCCAATCGGAAGGCCGTTGTTATTTCAAATTCTTCCTCCTGAAATTCGTCCTGCCAAAATTCCAAAATATTTTCTGTGAGGAATTCTGCAAGACTATCTTTCTCTTCCTCTGGGATTGATCTTAATTTAAGATTTTTCTCCTTTCTCTGAAGTCCCCACAAAGCCAGGGTTGCATCATGTTCATTCACCTTTTTCGTAATTGGAGCAAGCTCCCTCTTAGTTTCTTCTGCTGTGTCTTTTGCACTTTGAGCAATCTTTCTTGTTTCTGAATTTTCTTGAATAAGTTTATTTATCGAGTCTGTATTAGAGGCTACGCTTGCCGTGTTCAAGTCCAATCTTGTTGTCAGGTCATTCAATTTTTTTGTATTCTCCGCTGACTGCTTTGTCAGTGCTTCCAAAGACTGATTTATTTTGAGCAATGCCTGTGTCATTGACTCCATAGATGCAGTTGGTGCTTTTTCCTGTCCAGCTGGTGTTGTGCCTTGCAAAGAACCCCTTTTCTTTTGAATTTGCTGGGTTTGTTTTGCTTTGGATCTAGTTGTTATCTCATCTGGTTGGCTACTCATGTCCTCAAGGTCAATTCTCACAGGAAAGGCTTAGAAGTGGAAAGTTCCACTCTTTCCCTCTCACAGTAACAAATTTTCTTTAAGTCCTCTAGAGGGAGCATTTAATTGTATCCAGTTTAGAAAGTCAGAAACACATAAGGTAGAGAACAAAGAATCCCAGAAAACAGAGTCCAAAAGTCCATAGTCAAAACACTTTTTACAGTTTCAATCTGAGATGTTCACAAAATAACTCCATTAAAGTCTTATAACTTTGTTTCAGTCAAAACCCCAACTTTGTATCCAATTTGAGTTGACAGTTTAGTTGCCAGATGCTTGCTCCGGCAGCCCGACTCAGGGTTTTGACAGTGAAAGATCTCTTTCCTCCACTCCTTTAAGCAGGCTTATAAATTTCACTCTTATTCCCCCCCCTTCTCCTGCTCACTGGGGGGGAAGTTTAAGTCCGATGTCAGGTTTTAAACAACTTAGTAGTTAACCTTCATTTAAATGCAGCTTTGTTCTTTCGTTGCTTTATTTACATGCAGTCCGGGGAGGCAGACTTCCTTACTTTATGCCTTTCCCGTTTTCAGCCAAATTTTAAAAGTCCCATTTTAAATGTCCCGTTCCGTCTGTCAATCCTACTCACGGGTTTTACAGTCCGAATTCAGTTCCAGGAAGGAATCGGCGCTCTCTGCTCAATGGCGACGCGGCTTCACTCCGCAGGCTGGGTGACGACTCTCAGCACCGCGCTCACTCCCGATGCCGCTCCGTAGCCTTTAAAAAGGCTCTTTCACAGTACCGGGGGGCGCAAAAGGTGCCCGCCGAGTCTCCTTGCTTACAGGCTTCAGCGCCTGTAATTTTAGGGGTCCCCCGCTCGCCGTAGCGGGTCAGACCCGAACTTGCGGAGCAGTCCTCCCTCGGAGCTCGAGGCAAGGACCGCCATTAAGCACTGGCGCCGACCGGAAGTCTGGATTTGGGATTTGAACTGGGTCCACACACAGTTTTGCAAACTGCTGTGGAAAGTCCCCTCAGTTTCAAAAATGATTTGCTGCTGCAAAATGAGGAGGAATGCTGCTTGACAAAAGAACTTTAAACTTCGTTCGTTAACTCATGGCTGCTGATTGTGACAGTCTGCGAGTTTAACTGTGTGCTACTTTCTCCCTCTATTTCAGAAGGAGGATAATGTCGATGAAGAGATGGCGGAAAAGCTGTCCATCCGAAAGCAACGTTTTATGCAGTTTGCTTCCTTGGAATACGAAGGCGAATATTACATGACTCCAAGGGACTTCCTGTTTTCAGTGATGTTTGACAAATCAGGACGTAAGTTTCTGGAGGGTTTTTGTTTGTTTGTTTCATCTTTGCTGTTAAATGACTGTTAATTTGTGAGTTGTTATTCTCTTTGCAGAATAATTTAGCCCAGGGTATTTCCAGCATGGGGACTGGAGATTGCCAGTGGGCCTCAGCCCTCTTTTGGGCAACCCTCGGCACTGTACCCCATTGCATGGCCGTGATACAGCCTATTGATTGAACCGATTACAGCAGCTCCCAGCAGGCTCAGAACATGGGTACACATTGGAGAGAAAATTACCGTATTTTTTGCTCTATAACACGCACCAGACCATAACACACACATAGTTTTTAGAGGAGGAAAACAAGAAAAAAAATATTCTAAACGAAATAGTGGATATATGATTTTTGTGGTTCATGCTGTGGCCACAGACATGTGATCTGACAGTGAGTTTGGAGTAGCCCAATGCAAAAATCCTGAGGATCCATGTGGATCCATGCTTTGTAACCACGGAGGAGGGAAGGAAGGGGAACCATGGATCCTCTGCTCACGACTGCAGCAGATCCTCCCCGCCACCCGCAGGCATTCGCTCCATAACACGCACAGACATTTCCCCTTACTTTCTAGGAGGAAAAAAGTGAGTGTTATGGTGCAAAAAATACGGTAACTAGAGAGAAATGCAGGGTCGAGGCTGAACCATGCAATGTTGTGGGGACAACAGGAAAGAGATGAAACTGACAGTGGCCAACCAAGTGCAAGTGAAGAGTGAGAAAGAACACAAGGTATAAAGGATGAGGCTGAGGAAGGGGGAAGCTCTCCCAGGTGAGAATTGGGAAGACTCACTTCTTTGTATGTGGATTGAAGATTAAAGTACAGATTAAGTACTTAATTTGCTCTGGAGGGCTGTTCTTAACCTGAAACTGTTCTTAACCTGAAGCACCACTTTAGCTAATGGGGTCTCCTGCTGCCGCCGCACGATTTCTGTTCTCATCCTGAGGTAAAGTTCTTAACCCGAGGTACTATTTCTGGGTTAGCGTATGTAACCTGAAGCGTATGTAACCTGAGGTACCACTGTATACCATATCTTTTCATCTATAAGACACCCCCATGTATAAGGCGCCCCCTATTTTTTGGGCAACAACCAATCGCAGCCAGTCCACCCTCGGCACCATCTGTGTATAAGAAGCCCACTGATTTTTGACATTTTTTGCGAGGGGGGGGGGACCTAGTCTTATACACGGAAAAATATGGTATGGCTGCAGATGTGACATGTGTTTGCTCCTTGCACGATTTCTGTTCTTATCCTGAAGCAAAGTTCTTAACCTGAAGCACTATTTCTGGGTTAGCGGAGTGTGTAACCTGAAGCGTACGTAACCTGAGGTACCACTGTATAGCCAGTGCTTTTTTGCTAAAAAAATGTGTAGGGGTACTCTCATTCAAATTGGGAAAAATAAATATAGTAAATGGACAAAAGTACAAAGATTCACAAAATGTTTGGGGGTATAGTTATGACACTGGGTACAGTTATGACACAGGTCTACATACATATAATTTTGTCACAAAAACAAAATAAGAGAGCCGCAAAAACAAAATCGTAAAATAAATAGACAGACCTCAGCATAACACTCAAAATGAAAGTGTGGCACTCAAAATGAAGCACATTCGGCTTCTGAAGAAAGTTCGCAAACTGAAACACTGGATTTGCAGTGTTTGGATTCCAAGTTTTTGAGTACCAAGGTGTTTGAGAACCAAGGTACCACTGTATGTGGTGGTGGTGGTGGTGATATGATAAAGACTGGGAATGTGGAGGAAGAGGCTGCAAAGAGGAAAACCTGTTACAAGAGGAAGAAGAGGTCTGGCTGGTTGGGGGGGCTGGGTACAAATTGTGAAAGGAGAAAAGCAGAAGAAATGGCAGGATAAAACTACTTTGAGGCACATGTGGGACAGAGAGGGAAATAAAGCGACACATCTTCCACAGCCCATGCTGTGCATGCAAAAGGTCCCATTCTCAATTCCTATATGGTAAAGGACTCCTGCCTAAAATACTGCAGAGCTGCTTCCAGCCACTGGGGAATACAAGTGGAAAATGCATGCAAGTGGGATTTATAGTTCTAATTTGCCTGGTGTTGCCCTACCTAAATAATAGGTAAAGAAAACTTCAAGTTACAGAAAAATTCAGGAAAAGAATTAACACCTCCCTCTTCTCATTTGGCATTCTAACTTCATCACTAATAGTTGGATGAGGATTCCCATTGTACAAAAGGTTTTTCTTCTTCTAAGCATTCTTTGTCACTTGTAAGCTCTTTTTAGCTGCATGGAAATAATGTGTGTAAGCTCTACGCAAAAGTACACTAGTTTAATCCATCGCCATTATAATACTACTAATTCAGCACTGATGTCAAGTTTAATTTGGAACATTAGTGCGGGGAGATGATAGATGGCAGAAAAGTCTATTGTTAAAATTTATATGGCAAAAGACCACACCTACCTACAGCAGTATAAAGCTGAAATTTTTACTCTTGACGTGGGTGCAATTGTCGGCTAACACTTACTCTCTTGACCTGTGGAAAATCATTTTTGCTTGTATGTGTACCTTTACGTTTAAGGCCGGAAATGGCCCTTTGCCCGTAACAAAATGTACCTGTACCTGGTTAGTGCTTCATCGTTCTTCTGTTTAAAAACCATATAATGGAATCTCCAAGAAAGGTGGGGATGTTTTGAAAAACATTCAGTTTTATTTCCTGAGCCAAAATTCCATCGCAGGCTTGGAAGATCTGAGGCTTGAAGTAGTTTCCATTCTTTCATGCACATAACAATTAAAAGAGGGGGGGGGGGAAGCAACATTGTATTTTAGAGCGTTGAAGTTTACATTTTATTGCAGTAAATAAGATGATGAAACTTGGCCTTTGGTTTGCATGAGTAAACGTACTCAGAGTGAAGATGATAAATTGTAGAAAAGTTGAGTCTTTCGCCGAACCTACTTGGTGTCAATCCCCAGATGCAGTCCAAGATTATAAATTGATTCCCAGTACTTCTACTGTGTAATGGAATGCTGCAATAAAGTGTCGCGCCAGATCGCTTTCACATACCCTTTGCATTCAGGAACTAGGAATACTGTGGAAAAGACACAGTGGAAGAACTTTTTTTTCCTCCTTTCTCCCCACCTGAAAAAATGCCTTGTTAAACAGGCCGAAGTTTTAAAATGCATTTATTCTACAGCAGTCTCACTGAATCAGTGGCACTGCTTTGGAGTAGTAATATTTATAACTCGCTGCTGAAATCTCTTGCTTCGAGACTTACTTTTTTCTCCTCTGTCACATGTCCATAAATCTCACATATCAAGCTGTTTTATTGGGTTTTTCTAGCACCCATAATCTTTTGTGTAACTGATTCTGCCTCTTATTGTCTAGTACCCTTTCCCTGAAATCATTCCAGTGTTCAGAGTCAAGTTGCTCCCCTCCTGTGTTGTTCCTGAACTTACAGGACCCTGGACACCATTAAAGCAACTGAAGGGTTGAAGCCCAGCTGAGTTGTAAATGTGCTCATGGGTGTTCTAATGTAAGTGTATCCAGAAGGCATGTTGAATCAGAACAGAGGGCTTCACGTTGGGCTGCGTTATTCTCGACAGTCTTGTGAATATTGATAGCAGCCTGGTTAAGATCACATTCTGCCCAACTCTCCCAATACTGCATCATACTTCCTAGTGCAAGGGTGGGACATATTACCTCACAAGCAATCTTCCAGGACCTTCATGCCAGGGGTGGGCAGGGCCGTCTGCAAAAGTGAACAGAGCAGCAGATGCAGCATTCCTGCCACACACGAGCCAGAAGATTCTACAAATCTCCCACATCACTAGATAGCTCAGTTGGTTAGAGCATGGTGTTGACCACACCAAGGGCACAGGTTCGATCCCCATATGGGGCAGCCGCATATTCCTGCACTGCACTTCGGCTAGATAATCCTCGGGGTCCCTTCCAGCTCTGCAGTTCTGTCATCCTGGCAAGAAAGAGCCTTTGTCACTGTTCAGCAACAGGTTCCAGCCAGGCAAAAGCATTGGAGGGGAGTGAGCAGCAGTGAGAGAGACTGGTGCCCTGGAGAGAATCTAGGGGGATGCATTTGGCCCATGAGCCAGGACTTCCCCACCCCTGCTCTGTTGTGAACAAGATACACAACCCAAGTTAGGACTGAGTCATCTTCACGGCTGTGGTCATAAGGGAGCTGGCTTTGCCTCCGCCCCTTGCTATACCTGTGTGCACCTTTTTCCTCTCTATGTGAATAAGTGCTTGATTCAAAGTGATGGTTTTGAGCTATAAAGCATTAAACGGCTCAGGACTGCTGTACCTCAGAGAGTGTTTCTTTCCATATGAACCGACCTGGACCCTGCGACCATCATCTTAGGTGCTTCTTTGTGTACCTCCTCCACAAGAGATCCAGAACATGAGAACGGACCTCAGCAGTGGCTCCCCGTTAGTGATATTCTCTCCCCGGGGAAGTTCGGCTGGTGCCTTCATTATATAGTGGTACCTCAGTTCTCGAACGTAATCCGTTCCGGAAGACCATTTGAGTTCTGAAACATTAGAAAACCAAGGCGCAAAGGGCTGTCTGCAAATTCAATTGAGAAAATTTAAAAACACGCAGCAGAAGCCGTTTGATTTCTGAGGCACGTTCAAAAGCATTTACTTCCAGGTTTTTGACATTTGGGTTCCAAAACATTAGTCAACTGAGACGTTTGAGAACCAAGGTACCACTGTACACCTTTAGGCACCAGGCGAAAATGGTTCTCTTTAACCAGGCCTCTGGCTGATTGATATCTCATGCCCTTTTAGATGTTCTGGGTGGGGTTATTAGCTTGTTTCTGTTCTTATTTTTCTTATGCATTTTGTGTTTTTTATATTGTAATTTTATGTTGTGAACTGCCCTGAGATCTACAAGTATAGGGCGGTATACAAATTTAATAAACAAAAAATAAAAATATTTGTTGTGGGGGAGGGTGTACTATGTTTGGGGTCAGTTTTGCAGTATGGGTAAAACTTATCTGCCTCTGTGAGTGGATGAGCTGGCCTCTTGACTGGGTCTCTGGTGAAAGTAAAAATTGTCTCTTCCGTTCTGTTGTGGTATATAGGACCATGTTCCAGAAACTTATCCACTCCCCTGACCCCATTAAGAGTTGAGTTTGGGAGTGGGCAGGAAATATAATTCTGCAGTCCTCACTAATCTCATCGACATCATGTTGTTCGGATGCCTGATTATCGTCTTCTAGAGCAACTACTCTATTCCCAACTTAAGAATGGAAAGTGAAATACCAGTAGACAACAAAAGAGGTTTAAAGACTCTCTAACGGCAAATTTAAGCCTCTATCTCACATGATTTACCTAGTTCTCACTCATTGCATTGGCACTACTGCAGCAGTGAAGGAGGAGACAGGAGCGCCCCATCATACCTAAGGAAGGGGAGGGTACAAAAACATAGCATGAGGGGCCATGGCTTGCCATATCATTTCCATTTGGTCCTGCTGCCCCAAAAGACAATCACTGTTTGCAGTGATAGTCTTTTACTGTAACCTGCAATGATAAGTCTTTTGTTGCCCCATGATGACTGCTTTTTGTTATCCTGATTCTATGCACAACAGGTGATGCAATAAAGTAGAAAGTTAAGTTAATAAAAAGGATAAGAATTACCTAAAAGTTTTATTTTATTTTATTTTTGTTCGTATTGCAGGAGCATTTGAACAGGCTGTTCCTATTAGTTCTGAACACTGTGCTTTCCTGAGCATTGTGGGAATTAGAATATTTTGAAGTTGGCAGTTTGGTTCTGTTTCATATTACCTCCATTTTCCCCATAAAAGAATCTGAAGAAATGCCACAGAACTTGATCAAAGTTTTGACTTGCAGATGATTGAGTGATTTTTTTTTCTTTTACAGGTAAAACTTTAGCCAAGAAACTGACAAAAAAGGTAAGCAAAGTGCTCCTGCTGTTTTTCAAGAGAACACTTGTTCTTTCTGCTACTTGTTTTAATGGATTCCTGTTTCACGACTAACTTGGTATTTATTTTGTTTGTTCAAAGGAGGTAGAATCGACTCTAGGAAATGTTGCAAAGACTAAACCAGGGCCAACTTTTTTTAGAGACCTCGGAGATAAAGGTAATGGCTTAAGTCATTAGTGGAATTTGTTTCTAAGGGAACACTGTTCATTTTTAAAGATGAATTCTCAGGGTCTGGAAATTCTTATTGATCTGTGGAGGCTGAAATGAATTATTTCTTTAGGTATTGTAGCTGTTTGTAAGATTAGAAACGTAAATTTAGGAAAGGGAGGCATTTTTACAAATTCATTAAATTACCCCAAAGGAACTCTGGTTAGCAAGCAGTGAGACTTGAAAGTCTATGGTTCGTGTTTTTTTAAGGAAACCAGGATGTTGGAGAGCAATAATTCTAAAAATCATTTTTGAAGTGCACTACGGTACAGTGGTGCCCCGCAAGACGAATGCCTCGCAAGACGGAAAACTCAATAGACGAAAGAGTTTTCCGTTTTGGAGGTGCTTCGCAAAACGAATTTCCTATGGGCTTGCTTCGCAAGACGACAATGTCTTGCGAGTTCCTGCTGGTTCCCCCCCCCCTTTTCTAAGCCACTAAGCCGCTTATCAGCTGATCTGATCAGCAGATAAGCCGCTAATAGCGCTAATCCGCTAATCCTTCAATGGGCTTGCTTCGCAAGACGAAAAAACCGCTAGACGAAGAGAATCACAGAACGGATTCTTTGAGTCTTGCGAGGCACCACTGTATAGGAAACCATGGGATCCGTTAGGGGTCCCTGGGCTACATTTACATTGGGGTATCATTAAATTGAGCTCTGCTCCACGCATTGACTAGCTGGTACTAGAGAAGATCTGCATGGCAATGTGCTCCAAAAGACTTGGGTGCCTTTGATTTGACATCCCATTGCCAGTGACTAAAGTGTGGCTTGCATACATTACTTTTATATGCAAAGGATAGCTGTCACAACCCAGAGAAGGTTGTGAAATTCCACCAGAAAAGGGCTGGGGGCAAGTGGTTGAGAGGGTGGATGGATCCTCAGTTCCGCTAATAGCAGGGGATGTTCCATATCTTCAACAGAGCATCTATCTAGGGATCTGCCAAACCAACCCAAACAGCACAGAGAGAATGTACCCTGTATTGAGAGGAAGGTACATAACAGCTTGCACACAAAAAACATGAAACACATAAACATGCCCTTGATCCTATGTTGTTTGATCTGAAGGAAAACCGAAAACTAGGAATTAGGGTCCCTTTAGGGAAAGACAGCATGTCCTGTTACTACATGGACACAAGCAGGGAGAACATTTGTTTATGTCCATAGCTCTTCTAATTCCAGCTTACATGTTCTTAAGACTTGTATGAATCTGTGATCTTTGTACAGGTTTAACATTTCTGTAGGACCCTTGGTTATCTTCAGTTACGGTGATGAGATTCCACATTATTGAGCTGCTTATTTGAAAGGTAGAGATATTGCATGGAATCACCTACAAGCGTAGTTTATTTATTCAGCACTTTTTGAATGGATTTGGGCTCCCCCTCCCACCTCCTCACTAAGCCACTTCACTGTTCTCTAATTCTGAGGCTTCACTATTAAAACATTATGGATTTTTCAAAGTGGGGAATCTTTATTTCTAAGCATCTAGAAGAAGCTGGGAATCCACAGCTTTCAAACGCACAGTTTACCCCATACCAATACCTTATCAAGAGCATGAACACTCATTGGATTTTAGTTGAAGACAATTATGCCTCCTAGTGGAATGTCTGTAACTCCCCAATTTATCATTTTCTGTTAATTTTGTGTTTTGTGTGTATCTAAAAATTTTGATAATTGCAAGTATAAATGTCGCAATTTTTAGCCCTCTTTGTTAGAAGTTAGAAAATAATTACACTCAAATTAAAAGGTCTGGTTCATGTATGCTGCATCATCACCATCTCACTGTGTTAAAGTTCTGTAATTTTTAATTCTGATCACATGGATACATGATTCTTTTCTTTTCTATGACTGCACCTATATAATCTTTGAACAAAATAAATCATGTTTGCTGTTTTGAAATAAAGCACATTCCAGAAAGGAATTCCGTTTAACATTGGATAGAATTCTCTTGCAGGTCTATGGAACAGCTAAGTAAAAACTGTGATGAACTATTATGAAATTGAGTCCACAGTAAAAATGTGCTTTGAGTCAGCCAGATGTATGTTGACAATAATAGGATCAACCACGGACAGAAAAAATGTAAAATATCTTGTGACTTTCAAAAAAACCCAAACAAATCCTTAAGTAGGTTTAGTAAAAGAATTATTTGCACAACTTTTCTGAAAATAGCCTATTGCAGTGTTGTACTTTCAAACTGTAAATAGCAAGAGAACCCACACTTTGAAGTGTAAAACAGTATTTATTTCATTTAAAGGAAATGAATTCAAAAGGTTGGGAGCCATGTGGAAACTGGTATAAGCTTACAACATAGCACCTGCTCCATGTGGGGGAAGTAGTTGTCTTTAACCACTCGCTGGAGCATTTAAACCCAGGTTTTACAAGTGATTACTCTGGGGCTTATTTGTTTATTATTTCCATTTCTGAATCTCTTCCTCTGAAACATATTGAAGCGATTTAACAATAAAAACAGCAACAATTAAAACATATATGAAACAATCAAAACAACTACATATATAAAACCATTTCAGATCCAATACAGATACAGGCAGAATCTAACCACAACATGGTCCTGAGGAGTGCTATATTTTAATTGAGGCACAGGTTCAATGGCCAAAATTCCTATTGCCTTTTGCTTCCATTCCAGTCCTGTGAAATGGAACTGACTGTATTCAGTTGCCTCGCCCAGCTATGGCAAAGTTGCAAGGAAAAGTCAGGAAACTCAAATTAAAAGCAATAGAGTAAGAGATGTGCTTTGAACATTGCAGGACCGCCATGAGAGGTACTCTTCCTTGGGTTCATCCCACAGCACTTGTGTAATGTTGAGAGACCCACAACTATGAGCCAGGTTCCCCAGAGTGCTGGAGAAAGACCCTAGCTATCAGCCCTGCTTTTGAAGTGGTGGATCTGGAAACACTACATAGTTATCATTGGAGCAACACAGAGAAAAGTTGTTTCCACCATGCAGACATAAATAACATCTTAATATTCCCCGTAATCTGACATAGATGAGTAGCCACTTTGATTCCTCCTGCTTCTGGACAGCGCTGGCGCTGAGATAGACACAGCAGTGCCACACAGCACACTGCAAGTTCGTAGAACGCTACCTTTCTAAATTCAGTTACAAATTACTTGCTGGCAGAGCGCAGTAAGCGGGAATATTTTTTATGCACAAGTCATAAGGAAGGCTGTTTGCCTATCAATTTGCTAAATGTAAATTAGAGAAATGGCTTCCCTGTAGATAGTGGAGTTAAAACATCTGCTTTTAACAGGCTCTTCCATTATGCAGGATGGTATTTGGCTCGCATGTTAAAAGTAGCCTGATTATTTTTTTTTTTTTTTAATATGCTTTTTATTAGATTTTCTTCATCGCACACATCCAAGAATAAACACAGCCAATATACATTAAAGAAGACATTAAATAAGAAAAAGGAGTCAGGAAAGTAAGAAAAAAAAAAGAAAGAAAAAAGTGTATATACAGACAATTTACTAAAAACGACTTCCTTCCCTCCTGATTTCGGATTTCTACCTTTAATGATTTCATCATACAACTGGTGTAGGTTTTTAGTTTATAACATTGGAAGATTTAAATCAAACCTACTGTAGTTGGTAAGTTACTAAGATTACCTTCTAAATATACCATAAATTTATTCCAATCTTCTTTTAACTTTGTATTTTTTTGATTTCTAATTCTTTGCGTCATTTTTGCCATTTCAATAAAGCCATAAAGTTTCAATTGCCAATCTTTCACCGTTGGTAAAGTTGGGTTTTTCCAATTTTGAGCAATTAGCATTCTAGCCGCAGCTGTTGCGTATTGGAAGAGGGTTTTATCTTTTTCCGGTATTTCTTTCCCCACCATCCCTAGTAAGAAGGCCTCTGGTTTTTTGGGAAATGTGAGTCTAAGGATTTTCTTCAATTCATCATATATCTGATTCCAGAATTTTTTAACTCCCTCACATGTCCACCACATATGTATGAAGTTCCCTTCATTTGTTTTACATTTCCAGCAGGCCTTGTTACCGGTCTTATACATCCTGTTTAGTTTTTCTGGGGTTAAATACCATCTATGTATCATTTTTTCTAGATTTTCTCTAATTGCCGCACTCGCTGTAAATTTTATTCCTTCACTCCATAATTTTAACCATTTCTCATTTTCTATATTGTGCCCCAAGTCTCTTGCCCATTTTACCGTAACTTCTTTAATTTCTACATCTTTTGTGTCATGTTCTAATAAAATATTATACAATTTGGATAATAACTTAGTTTTACTTTCAATTATTTCAATTTGGAATTTTGATTTCTTTTCATTCATTCCTACTTTCTTATCTTCCGTCCATCTTGCGTTAATTTGGTGGTAATGTATCCAACCCTTCAATTTTTCTTTCAATTCCTCATACGGTCTTAATTTCCAGCCTTCATGGGAACTTGTCAGTAGATCTTCATACGTTAAACTTTGTTCATCCAAATTTGTTTTCTTGAGTGATAAAATATCTGTTGGGGACAGCCACCAGGGTGTTCTAGGTTCTAGCAGTTTTCTATTTCTTTCCCAGACCTCGTATATCGGACCTCTGATGATATGGTTCGAAAAGCTCTTATGTACTTTCCCTTTGCTTGACCATAAGTAAGCGTGCCAGCCAAACCTGTTTTCCACCCCTTCGAGTTCCAATAGATCCTTGTTTTCCAAAGTTATCCAGTCTTTCACCCAGCATAAGCAGGCCGCTTCGTAATACAATCTTAGGTTAGGTACCGCCAGTCCGCCTCTCTCTTTTCGATCCGTGAGTAGTTTGTATCTAATCCTTGGCCTCCTTCCCTGCCATATAAACCTTGAGAGGACTTTCTGCCAGTCTTTAAATATTTTAGTCCCTCTAATAACCGGAATATTTTGGAAAAGGAACAACATCTTAGGTAAGATATTCAT
This sequence comes from Podarcis vaucheri, assembly GCF_965113315.1. NCBI lineage: Eukaryota > Metazoa > Chordata > Lepidosauria > Squamata > Lacertidae > Podarcis > Podarcis vaucheri. Next base: position 25,985,389 of record NC_138762.1, on the reverse strand, counting down.
TTTTATTGCCTCCATCCTGCCAAGCCACGAAAGGTTTACTCTATTCCATACATCCAAATCTTTTTTGACTTTATTCCAGGTCGTTGTATAATTATCTTCGATTAAATTTATGTTTTTAGATGTGAGCCAAATACCTAAATATTTTATTTTCTTGGTTACTTCAATTCCATGTTGTCTCTCTAATTTCCCTTTTGTCTCGTTTTTCAAATTCTTTGTTAATATCTTGGTCTTTGATCTGTTCAATTTGAATCCTGCTAGTCTGCCGTATTCTTCTAGAATTTCCAACGCCTTCTCAATACTCCTTTCCGGTTCTTCTAGAGATAACATCAGGTCATCTGCATAGGCTTTTAGTTTAAACTCCCTTGATCCTATTTTGATTCCTCGGATGTCAGATGTTGATCTTATTATATTTGCCAGGACTTCTAATACTATAATGAATAGAAGCGGGGAGAGGGGACAGCCCTGCCTGGTTCCTTTTTCAATTTGGAATGTATCTGTAAGAGTGTTATTTATTACCAGTTTGGCCGTTTGTTTTGAATATATTGCCTGTATTCCTTTCAAAAATTCTCCCTCTATTCCCGCTTCTTCCATGGTCTTTAATAAAAACGTCCATGAGACATTATCAAACGCTTTTTCTGCGTCTATAAAGATCAAAGCCGCTGGTATGTCATTGTTAATTTCCAAGTATTCGATTAGGTTTATGGCGTGTCTCACATTGTCTTTCAGGAATCTATTCGGTAGGAAGCCTGCTTGGTCTTTGTGTATTAGATGTATCAGGCATTTTTTTAATCTATTTGCCATAATATCGGCATATATTTTATAATCGTTGTTCAATAAAGATATTGGCCTGTAGTTTTTAATGTGCGTTTTATCCGTATCCGGCTTTGGAATTAATGTTATAAAGGCTTCCCTCCATGACTCAGGTATTTTTCCTCCCCTTAAGATGTTGTTTAGGGTGTCACATAGTATCGGTGACAATTGGCTTTCCAGGACTTTATAATATTTGGCCGAGAGACCATCCGGGCCTGGAGCTTTCCCTATTTTCATTTTTTTTATAGCACACTTAACCTCTTCTATACTTATGGGTTTGTTTAGTTGGAATCTTTCTTCCTCTGTGATGGTCTTCCCTTTATGTCTCTTCAAATATGTATCTATTTGTGTTGTATCCTCTTCCCCTTTTTTATATAATTTCTCATAAAACTCAAGAAACTTCTTTCGTATTTTTATTGGGTCTACTATCAGATCTTCCTCTACCTTTATTTTGTTTATTGTATTCTGCTTCTGTCTTTTTCTCAGTTGCCAGGCCAGAAATTTCCCTATTTTATTCGCTGACTCGAAGTATCTTTGCTTCATTTGTTTGATTTTCCATTCAATTTCTTGATTCGTCAGCATCGAGAATTGTGTTTGTAGGATTTTTATTGCTCGAATACTTTGTTCATCCTTCGGGTGATCTGTTAATTTTTTCTCATACTCTCTTAATTGCTTGAGTATTTCTTCTTTCTTCTGCTGTCTTATCTTCCTCTTATAATTATTTTGCTGGATGAATAAGCCTCTTACTACCGCCTTACTGGCGTCCCATACCACATCTATGTTTGTTCCTGTGTTTAAATTCAAATCAAAATACTCTTTTAGGGTAATTCTGGTCTTTTCGATGATCTCCTCATTTTCTAATAAGTATTCGTTTAATCTCCATCTGAAATTTCCCTGTGTTGCACCTTTAATTTCTAAAGTTATCAGATTATGATCTGATAGTGTTCTTGGGTGGATTTCACAGCTTGTTGCTCTTAGGGTGAGTGTTCTCGAGGTCCAAATTTGATCTATTCTGCCCCAGCTTTTATGCACTTCTGAAAAAAAGGTGAACTGTTTTTCTGTTGGGTGTAAGTGTCTCCATATGTCTATTAAGTCTAGGTTTTCCATAGCCTGATTATTTTTTAAAAGTTACTTATATGAGGCCACTCTAAAAAAAATCCTCAAAGTGCTCTTACAGGACAGGAGGGATGCTTCAGATTCTTTTGTTGAAACCATACTTCTTTATATACTTCTCTATCTTTAGCTGGCATGTTGCTATTTTGACACTGTCGCATCTTTGTGTTTGTTCAGGCTGTTCGTTTAAGTCGGCCTTTCAAAGGGAGGTGGTGGAATTTTCCTTTAAAAAAGGAAGGGGGGAAACACTTTCACCTTGCAGAAAGGACGTGTTCAGACCTCTTTTTTTCTCTTTTTTTAAAGTGAAGCCTCTTCTTGGCTCTGGGCCCAGCAGCCCTATCAGTGCAATCTAGCAGCTTGGCAGCTTTGTGTTGCCATATTCCCCTTGAGACTTAGAGAAAATCTGGTCTTCGCTTTTCCAAGACTGCCAAGGGATGAAATACTTTGATCCTTCAGAGTAACGTTAGAGTAGCTCTCCTCCCAGGTACTAAATATGACAAAGCACACTTAATTTATTCATCCTTCGTATAAACACGGAATATTTTCTGTGAAAATCCAAAGATTTAGTGCAGACCTTTTATTAATGCCAAATAAACCCAAGTCTCTTAATGAGACATCAACATGACGGGGGGTTGTAGAATAAGAAGTTCACTGCCAGAGCACTAGAATGGGGAACAGAAACATCTAACTTGACTGATAAATAATAGCGACTACCTCCTTTATTTGTTACGCAGAGTTGAATGGAATAATCTTTACAAAAGTGGTTGATTATGCAAGCCACATTAGTATCCTGATTCTGAATTCTGTAATTTTCACATTTTACTGTTTTGTTTCAGGATTGATCTCCTACACAGAGTACCTCTTTTTGCTGACAATACTCACAAGTAAGTAGTTAGCTGTACATTGTAGTATGAAAGAATCACTATTACTAGCTTCCATGTCACTAGTGAATTTTCTTATAACAAAAATCCAACTTCAAAGTTCAGTCAATAAATTACTTGCAAGAGTAGAGATGAGTGAAACAACCTTTCCCCTTCCATTCTTCTGAAATTGGAACAGCTTGGAGCAGACTAAACAATTTCCATGCATACTGGGAAATGGCTTTCCTTATTCCAGGGAAATGTGGGGCAGGGTGGGTGTTTCAACAGGATCTGATTTAACTCTAGAAATATGACAGGGCTGTGTACTTCTGTTAATCACCCATTTACCTACCGTTCTCCCAAGCTCCTTCCTCCACCCACCTGCTTATCTTGCAGCTGCTATAGCTCTGGTGGTGGCAGCAGGAGGGGATAAAGAGGGAGAGATCCTCCCCCACCTCACCCCACGTGCCAGGCACTGAGATACACCTGAAACAGCACCGAGGTTGAAACTCTAGGAAACGGTAAGGGAAAAGGAAAGGGTTTGAAGCTCACAGGTCAATGGGAGTGGCAAGGTAGAAAGAGCTTGGGAACCATAGTGCTCACTTTGTACATCAGGCCTGCATTTTGAGCTGCGACAGCATCCAGCCACCCCGCCTCTCTTTTCTCCCTTTCCCCAGAATGCCTCTAGGCTCACATGCGCCTAGAGGAAAGGAGGAGGGTGGGGCAACTGGACACCTGTGCCTTGGCTTCCTGCCGTCCCCTGGAACTCCAAAGGAAAGGAAAAGGGACTGTGTTGCTGCCTGGTAAACTTGGAACTTGGGCGACAACGGGGCATGTGTATCAGTTTTCCTGCAATTTTTTTTAGGGTGCACATTTTGCTTGGGTTTTGCACCTGTTTGTTTGGGGTAGGGGTGTTTTGCCTGCTTTTTTATTTGATTGTTTTGCCTGTTTGGAGATGATACTGGTTGAGAGAGCATTTGGGAATTGGGTGGGTATGTCCAAACTGAACAGTTTTTTTTAACACAATCCACGCAAGTTGGTCAAACTAAAGTCCCATGTCTATGCAGAGCCTCCATGATCTGCCACAGAAAATGGTGTTCTGCTAGGTAGCTGCAAAGACAGAAGTTCCTGTCTTTGGCATGAACTCAAAAGTTGAGTCTCCAAACCATGAGATGAGTTGGTCTGAATTTTCTCATTTCTGTGCCCCCATCAATCCCTAGGTCTCAGGAGCTTTTTTTGAGTTGTACTGTCATGCTTTTTCTTTTAATTCACAAACTTCTGTGCACCCAAGGAGTTCCAATGACATACAGGTATGCAGAAATCACTGTCTACCTTATATTTGGCTGGCTGTGTTTCATTTCCAAATTCAAATGCGTGCAGCCACCAAAGTTTACCATTCAAAGGAATATATGTACCATATAATGCATACCCAAGGACCTTTGGAATTGTATCACAAATGTTCTAGGATCTCTAGAGCAGGCATCTTGTTTTTAATGACAACGTGTCCTCCTTCCTGCTTTAACTTTTTGTTTCACCTTTAATGTTAACTAATACTATTTGTCTTACCCATTTTGCTCACTATTCATTCAGGTAAGGTAAACAGATGAATTCCAGAACAGTCTGCGCTTACTGATTTTGATATTCACCCATATCGCTTTACTACCTAGCCTTGTGCTACAAAATGAAATACAGCAATTGAAGGATATTGAGTAGGAACTATTGTTGAAGGGATCCGTCTGTCTCAGGACAATGGAGTGCACCTTCGGGGGTAAAGTCAAATTGCTGCATTAGCAACAACAGGGTGCAACCGTGGGCAGTGTGTATGGAGGTCCTGCGCTGCCCAGATGAGAAGCCCCCCTCCCCCCCGCCTCACTGGAAAGCAGAGCAATACATTTGGCACCAGCCTGGCTGCGGGAGTTGCTGGAAGGCCCACAAGGCAGAGGAGGTTTAGGATCAGAGTTTATCTTCTCCTAGATGGGCTTCCCAGGTTGACAAACCCCATCTTGTATAACCACATGAGTGGAAGTGTTACACATTACTGGGAAGAACTATGGAGATAGTTGCACACCAGTCTCCATGGTTCTGCAGCATATCCAGTCCTGTTTGTGAATGTGTGGCCGTTAGTCAGATAATTTGGACTATGAAGCAGAAGGGCTGTCTAAAGCTCTTCTGACGTGAAATATTGGTAGGTAGACGCTCCTTAGGGCTATTATTTTTAGGTTGGCTGAGACTCCGAGTTTGCAGTTTTAATTACTCTTGAGTCATGTTTTGAAGGTTACTGGACAGCTATAAAATCTAAGGATTTTGTTTTTGTTGGCTTTTGTAAAATGAAAGCTGAGATTCTGGGGAATAACTAAGTGGCCAAATCAAAATGAGGGAGAATTATGCAACCACATAAACATGTTTTACAAGGGTCTTTGTAAAGTGTCACTATAAAGCCGATACATATATGAAATATATTCCCTTTTTCCTTAATAGTACTGACCTTCCATATCTTGTATTAAGAAAGGAGCGCAGATCCGCCTCTCTGTCATATCACACTAAGCCTTTATAAATCTCTTTTCCCAAAAACTGCAGTAATTTGTTTATTTATGTATTTATTAAAGTATTTGTAATCCAGATTTTCATAAAAGTATATTGAAGCAGTATACAGCATACAAAGTTGTAATACGATCAGAGAAAGCGTCTATAAAAATAACATTTAAAGCATCAATAAATGCTGGTTGGTTAACAAGAGAAATTCATCTTGCAGAGGACTATCTAAACAATTCAGTTTTCAGAAGACGTCTAAAAGAAGGCAGGGATGGTTCCTTGCAAAATTAGTTTTCTACCATCTAAAAAAGAATGTCTTGCTTTTTCCAGTAAAGTGCCTTTTCCTGATAGATTTTGAGTAATATTTTTGTGAATAAACATCGCTTGTTTCAAAATGAGCAGTCATGGAAATGGTTATGACTAAATAGACAATGGGTAGTTTAAAACAGCTTTGAAAATGATGCCAGTTTTCACAGGTTTCTTATGCAGCTGAATAATCAGGCTGCAGCAGAGGGAGAGCAGGGCCATTCCGTTGACTCTGCGGAAAGGGCAGTCCCAACCTGGTTCCTTCTCTCCCTGAACTGTTTCCATTCCTGCTGGTCATTATAAGAACTACTGTTTAACTTTCAGAGCTGGTGCTCAAATTATCTTTCTTCCTTTCTCTCTCTTTCCCCCCTTTTCTGTCATGTGGATTATATTTCTCTGAGCAGGAACTGACTTGCTTTTATTGATCATACATAAACTGGTTTGGGAGCATTCTTGGCTGATGAGCAGGGTACAGATTCTTCAAACAAAGAACACGAGGTTCAGTGTCGTCACCCTCGCTCTTGTGATTTTTCCAGGGTTGGCACCGGGAGCAGTTCTTTGACTTGCATGGTACCTCTCTGCCTCTTTCCCACTCCCTTAAGAACTCCCTGACCTTGTGAGAGGCAGTGTGCATTCTTTCCATCTCTTTCAAGGCCAGGAAGACCCTAGGTTACAATAATTTAAAATATTATGTTAAAAATAAAAAATAGTTTTTAAAACTTGCAATTATGAAAAAACACAATCACAAAAAACAGGGTGAGTTCTGAAAATATTTATTCCAGATGTCAAGAGACAGGGTAAAGAGGTGCATCAGTGAAGATATAATATTTCAAAAAAGAAAAAAAAAGAATAGTAATCTGCTTGACAGAAATTCTTACTAAGACAAATTTAATTGTGTGGGGTGTTTTGCATGGACATTGACCAAGGAAGTCCACAAAAGTTGCACCTTCTTAATGTGCATTTGTATTTGCCAGATAGAAACACTCCTGTTGCAGCACCAGTTTTTCCATGTAGCAATTTAGGAATAAAGCAGCCATCATTTGCCATTTAGCACCAATATGTATTGAGTGCTGTTGGAACTTGTGCTATGAGGTCGCAAACGTTGCTGCGTTGAAGAAGTGGAAACCAAGTGGCATCAAAGCAAACTCTTTCCCACCCTTTTTCAAAGGACTGAATGATATTATTTCCTTGGTATTTCAAATTGATTGAATGTCAAACACAAAGGAGCCTCTGTCTGTGGTGGAAAATCCATTGCTCCTATTGTGTTAAGTTATCATATCCATCATTTTGAAAGAAAATGTCAGCAGGTGCTAGTATCTCCATCTTCATCTAACAGGTTTCCCATTTCAATTCGTTCTCGGTGCTTCGTAGCTCTCAAGTATATTTATGAAACCTTAGTTTATTAGAAGCTACTAGATTATTCAAAGCAGCTGCCGTGCTCTGCTTTTTATATCCACATCCCACAGAACCACCTCAGCATTAAGTGAGGCTTTGGGCCTCACTTTTGAACTTGCTGTTTCTGTTTTCATAGTGGTTAAAAGGCAATCTTGCATGCCCAACACAGTTACAGTGAACAGGATTTTGGGAAGACTGCTTTGGACTCTCCCCAGCACCACCCAGTTGACACTATTCCTTTCCTTTTCAAAGTTAAGTAAGCTGTTCCAATCAATAGCTAGCTTTTCTTTTTTATATTTTTTTGCAATCATTGGGAAATGGAAAGGTTCCTGCACTGTAGTAGGTCCTTGTTGTGGTTGGATGCCATTAGTATGAGGATCCTGTCTGCTCTCAGGAATGGTGCATCCCCAAAAGGCAGACTGCCCTACATCCACTAGAACAAGCAAGAATTTACTAGGAAGGGCAACATTTGAGGCCTTGCTTCATTTCCCAGCGGAGGAGGATTAACACGTTCCCTACTCTGAAGGAAATGCTTAGCCACTGGACCTCATAGCTGAATAATTTTGTGGAAAGGTTAGTCTGGCCCTGCATTTACATCTACTGTAAGGTTACCAGATTTTTTTCAATGAATCCGGGGACACTTTTCAACTTCAATGGATTTTGTATGGGGACTGATTCGTAAATCCGGGGACGTCTGGTAACCTTAATCTACTGTATATTTTCAAAAAGACCCGTTTTAGTATTTTGAGGAAGCCGGAGGTTCTTCCCGTAGTTAGCGTCCAAAGGTAACTTCCACAAATAGTCACTGTGAGTGTCTGAAACTCACATGTTAGAGTTATTGTCTGTGTAATTAAAAGCAAGTGCATTGAGCTTTTCTTTGAACCTCAGTTATTTTATAAATACATACCATTGGGGTTGCATCATATCAGATAAGAGTGTCATCTTATGAGCCGTATGAGCAGCTTTAGCTCCTATGTATTACGCAGGGCTACCTTCTTATCAGCCTGTTGCAACAGATGGTATGCATCACTTTGGAATAAATCATTCTGCTTTTATTCTCCAGTGACATTATAGGCTACATGCACATTATTACTGACTCAAAGAATACTTAGTAAAATGTTTAGAACGAAGCATTCCACTAGGAAGAAATCAACTATCTCTCAAATGGATTCCTCCTTCAAGGTTAGCACACTGTGACAGTGCTGTTTGAAATATATATTGATCATTCATGAACGATAGTTACCTGCTCAAAATTCTGGGGATTTGAAAGTCATCTAATCAAACTTCTTAAAAGAGACAGGATCCCTCACAAACATTCCAAACACTTTATCAGGCACTTGAATAGTATGCAAGAAAGCTATAGCAACTATTTAGGATCAATTTAGGTATACAGGGCTGTGGTTTTTTAGGGCTTTCAAGGTCAGCCAAACACTTTGAATTGAGCTCAGAAATGTACTGGGAGCCAATATAGATCCTTTTAGATCTTTCCAAGTCTTGTTTCTCTAGTTGCTGCTGCTGTGACATTGGCTCAGTTTAGACATCCCATTTCTGATTTTTCAAACCATGGATTGAAGATCCACTTTTTAATTAGCAACATGCTGGTTGGCCTAATTAGGACATCACCCACCATGCACCTCCCCTATAAACTGTTTTTAAGCCAGATTTCTTGGAGTGCAACAAGACCACTACCAGAAACTCCATCAGTTAACTTTGGTTTTAGTATTTATGTACTTCAGCCTAAATTGTTTTATATATATATATATATATATATATATATATATATATATATATATATATATATATATATATATATTTTCTGCGTTTGCTAAATTGTTGATTTTTGTTATTTTGAATCTGTTGACATGCGCTGTATTCTTTATATTTGTATTTCCAGTGTTCTCTGTTTTGATACTTTGAATGTTTGTTGTGAGACGCTTTGGGCACAGCTCATTGTGGGAAAGCAGCATATAAGTAAAACCAACCAACCAATGAGTCAATGCACTTCCACAATAGCAGAGATTGAATTGGTCAACTTTTCCTTTTTAAGTACACAGTGCCGCTCCACTAGCTTCAGAACACCTTTGCACATGCTTACATAGTTAACTATGGATCCTCTGTCTTCATATGAAACTGGAAGCATCTGCCCATTTATGAGGAACTGGAGTAGCAGGGAAGCATTATCTTACATGTAAAATATTTCTGAATAAATCTGTATTCTATGATTCATTGCAGAACCACAGACTGGATTTCATATTGCTTTTAAAATGCTGGATGCAGACGGGAATGAACATTTAGAGAAAAAGGAATTTTTTAAGGTATGGATGACAATATTTTCAACCCCCCCTTATTTTTAATTTGTGGAATTACTATATAACTTACAAATGAAAAGTGCAGTTGATCAAGACTATTCTTTCCTCATCTGCTTTGTACACAAGAGATCATGTCTTCACTTGAACAACTGAGGAAATTAAAACCTTTTGCAACCCTTTTTCATTGAAGTTCTGAGTTAAATCAAGAACATGTTTTTAAAACCAGATTTCCTATTTTTACATTTGGATACAGGTGGCAGTGAACATATAGCGAACCTGCTGTTCCTTAACTAACATGGTTGATCAAGAACAGTGCTTTGGTGTCAATAGCTAGGCTTAAGAGTTTATTTAATTTTAAAATTATGACTATTTATATATGTGGAATAGATTGATATATATCTACCCATACAAGCAAAACTGCAGAAAATCCATCACTAGAGAGAGGCTTCCATTGTAGAAATTGAAAGAGAAGGTATATTTAGCCTTTTTATTATGAATACTATGAAATGCACACTTGAGGTCAAAGTCAAATGTGTAAGCCTTTTTAATTTGTATAGAAGATAATGTGTTTTGCTCTTGAGACCATCTGGAGAGGGGATGGAGCTACTTCAGTTTCAGTGCCAAACCGAAATGCAACAACTGTGATGGAATCAACCCTTAGGGGACCTAACAGGCTTCCTGGCAGCAGAAGAAAATGCTGCCCTCCCTCCCTCCCAGGTTCAGATGAAGGTAGGGCAGATTATGAATGACTTGGAAGGAAAATCCTTGTATAGTCATGACTCCTTGCCTCACCTTACAAACGCTTTTGCCATAGCTGCAAATGGCAGCTGCTAGTGCGTTGGCACATTTCTGTCACATGCCCCCCATTCCCTTGTTTCATCATCTTTCAACAGTATTAAAGGTTGGGATAAATAGAGGAAATAATGCCCTATCCCCCCCCTCCCCAGCTTGCCTTGCCTGAACAAACAGACCACAGATGGGTGGTCTTGCTGCACGCACTGCTAGGAAAAGGGTCGCTGTGTTCAGTGTTGGGTTTCAGTGCGCACCAACTCTAATGACTGGACAGGGCCAGGTGCAAACTATTTAGGGGAAATAGTGCCATTTCAGTCCTAACCTGCCAAAACGATCGCCTGGTGTTGGCATGAGGAATCGGAGATGAGGGCTAAGGATGATAAAGCAGCAGGCTTGGGGAGCATCACATTATGCGAAGGGAAAGTTATGCGCTGCTTGTCTCCCAGTGATAAACATACTTTTAAAAGCACCTCTCCTAAGCAACTCTAAATCCTCTGCTTTCTATCTCTATCCGTGCTGTAACCGTAAATAATAAGTCCCTTGTTTTTTTATTTTTGCTGTCCATTTGAGGACTGGTGCTAACATCTCTGGAAGGTAGGTGAGCTTTGCAGTGTGCTGTGCTAAATCTCCTGCTAGAAACCCAGCCTCTGAAGAGATTTGTGAGTACATGTAATTACAAATGTTTCCCAAAGAGAGGTTGCTGCCAGGAGTCTGCTGAATGACTTGCTAGAGATTTATAGTAAGCTGCAAATGGATTTATTTATTTGCTGGAGACCTTATTTTTGGATCTGAACTTGTTAAAGAATGGTATGACACGAAATTGTCAGGTCATACTTGGATCATTAAAAAAAATGCATAAGCAAAACAAAACTAGTTCTTTGTGAGCATGTAAGTATTTCACATGCAGTCTTAATGCACCTTATGAAACTGTCTTATATGGAGTCAAACAATTGGTTCGCCTAGCACAGTTCTTACTCCGAATGGCAGCTGCAGTCAAAGGTCTCCAGGCCCTTCCCTGCTTTGCTGCCTGAGAACCCTTAGCTAGAAGTGCCAGTGTGGTGTAGTGGTTAAGAGCTGTAGACTCGTAATCTGGGGAACCGGGTTCGCGTCTCCGCTCCTCCACATGCAGCTGCTGGGTGGCCTTGGGCTAGTCACACTTCTTTGAAGGCTCTTAGCCCCACTCACCTCACAGAGTGTTTGTTGTGGGGGAGGAAGCGAAAGGAGAATGTTAGCCGCTTTGAGACTCCTTCGGGTAGTGATAAAGCGGGATATCAAATTCAAACTCTTCTTCTTCTAGACTTGGGACATTCTGCATGAGCAAAGCATATAAGCTGCCATTGAGCCTTCTGATCATGTCAGTATTATTATAGCACCTTTCAAGTGCGAAGGGTGAGATGGAGAGAACAAAGCTTTGCAAACTCATGGCTGAAGCAAGGTTTGGACCAGAGACTTCCTGATGCACTCTAATAGCCACAGTATTACGCCCATTTAAAAACTTGACTTGTGTGTTAGAAGGAATTACTTCTTTAAAATGGCCTCCAAAGGCTTACGTGTTCTTACTCTTATTTGGTCCCATTTTTATGTATTTCTGTGCATATTTCATGATTTCTGAAAACTTAGCAGTCAGCAGTCAGTCCTTCCCCTCCCAACCTCTCCCTGCATTCCCTTGAAAAGCCTTTTCCCGAGAGTTGGAGACCCTGCTGAACAGCATGGCCAATTCTGTGGGCATTTGAAGTAGAAGTAGAACAAATGAAATACCCAAAATTGGACAGAAGGGAGGAGAAAGATTGGTTGCAGCGGAGGATTCCATTCATGCAACCTGCTCGTGGTTATTCAGCCAGAAAGCTTGTATCAGAAATGATGAGTATGTTTATCCCCACTATAGCATACCCATTTCTCCAAAACAAACTAAAGAAAATGCCCACAACACTGAACAGGTTGGGGGAAAGTAGGCAAACTATCCCCATCCCCACCCCCACCCCCACTAACTCTCCTGACCTATCACCCACTATTTTAACACGCAGCACAAAACCGCCAGATAAAAACCTGGCAAGCCAAAGGCCTACACTGTCTAAAAGACTTCTACAAAAACAACAAACGCATACCAATACAAGAAATACAAGACAAACTATGGGACACCCAAATACCTTGGCTAACACACCATCAACTACATGCCTTCTTAAACAACCCAGCAGTAAAATCAGCAGCCACTAGGCCCTTGACCACCTTCAAAAACCTTTTGACAGCAGAGGGACATGGCAAAGGGATGGTATCCACAATATACAAAATACTGATCCAAAATCCTACAACCCCCCTTTGACGCAATTAAAGAACAATGGGAGCCCAACATAGGCTATGAAATTAACCCTACCCAATGGATTAGAATGTGGTCTAAACCTCCCTTTAAGTCCATATCAGCCAAAAAGAAGGGAACGTACTCTGAAACTCACCTACAGGTGGTACTTAATGCCATGGAAACTGGCGCTGATACAGCCAGGAACCTCACTAAGATGTTGGGGAGGCTGCACCTCCACAGGCACATACCACCACATGTGGCGGGAATGCCCTAAAATCCAACCCTTCTGGACAGCAATCCTGCAAGAGATATGCAAAATAATTAAACAGGTATTAGAACTCACCCCAGAACTGGTCCTACTGAGCATCTTTCAAGATCATTATGACCACTCACATCATATAGTGCTTATAACCCACCTACTCTCAGCGGCCAGAAGCCTCATAGCCAGACAATGGAGAGATCTGTCAGTAGTAAACATGGACCAATGGTATCAAATTGTATGGGAAATGGCCTTACTAGAAAAGCTAACCAATAAACTGAAACTGACATGGGGACAAATAGCAGAGGATGCCTTCACCCCAGTATGGATCCCCTTTATCACATACACTGCCCAACAAGACAACAAGAAGAGTTCACCGACCTCATATGAATCAATCTGGCTTACCTGACCCAACAAGCAGCACCCCCCCAATGCAAACAAACCCTACTGCAGGCAACCACAGACAACCAACCACACCTTGCCCCCAATACCTCTCACTACCAAGGAAATGTAATGAATGAATAGAAAGAGAACCTGCCCAGTTGATGCTGACACAAAACCCCATATGTACACTATATAAAAGAATATGTCTCACTACCCCACCCCTCCTCTCTCTCTCCTCTTTTTCTTCAACCTTATACAGTAGTACCTCTGTTTATGTAACCCTCTGATTATGTAAACTTTGGAATGCGAAAGTGGCAAACCTGGAAGTATTTGACTGGGTTTTGCCATGTACGCATGCGCAGAAGCGGTCCTCTGGTTGCGAAAACCTTGGGATCCGGCCGGACCTCCGGAATGGATCCCGTCCGCAACCGGAGATACCACTGTACTTTACTCAGCACTAATGTCTCACAACAAATGTAACTGATTTGTAAGAAAGACAGTACAACCTAAAAAAAGAGACAAGGCATGTACTTTTGTAAACCAAGAACATCTTTAAGAAAAAGAAATGATGAGTGTGATCTTTAATGCTTGAAAATTGTGTGTCGACCATTCATTTCACATGTTACCAGATTCCTTAATGAAAGGCACTGGATAAATGTGAAAGCTCCATCACATGTGATGAATGTGTATAAAGGCTTTGCACTCAAGGTACCTGTGCAGAGAATTTTACAGTTTGTGTATGGTAAATAGCACTGAGAAAGAAGCTATTTGTTAAAAATGCTTTGGTAGGAAAAACAAGATAGTAAATGGAAATATATATCCCTTTTGTTTTAGCTGCAGAAAATAATTGGGACGCAAGATGAGCTTAAAACAGCTTTAGGAGATGAAACACTATCTCAGGTAGGTCTTCAGAGAGTGTGATTTTCTTTCTAGCAGGTTGTTCTGGCACTAATGCACTGTTATCTTTTAAACATTATTCCTTTCACAGCTTGTAGCTGATTGCATCCATGTCAGCTCTTATGCTTCATTAAATGAAAGCATCTGATCAGTTGACCTTGCTTTTTGCATGTTCTTTACTAAAATAATTCCAATTGAAAAATTGAAAAAGAATTCATTTATTTAATATGTAGTCACATCATTTTTGAATTCATAATAAAGGGAGACTTTTAGTATTATACTTAGCTGACTTGATCAAAGAACAATAAATGCACTTCCAGGTCAGTTTGGTACCCCTACTTCCCAAGTTAAAATTAATCTTTCAGACCCTGCCAATAAAGTACTAAACATTAAAATACTAACTAGAGTTAAAAAGCTTATTCTACTCTTCAACCCCACATCCAAGACCATCTCTGCCATATATTTCAAAATCAGAATACAAATAAATACTTTGCTTGGCCTTATATGGACAAATAAAAATCTTAAGACTATAGACGAGAAGCTCAGTTTAACTGACTAATTTTTGAGAATTTAAGGTAAATTCCAAAGGAAAGATTGGTTTTTTAAAATCATTAATAGTCTTGGACATCATGATCTAAGCTTTAATCATAGTTTAGGACAATTTGATTTATGGAAGAAATGCAAGACCTGTTGATGGAAACATCTAGTATTAAATTTTAAAAATAAATGGTCTTAACCGTTGCTATTTTACTGTGTATAATATGCTGTTTTATATGTCATGTTGGAAGCTATCCTATGAATACTACATAACGAAGTCTGGTTTAAAAGAAATAAAATTAGAAGATAAATGGAATGGGGCTAATGTTTGATGGCTAGAATACTTTCAAGTCATATTTTTCTTATGCATAAATAACCTGAGTGAAGGAAAGCAATGGAATTTGAAATAATAATGAATAACAAACATTTATTGTCCACACTTCTTTTACAACACAAATGAGAAATGGAACAGGTAAAATAATTTGATTCATTTGGCTTGAGGCAATGGCTTGTATCCAGTGCTGTCTGTTCATGAGTGGAATGGACGTCTGCTCATGCAATGGGACCTTTCCCTCCTATCCTTGCTGCCCCCCATGCGCCCACAAAAACTGCTGCAGGGCATAGGAGCCAAATCCTAGGGGCCAAGGTCTCTTCAGCAACCCCAATATATTTGAGGGGGCTAGGAGCTCCCCAAAGTTGATGGACATTCAAATGGTGTGCGTGCACCGTGACTTGTGATTGATTACATGGAGTGGGGCTTACCTGCCCCTCCCCATATTATATTCAGATTGGCACTCCTGCTCTGGGGGGTTGGGGGACACTCTGGAGCAGATTTGGGGAGCATGTGGTGGGAGGGGGAGAGGAAGGAAGGAAGGACCATTGCTCAAATGGTACTCCCACAATTTTAGAAGTCAGTCATCAGACCTACTATTGAAATATCAGTTTGAAAATATCTATGATGATTAAGCATTCAGTTTTCCTCAAATACTGATATTTGGGAGAACTTCTTTAAAATGGTCACAAACTGGTATATTACAGCTTTAACGTTTCATAAAATAAATGATATAACAACTCAACAAGGGTTTGAGAATCATCACCCTCACTTTATTTGTCGGTCAGTTGAAGCCATTCCTGGGGTGTAGCTGGTCTTCATGCTAACAGCTTCTAGGAGCACAATATGTCCCCCACCAGAGATACTGCCCCTCTCCTTACACCCCATAAAATTATGCCATAATAATTAAATAATCTCATTATATGAGTGCAGGAAAACAGACAAAAACTGAATAACTACACTACTAATTGGTCAACATTTATCACCTGCAAACAAATGCTATATATTTCAGTTTGCAGTATTGTTTTTTAATCTTAGGAAGTTTATTTTCCTATATCCCCTGCAAAAGATTGTTTTCTTTCTAGTTCGGATTATCTTGTTGTGTATCTTTTTTTCTCTCAAGTACTATGTTAACGTAAAAAACAGTGGCAGTGTTCTATCATTAACGATTTACGAAGTTACATTATTGTTAGGTTTGCATAAGTATGTAAGTTTTTGTTGGTATTTAAAAATGTGCATTATTTCTATTTAGTTTTGATTTTTAAAAATACTGTAAAATGCAGCACACATACTGAACAATTTTTGGGTGGCTTAGAGATGGCTCATGTTACTTCATTTAGTGAAAAGTGTCATGGAACAAATGAAGAGTGCTACCTGAACTATAAAATGTGTTGTCATGTGTGCAGCAAGCATGAAATACACTGAACTAATGCAACTAGTTGATTATACTGAAAGCTAAATAACCATTAGTATTTAATCTTATGAATAGATGGCTGTCTTTCATCTTGCCTCTTCAGCAGAGTAAAATACACACCGGCTATTTAGATGTCACAAGAACATTACGTTGAAATCCCCATAGACTCCACATTGCTTAGTGTGTTGTTGTGTTCAAAGAAATGAGACTTAGGCTAAGTGGTGAAAGAAACACATAATCTAAAAATATTGTATTTTGTGTCTGTGGCTTTAGCCTTTCAAAGGGATGGAATAGCTGAGCTATGTGAAATACATTATTTGTTTTCTACAGGCCTTTTTCCATAGGGAAAAATTCAAATATACAGCATTTGTAGAATTATTTAACCATTAATGGGAAATGTAGAACTTGAGCCAATGCAGAGCTTTAACACAAGAGGTATGCTGACAAAATACTGATGTGCATTTTTTCAGGAGCCAGAATCAGAAGACCCTGATATTAATACCATGTTGCTGGTCCACTTCTTTGGAAGAGGAGGAAAAAAGAAGCTTCATTACTGTGAATTTCACAGGTAGCACTGAAAAAAGATAGTAATTAACGCTTCGGTTGTCATCTTGGTTTGTTCTGTGTTGTCAATCTGTCTATTAGATACTACAATTCACTATTTTGGCTTGTCTTAGTATTTTAATACAAAGAGATCCCAAATAACTTTTCCTATTTAGTAGCACACCATGGGAATTGCATCAGCCATCTTGTCCACATCCCATTGGGTCTCTGGACTCCTTTGGGAGGAAGGACAGGGTATATATTGAAAACAACAACAACTACATGTGTATGCCTTCACCCACATTTGCCAGGAGGTTCTGACCACACTTGTAGCTGTGACATCATGGAGGAAACCCTCAACAAACCACAGTCCCCAGGATTCCATGGGGATTATTACCATGTACGCTGCAGTTTTGTGTGGCTCATGCTGAGGTCACAATATCACTTGACAGACTGCATTCTGCTTATCTCTACTGCAAAAAAAAAAAAAAATTAAATCACTTTGTAAAGGTTGATGACACCTAAATGTATCGTAGAACCAAAAAATGCAGTTTACCCAATCTCTCCATTGTTAGGATAGACAAACTGGGCAAACCGTATTTTTTGTTCTACAGTTAAGTGTTCAGAAATGAGTAATTGTAGACTAATGCATAATGAATTTCATTACCCTCTATAAAGTGTTTGCGGGGAGGGGATTTGCAGCAGAGGCACCTCAGGTGAGAAACCTACCTTTTGTGAGATTTACTCTGTGGCTATAAAACCTTGGGTTGCTCTTCCCAGAGCAGCCTGCTTGGCCTAATCTTGTTTCTGAAGGTGAGAGTCAACATCACACCATCACATGTGACAGGATTTTACTTTGTTCCCAGAGCTCTGCATGCTCCTCCCACACCTACTCTGCAGGGTCTCCCAGTCTTTCATAGCAGATCTTGGGAGTGCAAAAGGCTGCATGGGGGAGGAAGGGAAAATATTTGTGTAATCAGAAAACGATTGAGCAAGTGACACACCATCGTTGGATATCGCCCTAACTGTTTAGTGAGACCATTGATGTTTAGCTTTGACTCCTTTTATTCTTGTTAGTCTTTTATGCAGAATGTCACCGTGTTACAAACTGCTTCCAATACTTGTATTTTGTGTTGCACGCTGCTTGGTGTATTCTGTGTGTAGAAAGCCAGTACTGAAATGTGATAGGTTTTGGAAATATGGAAAGCCAACTAAATATTAAACCTAGACTGCATAAAATCCAATCTTAATCAACCCTTAACTACCACTGGCATTACTAATATTGGAAAGCCTTTTAAAGCAATGTTTAAAAGCACATTAAAACCTTGCATCCATTGAAAGTCTAGGCTGATGTTTAAGTAAAAATATCCTAGTTACTTAAACTTGTATGCTAACTCAACTCAATCCTTTTATTTGCAGAATCATCTGCAAATCAAGTCTGTCTACTTTAACTCTATTTAAGAAACTCCCTCAAGGCCACTTCACATATTAGTTGTCATTCATAGGAGTTCTTCTATAAATCACTGCTCTCCTGGAAAACACAGCTGGGAGGTATTTCTACCTATATTGGCTCAGGAGTTCAACTAAAAATTGCACAGGAGAATCTGGGAATACACACACAATGAACTGAAGCAACATCATAAAGAAGAGTGGGCCACAATTCCTCCACAAGGATCTGAGAGACTGATAAAGTCATATAGAAAACGATTACAGTGGTACCTCTGGTTACGAACTTAATTCGTTCTGGAGGTCCATTCTTAACCTGAAACTGTTCTTAACCTGAAGCACCACTTTAGCTAATAGGGCCTCCTGCTGCCGCCGCGCCGCCACTGCGTGATTTCTGTTCTCATCCTGAAGCAAAGTTCTTAACCCAAGGTACTATTTCTGGGTTAGCGGAGTCTGTAACCTAAAGCGTATGTAACCTGAAGCATATGTAACCCGAGGTACCACTGTATTACCCTCCAGCTAACGTTTGGTTTCCGCCCCCCTTCCCAACAGACCAGCATGGTTTCTGCAATTTGTCTCCTCTCAGCCAAGCCAAGAATGGAGAGGTGTTTCAAATGCTGTGCAAAACATTTCTTCCCACTGATTTCAGGTGCACACTAACCTTCAAATAAACAAGCCTTTGAAGTTCTTAAAGATATTGAGAATTCTGTTGAGTTAGCACTCCCTCTGCTCCCTTTTCTCTACAGTAGGGGTTGTTAACAAAGCAAAGGCCAGAGTGCAGCCGTAAAAGCTTGTTTGCATTTATAGTGCGAACTGGAATGTCTCAGGTAATTAGATAAAATCCTGCATTGACCCAATGAGGCATAACACTGATAATACTGTGTACCTACTACATTCAGCAAATGTAGCTTTAAGACCTTTGCCTACCACACAGATAGAAGCCTGTAATCAAAATTGGACTCCCACATCTTGCTCTTAAAGCTGTTGGGTAAGTGT
The DNA here is from genome assembly GCF_965113315.1 of Podarcis vaucheri. NCBI lineage: Eukaryota > Metazoa > Chordata > Lepidosauria > Squamata > Lacertidae > Podarcis > Podarcis vaucheri. The sequence continues at coordinate 25,966,169 of NC_138762.1, read as the reverse complement.
CGGGTTTAATACAGGTAATTTTTCAACAATGGCATTTATTTTTCATGCACTTGGAATGTGTCTCCTTATCACTATCCATATAGACCCGCTCCATCTGCATTGTGACCTGACAGTAAAGTTTGTTTTAATGCATAGGAAGGTGAATGAAAGGATCAGCGTCTTTAAAAAAAAAAGAAAAGCGCAGTGGAGATATCACTTTTCACATTATTTTATTTGCAAGTAGCTCAAGCACATCATTTCTGTGTTTCTATTGTTCGGGGGAAATGTGATTTCTATCTGATGGCTTTTCACAACATTTCTACCTCACATGGGAAGCCATTGTTGGCTTTCTGATCAAAGTGCCATGATGTTTTTACAAGAGATGACTGATGAGCTGTACAGACATAGATCATTGTCAAAGGCAGGGGGGAAATGATGGTAAATGCTTTTATCATTTTCCAAGTTCTTGTTAGAAAGGCTTTCCATTGATCAGCGGAGTAGCTAGAGAAAGCAGGAGTGATTACATTTGATTAGGCTGCTTCAGATATAGTTACCTGTGTAATTTACGTTCCTTAAAATTGGGGCGGGGGTTCATTCATAAAGCTTAATGGTGTTTACCTGTGATTAGTAGGTGAGTTATCTCCCCCCCCCCAAGAAAAAAGCAGGAACAAAACTTTTATTATTTATTCTCTCACGTCCCAGAGTGATTGGTTGTTGCTTTGCAACACTTAGCTCAAGGCTGGTGTGCTTTGTTTCCTCCCTTCAGAATCCACTTTTTAAACTAAGCCACATGGCAAGTTACTTCTGTGTATTGAGTGTGGTTCCCCCTCCCTTGCTCCCCATACAGTTCCTGTTTTCCTTTTTAACCATTTACAGTAGCAAATTGCTTGATCTGCATGGTTAACATCTGCACACCAGTGGTATACAGTAAACTATCTGTCAAACTAGCTTCAAGTTGGCTTGAGTCTTCATAGGGGGACCTTAGTCCATTTGCTTGCCGAATTCAGGGCTAGGTCTAGCTGGCAGGGAATTGATAAGAGATTATTGATACTGTTTGTACCTTCTAGAGTTATTGTTCCAGCTTTTGGTCGGAATTAACTAGCGCAAACGACATTCTCCTCTTAAATCTCTGAGTACTTATTTTTAAATACTGCACTTCTGTGCAGATTTTGGCTTCCTCCTTGTTAGTATTATTCAAACAGTACAAAAGGATTCGAAAACTTTCTTTATGAATTAGCTGTTTTCTGCACTTCCGCAACAGCTGCAGCAGAGGCGTGCCAGAAAAGTAGCTGGGGCTTTAAAATATTTTTTTAGAACACGTCTTTCCATTCCGTAGGCCTGCCAGGCAGCTTACAACAGTGAACTAATTAAATCCAGACTTCTAAACCATCAAAAAAGCAAATAAAGTAGAATGTACTTTATTATATTGAAAGAGAAGATAGCATGGAAAAACAAAATAAATCATCACCATCCCAAACCCAGCTGAAGGCCATTAGCTGAAAGCTGGCCTTATAGGCTTCATGGGAGATAGTATTCCATAGACAAGGTGCCATGACCAAAAAGGCCTTGCTCCTAATTGGTACAAATCCCCCAAAGGAAGGCTGTGGGCCACCTAAAAATGTTACGTACCGCAGTGTTCATATGAGAGAAGGCATTGTATTCATTGTATTCAATATACCTGTTCCCACTGTCTGTGCTAACTTTATTAAAATGATGATTTAGTGAAAATCCAGCTCTAATTCATTTTTTCATAGTCTCTTAGTTAGGGTCTGTTTGTATATTATTTCCCCCAGGGGATTCTTTCCAGGTTTACGTTCTCCTTTCCTTCCCTCAGCTCACCCAATAAATATCTCCCTTATTGTTGCTTTAAGTTGGAATTAAATTAAGTAGATTCTAAATTCCTGCTGGAAGAATCAACACACCCACTTGAAAGGCTTCAGATACTGCCGAGCAAACCATATTCTGTAGCTGATAATTGTCTTGGTGATTTAAAATGTGTATTTATTTTAAAAAAATTGTCCCGAACTTTTGTAAACTTTGGCTTTCAACAATGTGAGTCTTTTGGGGTGGGGTGTAGTTTTCAGGTATGACTCTTTCTGGAAGTGGAGTTAGAAGCACTAGATGGGATCCAGGCTCAGTTAGTTGAACTTGGACCCCATTGAAATCATTGGTTTGTATCCTGACTAATCCTCTCCAAATGGGTTGGCTCCTTCTTTTCTCAAAGGGTACTGGGGTTGAGCAGAGGATCTCAGGGATGACACAGCATTTTTGGTTGATCTCCCAAACCCTCTGCTCTGCTCATATGGTACTCCAGATTGTCTCTCCCACACGCCAGAGCAATATTTTCAAGGGGGAAGGGGATTTCGGCAAAAGTCATCTCTTACCCTTATCCTTCTAGACTATGGGCGGTTGCTTCTTCAGGCAGACCAGACCCTAATCTCCATCACCCCATGCAGGCCAACTTTAACCAGTGGGTGGGACTACCCACCTGTCAATCACCTGATGTCATTGTGACATCAAGTGACTGAAACCCCAAAGAAGTCACTGTAACTGCCAGCCAACTGATTGGCGGCTACAAAAAGCCCCTTTGATGCCCCTGCAAGTTGGTGCATGGGCAAGAGATTCCCCACCCCTGCTGTGGATCTTAAAAATATGTTCAAAGATCTGGCAGCAAACTTGCAAAAATAGTTAGCCACTTACAACTGGCAGAGTTTTAATTCCAGTGACAAAAGTGACATATTGTAGGTGACACTATTCTTATGTTCTCTTTATTTATCGGGACAAGGAAAGGCAAAGGTTTTGGTCAGTTTTCCTACAGATAAGGTCTTCCTTCTCTTTCCCCCCTGCCCCGCCTTAGTAACATAGAGAAATAAATAAGATTTCCCCCACCCAATGAATATTTGGATCCCATCAGTTGTCAAGGGAAAAAACAACTATCTGACTTTTAGAAGACATCTGAAGGCAGCACTGTTTAGAAAAGTTTTTAATGTCTGGTGTTTTATCGCTTTATTATTATTATTATCATTAATTCTGTTGGGAGCTGACCAGAGTGGCTGGGTAAACCCAGCCACATGGGAGGGGTATAAAATAATAATAATAATAATAATAATAATAATAATAATAATAATAATAATAATAAAAAATTACTGTTACATAAAGTTATTTTTGGTAACGTTCTCAAATACTTGTGGACTACTTTATATCAAAGTAAAGGATTTTTTAGGCAGAGCACTTGGGTAATAATTTTTACTTTTATTTATTTTATTATTCCTTTTTAAGACTATTGGAGCACCTTTCGTTCCCATATTCTGCTTGTTTACAGCTTTCCTCAAATACTCTCAGTTTTAAAGCTATGTGAGTCTTTTTGTTGTTCCATTTACAGTCTAGTTGGCTGCTACAAGTTTTATGCCCCTTCCATGTTTAAATATCCTTTCCCACTCAGGTAACAGTTATGCATATGTGTAGCAGCAATTTTTTTCAGCACACAGCTTGCTGCTACAACATTCATAAACGTACATAGATTCAGAGTGCTCCCTACTGGTAGAACTGCTAAAAGACAACGTTACAAAATTGGAAAGGTTAAAACTACATTACGTACTGAAAGTATATCTTTATCTCACATTGAGCAACCAAAATCATCTCAGCTTACTGAGTTATGGAAGTTCCTGCTATTGAGACCTGGAAGCCAACAATTTGTGTGTTGCATTTTCTCCCTGATTAGTTTTTGGAAAATTAAGGTGAGACATTTTCACTTCATAGCAGCTGTGAGAGTAAACAGTGAACCTCAAGGCGATCTTGCTTATGTGCAGTGTTTGAGTGCCTTATAAACGTGAAAGCATTATCTTTACTATAAGAAATGGTTCGTATTCTCTGCTTACGAAAGGAATTAAGTTGCAACTATTGTTTGTTAGATTTATGCAGGATTTACAAACAGAGGTGCAAGAGATGGAATTCATCCAATTTTCCAAAGGTCTAACCTTCATGAGAAAAGAGGATTTTGTAGAGTGGTTGCTGTATTTTACTGAGCAAGAGAACAATGAAATTTACTGGCAAAATGTGAAGGAAAGAATCCAAGCAGGAGAGGTGCGTATGGAGTTTCTAAACCCAAATGGCTTTTTTCTGGTGTAATTGAATAACATTCTTCCTAAATCTAAAGTATAGCAAAGGCATTCATTTTTACTTGTTTTGTTGTTCCAACCTTTACCATCTTTACTTCTTAATTTTTATCACAGTTATATGTTTCTCCAAGGAGTTCAATGGTGTTGATGCTTCTCAGTCTCCCCATTTTATCCTCGCAAAAACCCTGGGATGAAGGCTAGGTTTAGAGACAGTGACTGGCCCAAGGTCACCCAGTGAGCTTCCTGGCTATGTAGAGACTCGATCCCTGGTCTCCCAAGGCTTAGTCCAGCACTCTAACCATTACACCACAACTTTATAATAATATTAAATGCCTTAAGAAAATGCTTAGTTTTGAATCACTCACCTAAAAATAAATTAAATAGGTCTATTCGGTATTTCAGAGTATCAGTTTGGAGGAATTTAAGACTTTCTGCCAGTTTACAAACCGCCTAGAAGATTTTTCAATTGCCTTGAAAATGTTCACAGTAGCCAGCCGCCCTGTTAAACGAGGTAAGAAGTGCATAATTTTGCACATCAGAATGTTAAGAAAATACACTTTGCAAGTGACTTCTGAAAATGTGTACTATAAACCTGTATGATGTGGTTGTTTTCTCCTTTTATAAAAGGATTCTGAGTCCCTCTCAGTTCCTTGCTACTTGTTTTGGACAACCAGTTGAAGATTACGGATCACTATTTACCGGTGGTTCGGAGAAGTGGCAGTAGGAATTTTTCCTGGCAACTACTCCTCCTTTGTCAGCTGGGAGACGCTACAGCTGATCACCAGCCACAACTGCTGCCTGCACTTGGAACTGAAAGAAGGCAGCTTGCTGTCTTCTTCCATTCTTCAAGACAAGAAGGAGTGATTAGATCCCATTAAGAAGCTGAAAAATTAATATTAAGGACTTAGCATGCAATGTTTTGATTGTTTATTTGACTACGCAATTCAAATTATGTTTGTGCACTCAGAAGGAATAGTCTATTTGTTAAATTTATAGATCTTTCCACTATTCAGTTCCATAAACTGATCTATAATCTCCCTAGTTATTTTACGTTTTAATGGTAATGTATGGTGTGTTGTGCTTTTATTAGCCGAGTTCAAGAGAGCTGTGAAAGCTGTTACAGGACAGGAACTCTCAGAAAATGTTTTAGACACCGTCTTCAAGATCTTTGATTTGGATGGAGACAATTGCCTCAGCCATGCAGAATTCCTTGGAGTCCTAAAAAACAGGATGCATCGAGGCTTAAGGGTAATGAAGCCTTATTCCTAAAATAGAATGTTTAATGGAGTAACTGTTTTTAATCAGTCAAGGTGCCAGCATAGAGACCATATAATCCTAGTGGGAGCAGTTTGTGAAAATAGGTAATTGTGGAAATTTTACAGGGCTACTGCTTTTAAGGTGGAATTAAAAACAAGGAGTTTTCTTATTAAGATGAACTTTTTATGGAACAGTTAGCTAGCCTATTAAGTTGTTTGCTTCTGATGTATGTTCATTAGACTTCACTGAACAGCCAGTTGATGAAGGGAGGTACAAACCTCCATACTAACATATAACACACATCTACCAGATTAACCGCTATCATTCAGTGCTAGCACAAGCAGAGACCAAGAGTGAGAAAGTGCTCCATGCCAGAGACTCTAGTAAGCCAAAAGTTTAGATTAGTAACACCCAGATGGCTCAACAATAAGGTGTGACAGACCCCACAGGAGAAGACCAAAATATGCCCATCTGCTTTGTGAGAACTTTTTCCTAGCTTCAGAGAGGTCTCTCTTAGACCCTAAAATTTGAACCCACACATACAGTGAAAACCTATCAAGTGAACTGATAACCAGATTGAAATCTACCCAGCATAACACTTGATGTAGAATAACGTTGTTGTTGTTGTTAAATATGTATACTGCCCTTCATCTGTAGATCTCAGGGCACAACATAGGTCCACAACATAAAAATACAAGATAAAAAGAGCACAACATCCCCAAAGCAGGGGACGAGAAAAAGTTTCAATGCACAAGAGCAAATATTTACACTGATGGGATGAGTTAGTTGGCTACTGTCCTTTAATAATTGTGTTAGGGATTTTATCCCCAACTCCATGGAAGTTAACCGACAGGTTTCTAATGGCCATAATGGATCAAGGTTAATGGGGCAAGTCTAAATCACTTAATTCATCATATTCAATCGTCTGTTTATTTGCTGTCCTTTATATACTGCTTCTGTGAGTGTACTCGAAGTGTGATACAAATGAAAAAGGGGATTGGGGAGGAACACAAAAATAAGCAGATGAAGTACTCTTGTTCCTAGCTGCTCATAATGGCTAGCTGGAATGGCCACTCCAGAGACAGCTCTTGGTGGGGAAGGACCAAATGTCATTGGGTTTCATCCAAGTCATTGCCATAGCCAGCTAAAAAAAATGAAACTTAAATGCAGTGTGGTAATTAATGTTGTTTTTTATTAAAAACAAAAACAGGTGCCTCAGCAGCAAGGAGTTCCAGGTTACTGGAAATGTGTGAAAAGGGAGAGCATTAAAGGAGCAAAAGAAGTCTGGAAACAAACTGGGAAAAGTCCCTTCTAGAAAAAAGAGCATCATTTTACAACTATAAATGTCTGGGTTTGCTTTTGGTGTATGTTTTTTTACATAATGGCTATATTTGATAGAATAGAATATCTTTATACAATTGAGTGTTGAACAAATTTATTTTCTCATTAAAATTCTACAGTATTTATCAGTAGAATCACCATTGATGGGGGACTATTACAATTTCCAGATTTCATAAGGTGTTTTAATTCCCAATAGTATTGAAGTTCTAAAAAAATGGATACTATCAAAATCCCTGAATTGATCAGTCTGCCTGGAATTTAGTAGAAATTTCTCATTTTGCATATGTTTCATAAGAAAAGCACGTCCTGTTAACAGGGCTGAAAAACCTAAAAGGATATCCTGTGAACAGAAAGAAGAAAAGCCCAAAACCTACAACTCCAGAATGAATTTTATACAGCAACAATCATTTTAAAACTACAATCCTCAGTTGCCTCACAGATTTCACTAGTTCTGAGCAATTACTGGACTGAAACTTTGTATATTCCTGTATATTTTTCTTCTAATTTATACAAATATATTTTTGACTATTCTGTTTGCAGTATGCTTTGCATCTCTCACTCCAGCCTGGAAATAGGAACATGTTTACATAAACTGGAAGACTGTAAATGGTGTGAATTTGTATAGACAAAAAGTTGCATGCAGTCAAGAAATGGGTGGAAAATAAAGTGTCTTTTGGTAGATATAAATGAAATAGCTTCTGGCCATCCTTGACACTGAGCTTGGCAATTACCTTTTCTCTATGGGCTTGCTATGTCCGTAGTGGTTCAGCTTTGCAGAGCAATGAGCGTCTTGATTGTTTCAGGAGAAAAGAGATTGAAATTGGGAGGGGGAGTTCACTAGACCTCTAACTTTAGTATAACTAGAAATGGGAGGGAACTTGAATACAAATAAGAAACTGTGCAATGCCAATATGTAATTTAAACACCAGCAGCCTCTGGGCCAAATCCAGTCTGCTGGGGACAGGGCAGTTGCCATGTTTGAGGCAAGGATCTCTCTAACCCCCACCACCGTGGTCTCTCCCCCTCGCCTGGAAATGAAGGCGGGGGTGGCTGTAGCCACTTCATTCGCTGCTTTGAGCACCCGGCTGATCGCAGCTTCCCCATCCCTCCTGCTGCCTTCCCTGGTAGTGTGGCCTGATGGTGGGTGGAGATGGAGAGCAGCACTGAGCAGAGAAGTGCCGTTTCTGTTTATTACTTCTGTTGATTACTTATGTTACACAGTTTTTAAAACCAATAAAGCATATATATATAAAAAGAAGAAGTGCTGGAGCACTTCTATATAAAAAGAAGAAGGCGCCGCCAGCAACTTCATTAAACCAGAAGGGCAAGGCATTCTGGTGCAATCAAGATGGCAGCATCTGCAGCCACTGTTCTCTGCTGAGCACTGGGCCAGAGCGAAAGTGAAGAACAGAGATGACAGCCCCTGCCCCAGTGGTTCTTCTGAGACCCTTGGGCCCAAGCAATAGCTTCATCATTCCCAGCCCAGTTGGTCAATACCAGACAGCCCCAAAAGCAAGTGGTATATTGTAGTCGTGGCAACAGGGCTTGCTGGCAGTCAGAGTCCTAGCCTCTTATGCTATCCTTGTAATGGCCTTCATGTAAAACTACTTTGTTGAAAGTAAAAGGCAGTGTTTCTGTGCTGGAGAGGAGAGGGCTAGAAATTCTGGATGGGTGGGTGCATGCGCTTGTGTATACATCTGCATATGTGTTTTGTGTGAGGGTATATGCATGAGTGTGCATGAGGGGGAGAGAGTGCTGTGTGATTATGTCTTGGGTGTATGCATGCCTAGACTGACCATATCCAACGCTGGCATGTGGTCCTCAGACTACAAAAGCTTGGCCACTCCTGTAATAAATTGAGCAAACATCATTGTGTCTGTTATTTGCTATCATACTTTCCTAGTGGAAATGATTGACACTGTGCTGTGTATATTTATGGCACGGTAATTTATTCACCGGGGGGGGGCAGGAAACACCTGAATGTCCGCTATCATTGTCTCTGCTGCCACCCATTATGCCTCTACTTCAATGTACAATAACTCCCTGCCACCCAAAATCCTCTATTAGCAGCGCACTCCAGATTCTTTTGAGCTATGCAGCCTTGGAATAGTGATTGTTGTCATCTGCTGCACCCATATAGCACAGTCCACATGCCTAATTAAGATAATTAGACTCCAGCCTGTTCTTCCATGTGGTTCGTTAAGAACAGCTCATGGTTCACAAAGTCCTGTCGCCTGTTTTCTCCGGAAATGATTCAAAAATTCACTATGTTGGGTGGTCACGTGTCCTGTTTCATAGAGAAGATGTCAAGTCCAGTTGAAAGATAAAGAACCATAAGAAAGGAGAGCAGATGCTTTGAAGTTGCCCATCAACCATTAGGGCAATTAGGACAGTTCCTCTGGGCAGCAGATGGAGCAGCCACACAGGACACCTGATCACAGCCTTTCCCCAATACAACATTTCTGTTTAAATTATAATCATTATTGATACGTTTGCACCAACACCTGTAAATTAGCATATGCAGAAATCTGCATCTTTCTTTTGTCCCCACACCCTTCTTTTTGTAATTTTCTTTATGCATCAGTGGCTATCCTTGGGGCATACCTGTTTTTAAGTACCGGTATGTTTGCAGCTTTGTTTGGGAAATAAAATACTACCACTCTCCCACAAGGTGGAGCCCTAGGCTTTCTAATAGTCCCTCTCCAGAGTCAACATTCAGAGACTAATTTGATGGTTTCGAAAATGGGAGAGAAAATGTCCATGTTTGATATGCTCATAGAATCATAGAGCTTGAAGGGACCCCAACTCTAGTCCAACCCCCTGAATGCAGGAATTTCAGCTAAATCATTCATGACAGATGACTGACTATCCAACCTCTGCTTGAAAACCTCCATGAATATCTAAATTTAGCCTGTGGGTGCAATCCAGAGAAAGCTAGGCCTTGAGCAAGGGCATTTAAGCATGCTTTCAAAATGCATAATTTATTTCAATGCTCTTGATAAATTTATGATAAATGCTCTTTATCATACCTCGTGGCTTTTTTATGTTGTTATGTATAATGCAGTTCTCATCCAGTTTTGCGGCTTTTTGGCACTGCAGCAGCATATTAATAAAAGTTTATATATGTTAAAGTCATTAAGTAATAAGAAGTAATAAGGGTCAAGACACTGTCAATATAAGATCTTTTGAAAGAGCTTTAAAAATATATATACTTGGCTGTAGATCAGCGATAGAGAACCTCTGGTTTGTGACTTAAGAGCCCACAAGATTCCTAATTTGGCTTATGAGGCCATTTTCCTCAACCATACCCACCAGGCCCACACCTGTGTCATCATATGGCAGGTATGGGGCAAGTAAAGACACAGCAGCAAAGAGCAAACAGGAGCTTAAAAGCTCAACAGTTTCTTGACAAGCAGGGCTTACTGACCAGTGCTGACAGCAAGCCCCTTGAAGTCCATTGGCAAGTGCAAAGCTGCCCCTGCAAACCAACATTTCCCCATTGTAGGCCAGCTTTACAGACAGATTTGCACTAAATAATGATCTCAGGGCCAGTTGCAAGGTTTAGTAAGTAGGGAGTGGAAGGAATGAGATAGGTTTTAGGTTATGTTATGTTTTTAATAGGGCATGCTATATTCTGGATTATGTTATGTTTTATAGGTAAAGGTAAAGGTACCCCTGCCCGAGCGGGCCAGTCTTGACAGACTCTGGGGTTTGTGCGCCCATCTCACATCTATAGGCCGGGGGCCAGCGCTGTCCGGAGACACTTCCGGGTCACGTGGCCAGCGTGACAAAGCTGCATCTGGCGAGCCAGCGCAGCACACGGAACGCCGTTTACCTTCCCGCTGGTAAGCGGTACCTATTTATCTACTTGCACCCGGGGGTGCTTTCGAACTGCTAGGTTGGCAGGCACTGGGACCGAGCAACGGGAGCGCACCCCGCCGCGGGGATTCGAACCGCCGACCTTTCGATCGGCAAGCCCTAGGCGCTGAGGCTTTTACCCACAGCGCCACCCGCGTCCCTGTTATGTTTTATAGATTATGTCTAAATAGGATGAGAGTTCGGAGATACGTGCAAATGTATATGTGAACCCGGTCTTTGGGTGGGTGTTTGATTTTCGTTGTTGTGTATACTGTGTATATACGGACAATGACAATAAATTTATCTAAATCTAAATCTAGTCTGCAGAGGAAAAAGGTCAGCTTGAAGAAACAGTCTGAATCCAAACGATATTGACGAACAGGCAAAGCCGGTCTTGCTGTCAGTACCAATCAGCTGCCAAGCAAGTCCCACCTGACATCATAATGTCAAGTGATTGACAAGTGTGTGTGGCCCTGGCCACTTTTTAAAAAAATGGCCCATGCAAGGGAGGCTAGTTATTGACCTGACCCTTAGGCTGAATAAGGCTTCCCAGACTGTCATAAACTCCAATCTTCAAAGAGGTCGTCTTGCCACCACTGGAGAGCTGCTGCTAAACCTTGGGCACTTGCTGCCAAACAGTGTAAATGGTGTTGCTTGGTATAAGGGACTTCTGTATTCGTAAGGGATTTCTGGAGCCAGAACTCAAGACCAAAGAGCAATCTGGGGCAGAGGGAAAACCAGAAGACAGACTAGAATCACAAGGCACATCAGTGCTCCAGTAGACCTTATTACACAAACAAAGCTCCACTGAGACAGGAAGCCCTCCTATACTCCTTACTGCCCAGGAGCCTGGGTTGGGTCAGTTGGGTAAGTTTTTAACTAAGGCCAGTAATGACTCAGAGCTCACATGAGGCAATGATCAGCACTGGAGCAGTGGTGAGCAGTTTCTGACCGTATTATCAATGATCAAGATCTGGGTGTTTACCCAAAAATAATTGTTGTCGTTTAGTCGTTTAGTCGTGTCCGACTCTTCGTGACCCCATGGACCAGACAACGCCAGGCACTTCTGTCTTCCACTGCCTCCCGCAGTTTGGTCAAACTCATGCTGGTAGCTTCAAGAACACTATCCAACCATCTCGCCCTCTGTCGTCCCCTTCTCCTTGTGCCCTCCATCTTTCCCAACATCAGGGTCTTTTCCAGGGAGTCTTCTCTTCTCTTGAGGTGGCCAAAGTATTGGAGCCTCAGCTTCACGATCTGTCCTTCCAGTGAGCACTCAGGGCTGATTTCCTTAAGAATGGATAGGTTTGATCTTTTTGCAGTCCATGGGACTCTCAAGAGTCTCCTCCAGCACCATAATTCAAAAGCATCAATTCTTCGGCCTTCTTTATGGTCCAGCTTTCACTTCCATACATCACTACTGGGAAAACCATAGCTTTTACTATACGGACCTTTGTTGGCAAGGTGATGTCTCTACTTTTTAAGATGCTGTCTAGGTTTGTCATTGCTTTTCTCCCAAGAAGCAGGAGTCTTTTAATTTCGTGGCTACTGTCACCATCTGCAGTGATCATGGAGCCCAAGAAAGTAAAATCTCTCACTACCTCCATTTCTTCCCCTTCTATTTGCCAGGAGGTGATGGGACCAGTGGCCATGATCTTCATTTTTTTGATGTTGAGCTTCAGACTATATTTTGCGCTCTCCTCTTTCACCCTCAATAAAAGGTTCTTTAATTCCTCCTCACTTTCTGCCATCAAGGTTGTGTCATCTGCATATCTGAGGTTGTTGATATTTCTTCCAGCAATCTTAATTCCGGTTAGGGATTCATCCAGCCCAGCCTTTCACATGATGAATTCTGCATATAAGTTAAATAAGCAGGGAGACAATATACAGCCTTGTCGTACTCCTTTCCCAATTTTGAACCAATCAGTTGTCCCATATCCAGTTCTAACTGTAGCTTCTTGTCCTACATAGAGATTTCTCAGGAGACAGATGAGGTGATCAGGCACTCCCATTTTTTTAAGAACTTGCCATAGTTTGCTGTGGTCGACACAGTCAAAGGCTTTTGCATAGTCAATGAAGCAGAAGTAGATGTCTTTCTGGAACTCTCTAGCTTTCTCCATAATCCAGCGTATGTTTGCAATTTGGTCTCTGGTTCCTCTGCCTCTTCTAAATCCAGCTTGCACTTCTGGGAGTTCTCGGTCCACATACTGCTTGAGCCTTCCTTGTACAATTTTAAGCATAACCTTGCTAACTTGAGTGAAGCACCTTAACAGCATCATCTTTTAAAATTTTAAATAGTTCAGCTGGAATACCATCACTTCCACTGGCCTTGTTGTTAGCAACACTTTCTAAGGCCCATTTGACTTCACTCTCCAGGATGTCTGGCTCAAGGTCAGCAACCACACTACCTGGGGTGTACGAGCCATCCATATATTTCTGGTATAATTCCTCTGTGTATTCTTGCCACCTCTTCTTGATGTCTTCTGCTTCTGTTAGGTCCTTACCACTTTTGTCCTTTATTATGGTAATCTTTGTACGAAATGTTCCTTTCATATCTCCAATTTTCTTGAACAGATCTCTGGTTCTTCCCATTCTGTTGTTTTCCTCTATTTCTTTGCATTGCTCATTTAAGAAGGCCTTCTTGTCTCTCCTTGCTATTTTTTGGAAATCTGCATTCAATTTCCTGTATCTTTCACTATCTCCCTTGCATTTTGCTTGCCTTCTCTCCCCCGCTATTTGTAAGGCCTCGTTGGACAGCCACTTTGCTTTCTTGCATTTCCTTTTCATTGGGATGGTTTTCGTTGCTGCCTCCTGTATAATATTACGAGCCTCCATCCATAGTTCTTCAGGCACTCTGTCCACCAAATCTAAATCCTTAAACCTGTTCCTCACTTCCACTGTGTATTCATAAGGGATTTGGTTTAGATTGTATCTTATCGGCCCAGTGGTTTTTCCTACTTTCTTCAGTTTAAGCTTGAATTTTGCTATAAGAAGCTGATGATCTGAGCCACAGTCAGCTCCAGGTCTTGTTTTTGCTGACTGTATAGAGCTTCTCCGTCTTTGGCTGCAGAGAATATAATCAATCTGATTTCGATGCTGCCCATCTGGTGATGTCCATGTGTAGAGTCGTCTCTTCTGTTGTTGGAAAAGTGTGTTTGTGATGACCAGCTTGTTCTCTTGACAGAACTCTATTAGTCTTTGCCCTGCTTCGTTTTGATCTCCAAGGCCAAACTTGCCAGTTGTTCCTTTTATCTCTTGATTCCCTACTTTAGCATTCCAATCGCCTATAATGAGAAGAACATCCTTCTTTGGTGTCACTTCTATAAGGTCTTGTAAGTCTTCATAGAATTGGTCAATTTCAGTTTCTTCAGCACCAGTAGTTGGTGCATAAACTTGGATTACTGTGATGTTAAAAGGTCTGCCTTGGATTCGTATCGAGATCATTCTATCATTTTTGAGGTTGCATCCCAGTACAGCTTTCGCCACTCTTTTGTTGACTATGAGGGCCACTCCATTTCTTTTACGGGTTTCTTGCCCACAGTAGTAGATATGATAGTCATCCGAACTGAATTCACCCATTCCCGTCCATTTTAGTTCACTGATGCCCAGGATGTCAATATTTATTCTTGCCATCTCATTTTTGACCACATCCAACTTACCCAGGTTCATGGTTCTTACATTCCAGGTTCCTATGCAATATTTTTCTTTACAGCATTGGACTTTCCTTTCGCTTCCAGGCATATCCGCAACTGAGCGTCCTTTCGGCTTTGGCCCAGCCGCTTCATCAGCTCTGGATCTACTTGTACTTGTCCTCCGCTCTTCCCCAGTAACATGGTGGACGCCTTCCGACCTGAGGGGCTCATCTTCCAGCGTCATAACTTTTATATGCCTGTTGTCTTTGTCCATGGAGTTTTCTTGGCAGGCATACTGGAGTGGCTTGCCGGTTCCTCTTCCAGGTGGATCACGTTTGGTCAAAACTCTCCACTATGACCTGTTCATCTTGGCTGCCCTGCTCGGCATAGTTCATAGCTTCTCTGAGTTATTCAAGCCCCTTCGCCACGGCAAGGCAGTGATCCATGAAGGTGCCCAAAAATAATAGAGCTGGTCATTTAAACTGGCTTTGTTTAAACTCAAAGAGTTTAAACAAAAATATGTTTTTATAAAGTTTGTTAATTGCTTTGGTGACTCCTTAATTTCATTTGTATTTTTGTAATTATATTGTATTATATTGGTTTGGTTACATTGGAAACTGCTTCGTGGATCTTATTTGCTTGGAAAAAGTAGGGTGGAACGCTTTAAATAAATAAGTCAGAGACCCAGGGGGATGAAATGCTGTCCTTGCTGTTCTAGCCATAAGCACATAAGAACTGCAGGAGCTATGAACTTATTTAGCTGTCCAAAATATGCTTCTGCATACACAGCAAACCTCTCTAGAAGCAACCTGGTTTTCCTCACACAAGGTATCTGCTCAAAGTTCTCCTTTCACAAAACAAATAGCTGTCGTGTATGCAGAGGAGGAACTTTGGACTCTGGCCAAATACAAGTACATTTCACTAGATAAGCTCATATTGATTCTAGTGAGTAGCACAGAAAACCAATGAAGTGAAGTTGATAGGGTCTATCACCTGGGACTTCAGTATGTGGGTCAAAATCCTCACTGAATGCAGAAATACTGGAACGGAATATGTACAGGACAGAATACTACATTTCGTTCCAGTATGAGCTCAACCTCGGCACGCTTTTTCAAGTGGAACATGGGAAATGTTAACACCATTGGAGGAGAATCCCATTACTGTATCTGCCTTGAGTTTTTGAGATACAGGAAAAAGTTGGTGTGCATGTTCAAGATGGCGGTGTGTGCTTCAAGTATGAACATGAATACTTCTGTTGAAAGACACACAAGTAACACACACACACAACCACCGGCAGTGTGATATCTGCCATGAAGACAGACATTGAATTTAAACAGGTGTGCATATTCGGTAAACAGGTCCTCAGTAAATAGGCTCCACTCTTGAAAATAGGAACACACTAAGTATATCCAGTGAGGGATGAAACTGGGATTTCCTAGCCTTCCAAGGGAAATACAACTTTGATGGACAAAGCAATATATAATTCAAACATGGGAAGCTGCCCTATAGTGAGTCATTACACTGACTGGCTGCGCCTCTCCAGGTTTGAGACATTCCCAGCCTACCTGGAGATGCTAGGATTGAACCTGGGACCTTCTGCATGCAAGGTGGATAATCTACCCCTTAAATGCTTTATACTGTTCCATATTAAAATCATCTAGTCGAGAAAGTTTTATTACCATTTTCAATTCTATATTTTGTTCCTATGTCTACTTATGAATGTGGCAAAAGTATGTTGATACATGTAGTACAGGGAAGCCAAAGTATCAAGCGAGTTCTGTATTTCTGTCCTAGCAGGATTGATATCAGCCAGGTAAAGTGATTTATAAAATTTGTTAAATTGTGTCTAAATGCTTTTTGGCATTATAAGAATCTGCCCCTCTAGCATCATGCCTCGGTCCAGTATATCTGAAGGAGCATCTCCACACCCATCGTTCTACTCAGACACTGAGGTCCAGTGCAGAGGGCCTTCTGGCGGTTCCCTCACTGCGAGAAGCCAAACTACAGGGAACCAGACAGAGGGCCTTCTCAGTAGTGGCGCCCTCCCTGTGGAACACCCTCCCACCAGATGTCAAAGAGAACAACAACTACCAGACTTTTAGAAGACATCTGAAGGCAGCCCTGTTTAGGGAAGCTTTTAATGTTTGATGTATTACGGTATTTTAATATTTTGTTGGAAGCCGCCCAGAGTGGCTGGGGTAGCCCAGCCAGATGGGCGGGGTATAAATAATAAATATTATTATTATCATTGTTATTATTATGCATTAGAGTAATATTCTTGGACTTCTGCTGTTTCAAGCAGAAATCTGGAAGTTTACTGGCCCGTTTGCTTTCCTAGTGCTTAATTATAAATCTGGTGTTGCAAACCTGGTTCTACATTATAGCCAAAGAGTTTCCAAAATAAATAGTTCAGATTCGTTGTCTTTTCATTTATACGAGGTGTGCATAATGATTCTCTCGCTCAAAAAAAGCCGTAAATGCATCCCAAATAATTTGTAGAGATCCCTTACATCTGCTCTCAGATATCTAATCTGCATTAAAGCTGTGTTAAGCACGAGAGAGGCCTCTTTTTCTCGAGACTGCAATAGTAACCTTTAATACGACAGGCCAATAGTTTGTAAAATTAAGAGGACCAATTCCAACAGTTATTGTGAATTGTAAAAATTGATTAGGCACTAAAAAAATAGTGTGGCCTAAAATGTCTGTGGAGTAATAGAGAATAAATATTTGGTCACCTTCTGTTGGATGGTGTCTATTCCAAAGGCCCATGAGATCCAAAATTGCATTAGCTGCACTCCCCCCCCCCAACACCAAATAAGCGGCATATTTCTATCTAAGATAGTGTTGTATATGGGCAAACTGCTGCTGTGCTATAAACTTGAATATACCTACCCACCTCAGCTAAAAAGAAAGGGTCGTGTGTGTGCACGCGTGCAAAGCAGTTGGAGGGAACATTTTAAGCCTGAGGGCCACATTGCCTCATGAGCAACCTTGTGGGAGCCACATACCAAGTAGCGGGCAAAGCAATATGATATTGGGGGTGATGTGAGGCATAAGTCAAAACATCTGGAGAGCCCCTGCTGTTAAAAGCCGTTGGTCTTCAACTGGCAGGTCAGGACCTCCTATCAGGCCACAGCCTGATCCAGGGTACCATAAGTCACAACAGGAGTGCTTCCACCATATAATATATGGTAAAAGATTAAGAAAAGGGTCCCCAAACACGTTTGGGTTAAAGATGGGACCCTGGGTCTGAAAAGGTTGAAGACTGATCTAAGGCAATGGTTCTCACGTTTATTTTATATCAGACTGGAAAGTGTAGGGGGTCTTGACAGAATACTTAATAAACTATTTCTGGTCTACAAGTCAAAGCACATACCTAACTCTTATTTTAGTAACATAATCTTGCCTTTCTGATGTTGTAAGAGGAGAATTTGACTCAGTACCTCATAACTGGCTATGGACCAGACCGGTCTGCTAGGGTACCAATACTAAGCTTTTGAACTGCATGAGGAATTTGTATACCGACACGACCTTGAAAGCTAAGATAGGGGCCAATTGTCAACTATCAGCTAAGACTCCAGTCCCAAAGGGAGTCCAGCAAAGATGTATTTTGGTCCCTTTACTGCTTAATTTATATTTTGAATAGGGCTGCAGCTTCTTTGAAGATGAGACCACTTCTTTCCAGTAAGGCTGGCCAAGGTGTTGTGCCATCTTATGATACACAGAGGATGCTATTCTAATTTCTGATATGCAAATGGTGTGTGTACGCTACCAGGTGATTATTTTTATATATTACGTTATTCACATTTTTGTACTCAAGTGCCTCAAAGCAATGTACACCGTAAAAATAAAATAATAAAGACTATAAACCTGGGGGCACAAAAATGTTTTTGCCTTGTGCCAAAAATCAGGCTGTTATGGCACCAGGCATGCTTCCCTGCGAAGAGCATTCCACAAATGTGGAACTACTACTGAAAAGGCCCATTCTCTTGTCGTCAAACTCTGCAACTCTGTCTTATTCCTAGGGTGAATATTTTTAGCAGAAGTGAAGACTCTTACACATTTATTTATTTATTTTGCTGCAGTGTGAAATGTATATGAAAGTACAATGGAAATGTATTCTACCATTATTGTTAAAGTTCAGAGGGGAATCATGAGAAATTAATAGATTTACTGTTCAGTCAGAGCAAGTATGTCACACGTAGAACTTGTTAAATTCATTGCAACAGATTTGGAAAAGCGCTTGAAATTTAATAGGCATAGATGGGGATGTACAAGTGAATTTATGTGTGGTGTCTAACTGTAGCAAGAATAAACTAGTCTAATCCATTATGCTCATTTGTATTTTATTTCTCTCTGTAACTATTATCTTTTAACGTGCATGAGCTTATTCTTTGAATTAATGTTCAATATGAAACTAAGTAGTAAGAAGACTTTATGGAGAATTTTAGCTGCCTGCTAAAAATACATAAAATGTAAAACTTCCAGTGTGATGGGTGTGCAAAGCCCTGTGAAGCAAAGCATAAGTCTGTCAGTTTTAGCCTCACCTGATTCAGCTGTCAGCCTGCTTTTGAATTTGGATGAGGGTAGCAAGGGATGAAAATTCATTAACCACAGCTAGGAGAAAAAGAAAACATTGGTTTCTTTCTACCTTAGCTGGCATTGTCAAAATCGAAACAGGGTTGTGAAAATCACAGGTCCTAGGCAGGGGCCTCTTGACAATTTGCCCCTCAATCTCAAACCAATTTATTTTAGGAACACTCAAATCTCACCCTCTCCATTGCCCTCCCACTCTTGGTGGGGGACTGAGGGGCAAGCTCCATAGCGCGGAGAAGAGAACATCTGAATAGAACAGCCATGGGTTGTGGGTGTGTGGAATAAAGTGCTCAGGGCCAAACACGGGCACTATTGACTATTCCACGATCTATCCATGGTACCACTTGAATGGAGCTAGTTGGCCATAGCTTGAAAAACCTTTCAGACTTCCTTGACAGGTGAATGATGAATTCTGTTCATCAGAATAGCTAGGATCTACCTGTATTTCAGACGCACCCACAAAATGAAAGACTTGGGGTCAGTTGAATGAAATATTGGGGGGCGGGAGAACAAGTAAGCCCCACCACACATAATTGATCACATCAGACAGCTCTCAAATACCATTTGAATGGCAGTGTCCATCAACTGGGGCGGGGAGAGCAGCCCCTTCAAACATTTTATTGGGGTGGGGGCGAAGGGACCTCATTCCCTACGCTTGAGGCGAAGCGTTCGCTGAAGCGCAAATTCAGGACCAGCGAGGCTCGAAATCTATTCCCCCCCCCCACCCCATCTTGTGATCACTAAGCCAGGAGGAGGTTGTTGGGTGGGGGGTGTGGTGTGCGTGTGCACGAATGCCTCTTCCGACGACCCCGAAGAACGGTGGGCTTCCCTGGGCTGCGAGAAGGACTGCAGAGCCGAGGGCGGGAGCGCTTTTTCCGCGGAGCTGCCTCGCCCCCCCCCCCGCCCCGTGACCTTGACAAGAAGCGGAGGTCTCGGGAAGCCGAGGCGGCCTTTTTGCGCGAGGGGGGAGACGACAGCGGCCGAGGAGGGCAGCCGCTCTGAAGTGCAAAGAAGCCTGTTCGGGCAGCGAGCGAGGGAGGCGTCCTCCGTCCGCCTCAGGAGCCCTGCGTCTCCTTCCCTCGCCTCGCCGCGCCGCCCTCTCCCGCTTCCCTGTCGGGATTTTGTTCCGTGAGGGCAGCGAAGGCGCCTCTTCTTCTTCTTCCCGCCCTCCCGAGTCGCAGCGCAGAGGAGGCCGGCCGGCCCTGCCCCCTTAGCAGGCGGGCGGGCGGGCGGGCCGAGGAGGCTTCGCCGCAGCGGAGAGCCGAGAGGCGGTTCCTGGCGGTGGGAGCAGCAGTAGCAGCAGCAGCGGCGGCGCAGATGGCTCCTGCGGGCGGCGGCGGCGGAGGCTCGACGGCGGGGAAGATGGCGCCGTCGCACGTCCTCAAGTGCTGCCAGAAGGTGCTGGCGTGGGTGCCCGTGGTCTTCATCGCCCTGGTCGTGGCCTGGTCCTACTACGCCTACGTGGTGGAGCTGTGCTTGTGTGAGTAGAAGCGGGCTGGGCGGGCTCAGGAAAGGCGCTTCCTCCTGGGATGCCCCTGAAACCGCCGCTGTCATGGGGGTTTGGCGGCGGGGTGAGTTTCGGGCGGAGGCCCTCTTCTTCTTCTCCACCACCACAAAAAAATGAACATTAAGTCCATTAAACGTTAATGGTGGCAAGGCAAGTCTTGTGCTTCCTCCTTCCCCAAATCAGCCACCGCCTGCCTCGTTGCTTCCTCCCTGCTGAGCAGCAGCCCTGAGGTGCTCAGCCCAGCAGCAGCGGTTATTCGTGGCTAAAGGGTATTGGGGAGACCTGTTGCCTCTTTTTCGCCCTGGTATCTGACACTGCCATATGCACAGGGTCTGTCCTGGGTGGTCTGCTGCGTTTATGAATCTGGAAAGAGGTAGTAGCAAGCACCACACACTCGATCTCGCTCTCTGCACTTCGGGTTGTTAAAGTGGCTGGGCGCTGAAGGGAGCCGAAGGAGGAAATCCACCCTTTTGCAGCTCTGATTTGTGAATGCAACAGGGTATTTCTAGGACGGAGCAGTGCTATTCCATGCACGTTTCCTTGAAAGCACCCTTGTGTTCAGATTGTAGCCTAAATAAGCCCCTGTTTGGTGTCAAACATCAGAAGTTTTGCATAGGTTTGCAGCCTGAAGAAGCCCATGTCGAGTGTTAAAATCTTGGACGCTTTAGGTTTTGTGGGACTTGCTCTTTAACTGATGTGTGTTTGTTAGGAGGCAAAAGCTGGTGTTACTGAACATTGCGCTATGCTAAAATCCTTGGGTTTTCACTCTTCCCTGTAAGTTTTTGCTTCAGTTTTAATTCATTTGAGGCTGCCATTAACCATGACCCTATGGAGCTTTGGTTGATGCTAAAATGTTCTTGTGAGTCCCTTTCCTTGGACAAAATTTTAGAGGAGAGCTTGCGGGCAGGAGCAGCAGTCCTTTAGCACTCCTGCAGTGCTTCATTGTGCTTCTCTTGTCATTGCTCTTTTGAAAGCATACATTGAACAAGGGTCCTGGTGAGATAGTCTGGGAAGGGTTTGATAATTGATCCTTATGGGTGGTAGGGTAGTTTAGCATAAGACACACTACCCCAAAGAGAAATAGAATGATGATTTCAGAGATAAATTTCAATTGTATGGTAAGACATTAGCATGAGTCTAAACCTCTGCTGTTCATGAAATGATTATGGGTGCCTCTTCAAGATCACTTAATACAAGTTGCTCATTTTAACAGCACTTGTCCCCGCAATTAGGCTAATTAAAGGAGATGAAAGGATAGATTTTTGAAAACAGGCTTCATGCATATTTATTTGCTGAATGGCAGATATGCTTTAGTGATTGCAAGTAAGGAGTTGTTAAAGTAAAGGAGCTAAGATTATTTTGAGTGTATTCCCTCCAATGAGCAGATGATTGCTTCCAGCCTTGACCACTCTTTTTCTTCTTCTTCAACTTTTGAGTTACTTCACTAGCCATCCTTAAAGCTCTTTGTCCTATAAATAATAATATGTGAATGTTCCGTGTTGAAATACGGGAATATTTACAAAAAACTTATTGTTTTCCTCTAGATTTAATTTTTTTTAAATATAAAAGGGTTCAATATTCCTGTTTCACAATCTGGAACTTAAAACAAAATAAAAACATAGGGTTCTGCCATCCATGAACAGAAAGGCTCCTTTCATCCACAAAAGGCTTTTTCATCCTTGGAGGAATTCTGCAGATTGAGGGTGGGGGATGCATTCTACCGATTTCCTCCTCTCCCTGCTGCTTCCAGTACAACATCCTGCACTGTTCTGCAGGACCCCTAAGCACTGTAGATTTTCAGTGTGTGCAAGGGAATGGGAGAATTAGCATTGTGTTGATCCACATCTCTAAGCAGAAACTCCACATACGTAAGCCTAATGTACAGTGGTACCTCGGGTTAAGTACTTAATTCGTTCTGAAGATCCGTTCTTAACCTGAAACTGTTCTTAACCTGAGGTACCACTTTAGCTAATGGAGCCTCCCACTGCTACTGCGCCTCCGCTATGCGATTTCTGTTCTCATTCTGAAGCAAAGTTCTTAACCCAAGGTACTATTTCTGGGTTAGCGGAGTCTGTAACCTGAAGCGTATGTAACCTGGAGTCTGTAACCCGAGGAACCAACGTATCTAGTCTCAGTGTGTACAGTTTGTAGCCTGTAAATATAGAGTACAGATCGTATAGAGAGCATTTGTGCATACTAGATGTATGCACTTTGCAGAAGTTATGGCTGGCTGAGGGTGAGGCAAGTGGCATGCATTAAATGTCCCCTATTTGAAACATGGCTAGTATATATGCTATACTGTATCATAAAGCAAAGATACCACTGATCTGATTATTTTATTGAAACCATTTCTGATGTTGGACTAGGTTACTTTTGTTATGAATTTATTTTCTCACTTCTTAAACCACATGCTTTCCATAATGCCTGAAACTATGACTTAAACACTTCCTACAAATTAGAATATCAAACCAGGATCTAATCCTATTTGGATAACTTGGCTAGTAAAACATAGTTTGTGCTAAATTATTATATCTGAACTAGGCCATCTTTATCTCACAAAATACATAAATAAATGCCTTTATTTATGCACTAAATACATAAATACAGTATATTGAAACAAAATTGTAAGCTATATGTTCATTCAGTAAAAAAGAGTTAATTATTCTCAGGAGTTATAGCTAGCAGGCATATGGAACCTCAAAAAGTTAGCAACTACCTCATAAAGTAAATGTGTGTAGCTTATGGCACTTATTTTGGTGGATTAATCTTTGACTGCTAAGTCTGTGATCTTCCTCTAGCACCCCAGATTCTTCTTCTTTGGCAATCACCTGTAGCCAAGTAAGATTGTCTTCCATAGACAAGGTTTTAACAATGAATCCGTAAGTGACTGCGGAGGCCAGCTAATAATAATAATAATAAATTTTATTTATATCCCGCCCTCCCCAGCCGAAGCCGGGCTCAGGGCGGCTAACAACAATAAAACAGTACAAAAGTACAGCACTAACAACACTCTAATCATTCATTATAAAATTAATTAATTCAAGCCACTGGCAACCATTGGGCCAGAGCTCCGCGAAGATTGCCGAGGGAGGGAGTCAGGCTGTGCCCTAGCCAAAGGCCTGGTGGAACAGCTCTGTCTTGCAGGCCCTGCGGAAAGATGTCAAGTCCCGCAGGGCCCTCGTCTCTTGTGACAGAGTGTTCCACCAGATCGGAGCCACAGCCGAAAAAGCCCTGGCTCTAGTTGAGGCCAGCCTAACTTCTCTGTGGCCTGGGACCTTCAAGATGTTTTTATTTGAGGACCGTAAGTTTCTCTGTGGGGCATACCAGCAGAGGTGGTCCCGTAGGTACGAGGGTCCTAGGCCGTATAGGGCTTTAAAGGTTAAAACCAGCACCTTAAACCTGATCCTGTACTCCACCGGGAGCCAGTGCAGCTGGTATAGCACCGGGTGAATGTGATCTCGCAGCGAAGACCCCGTAAGGAGTCTCGCTGCAGCATTCTGCACCCGCTGGAGTTTCTGGGTCAGTCTCAAGGGCAGCCCCACGTAGAGCGAGTTACAATAATCCAGTCTGGAGGTGACCGTCACGTGGATCACAGTGGCTAGGTCAGGGCGAGAGAGGTAAGGAGCCAACTGCCTAGCTTGGCGGAGATGGAAAAATGCCGATAGCTGCAATCTGCGCCTCCATGGAAAGGGAGGTGTTGAAGATTACACCCAAACTCTAATTGCGCCCCCACAAGAGATGGGAGTTGCCCCCCCAATCCCATATCGTCCCGTCCCAGCCACAGGACCTCTGTCTTCGAAGGATTTAGCTTCAACCGGCTCCCACGTAACCATCCAGCCACAGCTTCCAAACATCTGGTCAGTGTGTCTGGGGCCGAGTCAGGATGGCCACCCATCAACAGATAGAGTTGGGTGTCATCGGCATACTGATGGCAACACAGCCCAAAACTCCGGACAAGGTGGGCGAGGGGGCGCATAAAGATGTTGAAAAGCATCAGGGAGAGTATCG